>NC_135786.1:90069166-90377500 GCF_051106095.1 Pogona vitticeps | reverse complement strand
GGCGTAGGATTAACCCAATTGTGTGCATTCACAGAGACCACTACGAAGAACTATTAGAATACACCCCTCTACCATGCACGTCCCTATCCCTTGCAATTATCCCTCAGTTTCCCCCATTTGCTGCTATATGAGAATCTGTGTAATACTGTGGCAGACAGAAGGGAGAATGGGAGAGTGGTGTGAATTCAAAGAACTAGTTACAGGTAAGTAACCTATCCTTCTCCTTTGTAATCTCTGTGAATCACACAAATGGGTGACTGACAAGCTCAGTTACTGGCTGGTGGGATGTCACACCAACACAGATGAAATTACTGCTCGCCCAAATGTAGCATTAAAGTTTCTCCCTGGTGTTCAACCTGTAATGTCTGATTAATGTTGAGAGTTGAGACAACAGTCTTATAAATATTTTTTTAGCTGGATCCTTTTAAGAAAAGCTTTTGAGGTAGCAACGGATCCAGTAGAGTGTGTCTTCAGAGATTCAGGGAGTCAACCTTTTGCCAGCTGGTAGGACAGTGTGATTGTATTTACAAGCTACTTCCATAGATATTAGGACATGATCTGAACATCTGTTTTGGAGGGCTGATAACTAACAAATAGTCTGCTAGTTTTTCAGAAATGCTTAGATCTATTCCTAAGGCCTTGAGATCCCGCTAGCAGATATCCTTGTATCACAGCTGTGGTCTCCCTATGGGGCAATTTCCCTGCACTAATTCTACATATAGATTTTTTGCAATCCTACCATCAACCATTCTCACATGCCCAAGCCAACATAGATGTCGCTGTTTCAGTAATGTATACATGATAAAAATTCCAGCTCATTCTAGGACTACTCTATTTGGAACTTTGTCCTGCCAGGTGATACCAAAAATATGTCAGAGACAACGCATATGGAACGTGTTCAGCTTCCTCTCCTGCCATGCACAAAGGGTCCAAGACTCACTGTAGTACAGGAGTGTCCTCATGACACAGGCTCTATAGACCTGGATCTTGGTATATGCCATCAGCTTATTAAACCATACTCTTTTTGTGAGTCTAGAGAATGTGGTAGCTGCTTTGCCAATGTGTTTGTCCAGCTCAACATCTAGGGAGAGAGTGTCAGAGATTGTTAAGCCAAGGTACACAAAGCAATGAACAACCTCCAATTCTTGTGTGGAGATGGTAATAGAGGGAGGTGAGTCCACGTCCTGGCCCATGACTTGTATTTTCTTCAGGCCTATTGTTAATCCAAAGCCTTGGCAGGCCTTGCTAAAGCAATTCGTGAATTGTTGGAGGTCTTCAGCAGAGTGGGCAACAACAGTTGCATCATCAGCAAAGAGGAAGCCCCGCATGCATTTCAGCTGGACTTTAGTCTTCACTCTCAATCTAGAGAGATTAAAGAGCTTTCCATCTGATCTAGTCTGGAGATAGACACCTTCTGTTGCAGTTCCAGAAGCATGCTTCAGCATGACAGCAAAAAAGATCCTAAACAGGGTCGGTGCGAGGACATAGCCCTGTGTCCAAGGGCTGTGTCCCAGAGTGCAGGACAGGTAATAATGGGCAAGCAACAGTATTGAATATCAAGGAAAATTCTTAATTGTTACAGCAGTGCAACAATGGAACTAATTACATTGGGGTGGTGAGCACTCCAATGCTGGAGATGTTCAAGAGAAAATTGGACAACCATCTGTAAGATCTGCTTTGATTTGGATTCCTGCCTTGAGCAGGAGATTGGACTCGATGGTTTTAAAGGCCCCTTCCAACTCAATTATTCCATGAATCCAATTGGTTGTCTTCCCACGCCAAATGGATGGCCATTTGGAAGATGCAGCTGTTTGTTTACATAGTATTTATTTATTTATTTATTTATTTATTTATTTATTTATTTATTTATTTATTTATTTATTGTATTTATACCCCACCTATCTAGTCATTTCGACCACTCTAGGCGGCTTTGTCGTGGTGGTGCCAGTAGCCATTTGGACTACTTTACCCAAAATCACTGCTTTGAATGCTTTGAAGATCTTTATTGAAAACAGCTCCACTTTGTTTATGTGCATGTTTCTTTCTTAGACCACAGCTCATGTTCTTAATTACCCTGACAGGGTATACCTCAACCTGTGAAACATCAGTTGCCACTCGAATTCTTTTGCCAAACACTGAAGTTGTAGTCCTAATCTGGGAGTCACACCATGATCTTGAAGTTGTTCTCTGTCAACATATTGAAGAAGTCCAGATAACAGGCCTGTTGGGGCCTCATCTTCAACCATGAGTGTGACACTGATGCTGTTGACACCATGAGTTCAAGAAGAAGACTCTGAATTATGTATCCTGTAACGCTTGCATTTGGTTTGAACTTTATTGGATGACTGTTTTGCTTTTCTTGTTAACATTTGTAAACATAGATAGGCTTATCATACTGTAGTCAAAGGCATAAATGATGTAGAGAGTTTCCTGATAACCACTGTCTGAGTTGGGCATCATCGCTGATTGTTTAATGATCTTTATTTTCAACAGTATACTTTGAGGCTTTGGAATGCTTCCCAACTGCTGAAGAAGCTACAGTAAGTGGATCTTGTGCTTGTGTTGAAGCCAGTGCGAATGGATCTAAGATGCAGTGCAGCCTTGAGTGGTACGTCCACGGGCTATCCATTCTTCCGCCAGGACAGGAATCTGAGAATCTGTCATTGACTCTTGACTATGAGCCAGATAGGTGGGAACAGGACCGTGGGGTCCAATGGCAACAGTGAAGATCAATCTCAAGAACTAGTCATGTGTCAGTATGACAACCATCTAAATGATTGAAGTAGTGACCAAGGTGCATGCTAATGTCTATGTTTATGTGACACACCCATCTAGTAGGTGACTGGGAAGATGAGAACACTGGAGACATGGAGTGTTCCCTTTACTTCAGTTCCAAGGCTCTCCATGTCAAAATGTCTCACTGAATGTGAACCAATTGTCTAAAAGATACGCAAGAAGCATGTGCTGGAGATTCCAGCCTCGGGTGGGGTTCTGCATCAGACAGTGATTTGGAAAGTGACTGTTTCTGTTCCAGAGGAACTAGCAGCTTAGGAGCAAAGTCTTTGCTACTCCATGCTGATGGTTTTGATTCTGAGCACTCCATCGCCTTCAGTATGGAGTCTCCATGCCTGTACTCCAGCAATCTTGGTTCTGGGCTTCCATACCTACATAAGGCATAGGGAAACACTATGGCATACCCCTGAAACAGTTGAGATGGTTTTCCTTCTGCATTCCAGGGAAATAGAAGAATAACCGGGTGGAGGGAGCCATTCAGGCCCTTGATTTGGCCCCAGACAAAATTGGGTTATTTCACCATAATAATAATGTGGTGGAGAGCCTCTTGATTCTGCCATGAACTCTTTCCGCTGGGGTTGAGTTTTTCAGAAGCTGTTTCATGGGAAGCACTTTTCTCCACATTGTTGGAGACAATGCTTGAATATTTATTTATTTATTTATTTATTTTATTTATTTATTTATTGTATATGGGATGTCTCTTCCTTTGCAGCCAAACCAAGACACACAAGAATGTCCTGTTCCTTATTTATAAGGAGATCAGACTGCCAGCAATTCCTTAGAAGTCTTTGTGGACTGATCTTTAAGCACCATCAGTTTATCTTTCTGCTTTGATTTTTTTTTTCAGACGTTGTATCCATTTGGTGGATTTCTTTTTCTTAGACACTAAAGTCAATATTGCTGTTGACACCAAAACGAGTATTGCCGTCAAGGAAATGGATTTTGGAGCTGATGGTGTCCTTGAGGTCAATGCTGTCAGTATCAAAACATGGTAATTGCTCTATATAGGCCACTTTTAGTACCTGTTCATCTTGGGTCTTGGCAGTGGGTTCCAATTGAAGGGTCCCCGTGATTATATGCTTGGAGGGTGTCTTTCAGAGAGACACTGCTGGAACCGAGGATGCTTGTTAGTGATCCAACCATCCATAGCTATTTCCCCCAAAGGGTGGAATTTGAGATGAGATTGCCAGTTTTTAAAGACAATCTTCATTAATTTGTAGCACTGCACATTGGAAAATCCCTGTGTAAAGGTGAGATTGATTCCACCAGGTCTTTGCCCTGACTGTAGATTAGATACTCTTCCCTATGTTCTGGAAAATGAGTTTAGCATCAATTGCTTTGTATGTGTGATATTGTGTTTTATAGTGGTGCCCCGCTTGACGTTCCAGGAAAATCACTGTTAAGCGATATCGTCAAGCAAAAAAAAAAAAAAAAAAAAAAGACAATTGGAATGCATTGAAAACCAGTCAGTGTGTTCCAATGGGGGAAATACCTCATCATCCAGCGAAGATTGCCCATAGAGAACCACCAATCAGCCGTTCAAAATCGCTGTAATGCAAAGCTTCCCTCCAGAAAGTAGCCATTTTGAGAAGGGAGGGAAGCCATTTTGCGGAGGGAAGCCATTTTGCGGAACCGGAAAAATCATCATATAGTGAACAAACAGTTCGCGAAGCAGGCTCCTAATCAACGTGAAGCAAAAAAAAACCCCATTAGAACCATTGTTTTGCGATTGCTATTGCGATCGTTAAGCGATTTCCATGTCATGCGGAGTAGGCATCTAGCGGGGCACCACTCTATTTAATTCTTATGCATTTTTAAACAAACACTGATACTGTTGACTTTTTACAGAGCGTGAGATTTGTCAAAAGTACATCACTGGGAAGAGATACATATACTACTCAGCCAATTTTCTTCTCTTAGAGATGGACCTGGGGGGGGGGGGAAGACACTATAAGGCAGGAGTAGGAATCAAGTATGTATTTGTCAGCTGGCAGCACTACCAAAGGCTAATGGGATTTGTAGTAATTGGACTTTAACCTTGGGTAGCACAGCATGCCAAAGAATTGATTCTGCCTTTGAATTGTGGTGCTGGAGGAGACTTGAGAGTCCCCTGGACTGCAAAGAGAACAAACCTATCAATTCTGAAGGAAATCAACCCTGAGTGCTCACTGGAAGGACATATCCTGAAGCTGAGGCTCCAATACTTTGGCCATCTCATGAGAAGAGAAGACTCCCTGGAAAAGCCCCTGATGTTGGGAAAGAGTGAAGGCAAAAGGAGAAGAGAATGACAGAGGACGAGATGGTTGGACAGTGTCATCGAAGCTACCAACATGAATTTGACCAAACTCCGGGAGGCAGTGGAAGACAGGAGGGCCTGGCGTGGTTGGGTCCATGGGGTCACGAACAGTCAGACATGACTTAACAACTAAATAAGTACAGTTGACAGTGAAGAACTAAAGTCAAACATCTGGAGACCTGTAAGACAGCCCAATTTTGATGCCTTTCACCTCTTACGATTTAAAAGTGTCCCAGGAATATTCCATGTCTATTTTATTAATACCTAGAAGGGGATATGATCATAACAATCACAAAAAGAGGCTGATTCATGGGTCTTTCATTTTTACATTTAAGCATGTGTAGCTCTCAGTGAGATATATTGTTTCATCTGGATTGTACAAATTTCCTGTGTGGTTTACAAATACATTGTTTCCAATTTCTAGCTAGAATATGCAGTTGTAACTAGAAGTGGGAATGTTTTTGTTTTGCACTAAATAAGCTTCAGGGTTAGGAAGGATATGTTGAGCTTGGAAGTAAGAATTGTTTCCAAACAATGACAGAGCAAAGCATCAGGAAGTTGCTTTGTTCTTTGTCTAGTTGGGGTGGGCACAATTATGGTCCCTCAAGATGTCATGGGACAACAGCACAGTGATGACCCATAGGGCCCCTTCCAGCTCTGCAGTTCCAATGATGATGATAAAAAGGCACATTTTACTTATTAAATAAATAGGTTAATTAAATATCTTCACTACTGAGTTCTGCTTTAAATGAAGAGGTGTCTTGTGTAGATTGGCTTTGTAGCTGAAAGGAATAGTAGGTGGACAAGCAGGCTGGTAAATATTGTTGGAAGCAAGTAGCTGCTGTGGGTCGTATCACTTTGACTGAAAAGAAAACACACACTCACTGAATCTTTTTAAAACTATAAAGGAAACCATGAGCGAGTTCATCTGCAAAGCCCTTTTCACCTTCTGATGAAATGTATTCAGGTATATTACTTTATCACAAACACTTGGATTTAGTGCTGCTTCACATGTTATATTCTTGAGGAATATCCATTATATCTTCTACTCCTGTATCTTCTTTGCTGTCAAGCTGGAATGTAGTAATCCTAATATAGCTTTCAAGGTGAGATATTTAAGGAGTAGTTTTATAAGTTCCACTTCTCCAGTGAGTTTCCATGGCTAAGAAGGGAATCAAACCTTGTTTTCCAGAGTCCTAGTCTGTCACTCTATCCACTACATCACACTGGCCTTACCCAATCCATCCACTTCCAAACCAGCTGGAGATGAGAAAAGTCCAAGCCATCCAAAGGACAACACAACAGGCTGAGGAAGTTCAACTGCAGATGCTTAGCTTGTTGAAGTACGAAAGATAGAAGAGACTACAAGTGTACTTGTTAAGCATTCATCATGGAAGTTTGTTACCTTTGATGTATATACATTACGTCACAAAGACTATGCATCTGTAGAAACTACATTCGATAGCAAATTCCCACCAGATGCGTCTATCAAAAACAATGTAGCTAACAATACTTAACCATCCACCTTAACATACACTCTCTGAGGAAAATGCTGCATGCGACATGGCCCTGAGCTAGAATATGCAGTCTCTGAGATGCAATGGATTAGGAAATAAAACAAAAAAGAAACAAAAACTTAAAACACAATATGGACAATCTATTAAAAAGATTTAAACATGCTTGTTTTTTTTGGGGTGGTGGTGGTTAGATTCACTATGATGGGAATGCCCTATCAAATGTAATTTCTAAAGCCATGTAATCTTTGTGACTTTATGCTTTTGTAGGAAAACTAGGTATTGGAATCAGCTTGTATCATCTCTGTCCATGGCAATTCAGATATGGCACTCTGCTTATAGCTCCCTTGGGTTTTGGGCTCGCTTATTGTCCTTCCTTGTGTAACCTACCCACATAAAAATCCGAAAGGAACATAACTATGATTTCAAGATGCTCCTCCACCATGAGCATACGCTGGACAAATGTGCACAAGGATGGTGTGATGGTGTAAATCTAGTTCATAGGAACTGTCCTTAACAACCGTGCACTCCTATGCAAAGTAGGTCCATGGCAATCAACCCCCCCCCCAATACTCAATTTAAAATAAACTTGTCACCGAAAGAGCAAACTGTCTTGTGGCATTTTAAACACAAAACCCATTCAACAAGAAACTGTCCACAAATCAGAATTCACTTCATCAGGCAATGCAGAGTACCAGACTGATCTGGCAGCTTACACCACAATGAACTGCCAGGTCTTTAAAGTGCAACAAGATACTTTTTGTTGTTGTTCTAGCCTTCTGGATATTATTTACCAAAATAAATCAAAAGACCTGGAGCAACACAAAGTACGACTAAGTTTGCACCATTGGAAGCAAAATCCTATTAGCACTAATGCAGAAATACTTAATTAGCCAACTGTTCTTTATGTATTTCCCTCAGGCAAGCATTAAAGTTTTCATTATGCTTGGAAAATGGTATTAACCTAGCTGGTGCTTTGTATATGCTAGCAACTTACAAGAGCAAAGTGGATTTTAAAAGAGAAAATTCAGCAATACAAATTACACCATTCCTTTCTGGATATATTTTCTTAAGAATAGAACTGACACCAACCCCTCCCAAAAGGGGAATGTCAAAGGGAGTGGATGTATCACCTAGAAAAGGCGAGAACCTAACAGCAAATGCAAAATGAGCACAAGCTGCCACCTTTTGATTTGAAACCATTTATCGTTAAATATGGTCTTTAAGTTGAGCTGTATGTGTGAGTTTAGAAAGCAAGCCCTGTTTCTACACTGTAGATATTCAAAGGCCTTCAGTGAAGAGCATATAAGGGATCCCTGAAGCAATTATGGAAAAGCCGCTGCTTAACTTTAATACTAAAAACCGTCCCATGCACATAGAAAAAGCAAGGGAATACCTTTGAGGCAGAAGGATGAAAGAAATAATGTCAGGGCACCATTAAGGCCTCCTTCATGGGCCACAGGCAAAAGCAGAGCCCTAGATTCTAAAGCCATTTTTCCCAGTGTGCTTCTATAAACAAGGAAGAATTGATTCCCCTTTTCCCTACAGTACTTTGGCTCCTTGTACATGAAGGTGGTCACATATCACATGCATTTCAAATACTTCACCTGGAAGTAAACATAGCAGTCAGGGATTTAGGCATTCTTCAGCCTCAAGAGACTATGGTAACGTGCTCTGTATGGAGGACTTGGAACAGCGTCTAGTGTGGCTGAGAAGGCCAATGCGAGAGTGACCATCCCTTCCACACTGAAGACAAATACAATCTGTCCCCTGTCCAGCTCCCCGATTTTGCTGCTTTCGGGACTGCCTCTTTGCCTTGGCCTGCTCAGCAAGTGTCTCTTCAGATTGGGAGGCCATGCTGCACCGCCCGCTTCCAGGTTGAACGCTCAGATATCAAAGTTTCACATCTGTTGAAGTCCATTCCTAACGCCTTCAGATCCCGCTTGCAGATATCCTTGTATCGCAGCTGTGGTCTCCCTCTGGGGTGCTTTCCCTGCACTAATTCTCCATACAGGAGATCTTTTCGAATCTGACCGTCACCTATTCTCACAACATGGCCAAGCCAACATAGACGTCGCTGTTTCAGTAATGTATACGTGCTAAAAATTCCAGCTCATCCTACAACTACTCTATTTTGAATTTTGTCCTGCCAGGTGATACCAAAAATGTGTCAGAGACAACGCATATGAAACATGTTCAGCTTTCCCTCCTGACGTGCACAAAGGGTCCAGGACTCCCTGCAGTACATGAGTGTGCTCAGGACACAGGCTCTATAGACCTGGATCTTGGTATATGCCGTCAGCTTCTTATTAAACCATACTCTCTTTGTGAGTCTAGAGAGAATGTGGTAGCTGCTTTGCCAATGCGTCTGTCCAGCTCGACAGCTAGGCAGAGTGTCAGAGATCATTGAGCCAAGGTACACAAAGTCATGAACAACCTCCAATTCTTGCGCGGAGATGGTAATAGAGGGAGGTGAGTCCATGCCCTGGTCCATGACTTGTGTTTTCTTCAGGGCGATTGTTAGTCCAAAGTCTTGGCAGGCCTTGCTAAAACAATTCATGTGTTGTTGGAGGTCTTCAGCAGAGTGGGCAACAATGGCTGCATCATCAGCAAAGAGGAAGTCCTGCATGCATTTCAGCTGGACTTTGGTCTTTGCTCTCAATCTAGAGATTAAAGAGCTTTCCATCTGATCTAGTCCAGAGACAGACATATTCTGCTGCATTTGCAAAGGCGTGCTTCAGCATGACAGCAAGAAACAGGGTTGGCGCGAGAACGCAGCCGTTTCACTCCGCTTCAGATGTCAAAGGGATCTGATGTTGAGCCTTCAAAGACTACAGTGCTTCATTCCTTCATGAAAGGACCTGATGATGTTAAGGAGTTGAGGTGGACATCCAGTCGTGGGAAGTATTTTAAAAAGGCCATCCCTGCTAACCAAATCAAAGGCCTTTTTGAGATCCATGAAGGCCACAAAGAGTGGCTGTCATTGTTCCCTACAGTTCTCCTGCAACTGTCTGAGGGAGAACACCATGTCAGTGGTGGATCTATTAGCTTGAAATCCACACTGTGATTCTGGATATACTCTGTCTGCAAGCACCTGGAATCTCTTCAGTACAACACGGACAAGCAGCTTCCCTACAATGCTGAGAAGAGAGATGCCACGGTAGTTATTGCAGCCGCCCCCGTCTCGTTTTCATACAATGTGACAATGTTTGCATCCTTCATGTCCTGTGGTACTCCATCTTCCCTCCACCAAAGACAAAAGGCTTCATACATTTTGGTGGTGATGATCTCTTTACAGCACTTCAACAGGGATGTAATCCTTCCCAGGTGCCTTGCCGGCATCTGGGAAGGACGGTAGTCAGGAAAACTTTCAATAAAATGAAGAAAACTGGAGGCAAGGACCCAATTGTGCTTCTGTAAGAGAAATCTGTCTATGACTATTTTAAAAATTGTGCTTGATTAGAAGGTATAGCTGAAAATGAACAGCTTTCAAATAATGAGTTAGCAACTAGGCTTTATGTACAGTACTATATACACTTATTGTCTCGCTGGATCAAGCTGCACCTGTTTCAGATTCTCGATTAAAGATGTGTACACACACCACCAGCTTTAACATCAAACTGTGAGGAACTGACCTCCAAAGTAAATTTGTACCTGACCATAGGAGAGTATGATTCTTTCCTAGTTTTGGAAAACAAGGTACCGTTTTTTCTAAGTATCTTGAATGAACATCACTTTTCACAAGCATTATTTAGTGCATTAAATTATGTTTCTTTAAAGTGTCAGTAAAAGTCTTTTAGGCCACCGTGTACATACTCATATCAAAGGTTTTGCATTCAGTTATTATTCTCCAAAGTAAAATGATATAACCAAAGTGTGTTGAGTTTATAGCTGATGATGATAATCATAATTAGAGATGGGCATGAATTGGAAAAAGTGTGATTAATTTTCAATTAATGATTCGTCAAGGCAACAAATCACAAATAACAAATTTACGATTTTTTCCTGATTCACCAATTCATTTTGCCTTTAAAATTGTATAAAACAGGCCCTCAAGCACCTAGAGATACCAAAATTGCAGAGAAACTTCCCCTGACTCTTCTACAATCCTTCCAAGTTTGGTGAGGATTGGGTTTCAGACACTCGAGTTACACATTCACAAATTGGGTTCCCCCATGAAAGTGCCCTTTAGCAGCTGACTTGGAGAAAAATTCCAATCTTCACCAAAATTGGACAGATTGTAGAGGAGTCAGGGTAAGCTTCTCTGCAATTTTGGTGTCTCTAGGTGCCTGGGGGCCCATTTTATAGCCCAACAAATTGATGATTCAAAAATCGCTAAAAATTAATTCATTTATATTTGTTGGGGACATGAATTCAGATGAATATGAATTGACAAATTAGTGATTTCTAACAAATTTTGCAACTTTTTTTTTTTTAATTTTGTGCCCATCTCTAATCATAATATACCCCATGGCTGCCTACTATCCCAACAGGTAACACAAATAAGGACACCCTCACATACAAAGGGCATCAACCTCTAGCTGAAACTCTAATTACAGCCAACTAAATACAAAGCTCTAGAAATCCCCTTCTCTGAATAATAGTGATACATGCCTCACAATCATGGTAATACTCTACGTATTAGTCCAGTATGGAGAATAATTTCCTGTATAGAATAAAGAATCCAAATAGGAACCATTCAGAAATTATGTCTTGGGACTGCATACTTCTTGAATCTTCATCATTTAAAATAACACAGAAGCTCATGATTGGTCATTCCATACAGCCCCCATGGGCCAACTGAAATAACAGAGCAAGAACCTTATTGCCACATCCCCATTGTTGTACAAAGCCCCTATACGAAAAGAGATTTGGAAGCTTTTTAGCAGCACTTGAACCAGGGGTATTGAAGCCATAAAACTGGGAGTATAGTGCCTTCAAATCTACAGGCATTATCAAGAAGAAAATGCTGTGCCTGGAGCCAAGGGAGCCTTCTAGGAGCAGGAGAACGTTTTTGCAAAGTCTCTAAAGAATAAATTTAACAGCTATTAGACATCTCCGCCCTGTTACTGCATTGGCTGAACTTTACATCACAAGAGAAGATGCATGGGATTTTCAGGAAGACATCTGTTATTTAAGAGTGAGAAAGACCTCAGCACAAATAGGCAACTCCAATCCCTATGGGCTGGAAACAACTTAACCCCTTATGGATGGGAGGACATAAGCCCTAGCACAAGTTTCGAAAGCAACACTGCACTGAGATACATAGTATCACAACAAATGCAGAAAAGGAGCAGCCACATAAATGAAAATATGCACCAATAATGCAACTCAGTATTTTAAATGGTTTCTATTTATTTCTTTATATAAAAAAGAACAACTTTTAAGTGGGACATTAAAGGTGACAACTCCAGTAACAACAAAATGGATCCCAATATATATATGATCTCCAATCCAAAGTACTTATTTTTTTTTTCAGAAAGAACAGGTAGGAGTTTGTCCTTTCATGTTTAGACTGCAACTACCAAAATTCTCCAGGCAAAATTCTAGAAGTTGCAGCCCTCAAACATAAATCTGCAGACTTCTAGATTTTGCTGCAAGGGTTTTCAGGTAATTTACCTCTGATGCTGCAACTTTTGTTAAATTTTGCCTTTTGTTAATTTTTTTTTTAAAATGAAAGCTGTCATGATGCTTGCTGGGAGTCATAGTTCTTTAGCAGGAGCTCACTATAGTCTAACAGATCATCAGACTACAACTCCCAGTGTCCTCCATGCCCAGGAGGCCATGATTGCCACTGGCTGGTTACATAATGGTGGTTGACAAATCAAAGACAAGTCATTTGAAAGCTCCTCTCTACCCTGGGACTTTGCTCCTAATCCAAACCTACATAAACACAATGGCCAATACATGCCATCTATATTTCAATATGGTTCCTAAGGCCACCAAGAGACAGAAGATTAGTTGTAAGTCAAGTGCTGGATCTGTCGGTGATCTGTGGTCGCTTGGCAAGAATTTCTGTTCCCTAATTAGTAACAATATTAATTTCACCACCCATATTAAGCAACAGGAATACAAAAAAGCTGGGGGCAAACAAGTACTCTGCAAGGATTGTAGGTTCAATTTTGAGATCTTTTGAGTTCTAGTAAAAATTGCATGGGACATGGTGGCACTGCAGAAGCCTATGTGCTGCAAGGTCAGAAGACCAAGCAGTTGTAAGATCGAATCCACGTGACGGAGTGAGCTCCCGTCGCTTGTCCCAGCTCTTGCTGGCCTAGCAGTTCAAAAGCCTGTAAATGCGAGTAAATAGGTATCACCTCGATGGGAAGGTAACGGCGTTCCGTGTCTAGTCATGTTGGCCACATGACCACAGAAACTGTCTTCAGACAAAAACCCTTGCTCTATGGCTTGGAAACTGAGATAAGCACTGTGCTCTAGAGTTGGACATGACTGGACTAAATGTCAATGGCAACCTTTACCTTTACCTAAAAAATGAACTGAATAAGCCCAAAGTCTGTTCACATCTGCCCTAGGCCTGAATGATCAGGCTGAGTTCACATGTGATCAGTTTATTGAAGTCACCATTGTTATCAGGCTTATGTCACACTTTAGAGAAAAATCTCAAAGATGGTTAATACAGTTATAAGTTCTAAAGGGAGAAAAAAAACACATACAGCATTAGACTTTTATTGAACATCTAGTTATTTTTCATCCATTTTTAGTTGAACTGAAACCAGAGTACCCAGAATGTTAAGAAAATTTAACTAGAATTTATCATACATACTATCATTTTCCATCTTTGAATAGATCAGTCTTTATTCCACTTATCTGTATTTAAAAAACAACAAACTGTTTTGCCTTAAGAAAATAGCTTCTAAACAATATGCATCCTCCCTTTATGATGGGAGAGAAGCACAGTATGCAAGACCTGAAGACTGTACACCCACCTTTATTTGTCTTCTGACAAGTAACAGCATCCTACCTAAATAAGGAAATTACAAAAGAAGGTAATTCTCTTAAATCAGCAAAGGTCATGACAGAATAGGCAAAATCAAAAAGGAAAGTGTAAAAGATGAAGGGACTACAACCATACACTTTTCATGGCAAGAAAACCTAGCAGGACTGCCAATCTTCTCAGCTAAGGCAATTGCTGAAAGCAGGTAAGCCATGGCCTATAAGGAATGGTTTACCAGCAAACTGTCACTGGAGGACTATCTGAAGACACTATGAACACACAGTTTTTATCCATTCACTGCAAAAAATCCAAACCTGTTTTGGAATGTAGTACCAGAATTAGTGGACTGGATTTCAGAATGAACATATTGAGTTGGTGTTTCCACAATGCACAAAGCCATGACACCCACCACCCCAATTAATAGTTAAACAATATTATACCAAAACTTGACTTTTACAGGCCTTCCCTTAAAACTCCATGGCAAAAATGTTTCTAAAATTCTTTATTGCTATAAACAAATACATTTATTTCACAAAACAACCTACAAGGTACGTCATAACACATGTTTTACCATGAGTGATACTGTCAAAAAGACAGCTGCACTCACAACATAATTCTACATGTTTTAGGACTAAATATGCCGCATTTACTTGCAACACATCTATCTTGAAATGATTTAAACTTCCTATTTCTTTAACATCCAAGTCTCAACAATCAAAAGAGGAAAATCAATGTCTAAAAACATAGATTATACTATTTCAAACAGCAGAGTTATTATAAAAGCCAAACTAAAAACAGTTTTATCTTCATTTTAAGCAAAGGTAAAAGAGTACACAAACACAATTTCAATTTAAATGGAATGCATGCAGAGGTAGGGGATGAGAACACAAGCCTCACATTTGATTAGAAATTTTACACTTAGCTGCATTAACAGAAAAATAAAGCAGCACGTTCTTCTGCCTGAGCAAAATTTCTTGCATTTAACTATCTTCCGTTTGGTCAAGAGTGAAGTCAGTTTGTTCTTCTCCTTCTCCACCTTCTCCTTCTCCACCTTCTCCTTCTCCACCTTCTCCTCCTTCTGCTTCTTCCTCTTCCTCCTCAGCTTCTGCCTCTTCGTCCTCCTCCTCTTCTGCAGGTTCATTTGATTTGTCCTCTCCTTCCTGCTGCTCAGCATTTTGATCTGTAACTTCAAATGGATTCTCTCCCTAATAGGAAAATAGATTTTATTTTAAAAAACCAATACTCTTGAACAAATGATGTTGACTGAAGAATACAAGAGAAACAAGAAGTAAATCTAAATCCAGACAGTTTCCACTATGTTATTTTCAAAGGTTTATGTGTGTTTTTATATACCAAGAGCCTGTAATCTACACTTCACAAGCAAGGAGAAATTCACACTGCATCTGAAACGTTTTGTTCTAAGCTCAAAAAATGTACTCCTGCAGAACACACACACAAAAACACATGAATAAATAAATTATTTTCTTATAATTTACAGCTCAGGGACTGCATGCAGACATATCTGGTTTGAAACTGCGGCCATATTATATTTGTACAGACAACCCAATCCCAAGCACAGAGCAAACCACCACATATGCCTACCAATTCCTTCTTTCAACTTCTGTACTCATGTGCCTTAGGTGAAGCCATTCCCCAAAGACTTATTTACACCACCATCCCATGTATGTTTACCTAAAAATTAAATTTTACTGTCTTTCATACTGCAGTGTACCACTTAGACAACTTATCTGGTTAAAGACAAGGCAGAAACTAGGTTCAATACAATTGCTATTTGGCCACTTCTGCCCACCTCATAGGGGGCACTAAAAAGTGTTTTGTTCCAGAAGAAACCTGACTACAGTGGTGCCCCGCATAGCGACGATAATCCGTGCCGAAAAAAAATTGCCGCTATCTGGATTCGTTGCTATGTGGGGGCAAAAACCCATAGGAACGCATTAAAACACGTTTAATGCGTTCCTATGGGGAAAAAACTCACCACTATGCGGAAATCCTCCATCCGCCCGCCATTTTCTTGCCCGGTAAGTGAGGAAAGGGCGCAAAAACACTGCTGGCAGCTTTTTTCCCCGGCGGCCATTTTGGAACCACCGATCAGCTGTTTTTAAAACATCACTATGTGAAAATCGGTAAGCGAAACGCTTACTGATCATCGCAAAGCGATGTTGTGCCATATAAAACATCACAATGCGATCGCAAAAACCTCATCGCTATGCAGATTCGTCATTAAACAGGGCGCTCGTTAAGCGAGGCACCACTGTACTCCTGTTAGTATCATGCCCCACCAGCAGACTACATTTAGTTCTCCTACTATCTAGTCTACAAGAGCAAAGCCAGACATATGTCCGCTGAAGTTTTCATAGCTTAAGAGTCAACTGTTTTACTTTCCACTTACTTGACTTACACCAAGTTAAGACTGATGTTAACAACTAATACTTATGGCTGAATTTGTTTCTATGAAAGTTGCACTATTTGATTAAAATACCTTAATATGTCTGTAATCAGTCAGGTGGATTTTTACGTATTATTTTTCCAAAAGTGCTTATTAAAATTGCCAATGGCAAGAATGATCTTAATCCTATTGTCTGCTTCCTGCTGGAAAAAAGGTTCTTCTGAGATGACATCAGTTACAACATACTTATATATCATGCAGAAACTAATAAACTTATTTTGTGCTTCCAAAATTTTAATATGCAAATATATGCATATTTAATTTATTAATTAAGGCCACTCCTAGAATTTTTTTACTGGATTGTTTCTACCAGTAAAATAAACCTAATTTTTTAAATACTAGAAAAATGTACAATTTATGACTACTTTGTACAGAATAAGACAAAGCAACAGAATCATGAAGGGAGGAGTGTCACTTATTTTTAAATTGGTGACTGCTGTTGAAAAATTAGCTCTATAATGCAACCTTACCTTGACGTAACGTTCATATCGTGCCTTCACAATTGGGTTATTCAAGATGCTGGTAGCTGTTAGTACACTCTCTCTTTTAATTTGCTCTTTGTAAGTCTGCAAATAAGATTACACTTTAATAGCAAGCACTACAAACCTACTGCAAAGGAACAGTGGTTACTGAAGAGAAAAACAAGAATTTAATTCTTCCTTAATATTTATGATGTCTATACTGTATAGCAGTTACATAACTCACATACTTACAAAGATTTGGCTTAGGTCGCCTACTTAAGAAACTGCAGAAACAGGCACTCTGTAAATCAACTTTCATTGTGACTCATTGATATAATCCAGAGAACACTTGTTTCCCATCCCATTTAATGAAGTTCAACTGAACAATACTAAGAGACTATGACAATTTAGTTTGACAAAATTGGTTTTTTGCATATAACATAGTAAGAGCATTAATCTAATAATTCAAAATGATATACAGTGGTGCCTCGCTTAGCAATTGCTTCGTTTAACGATGAAATTGCTCAGCAATGACTTTTTCGGAGTGATCTTGCGCTCCGTTTAATGATGGTTCCTATGGGTGATTTTCGCATAGCGATGTTTGGGACCATGCTTCGCATAGCGATGACAGTTTGGGTCCCCGTTTCGCTTAACGATGGTTTTGACAGCCTCATGTTGGCTGTTTAAAAATGTTTAAAAATGTTTTAAATGTTTGAAATCATAAGTGCACTTAATAAACCCTTTGTTAAACTAATATGACTTTGTTCCGACTCTTTTTAAATTTGTTGTAATTTTTTTCCCCCACTGAGATGCATTGAATAGGTTTCAATACATTTCAATTGGGGAACCGTGTTTTGCTTAGCAATGTTTCCTATGGCGATTTTCGCTTAAGGACGGCAATCCGTTCCCATTGGAACGGATTATCCAGTTTTCAATGCATTTCTATGGGGAAACCATGTTTCGCTTAGCGATGAAATCGCTTAACAGCGATTTTTGGGGAACCAAATATCATCGTTAAGCAAGGCACCAAAGCCCATCAAATGAATCAACTGCTGAACATGATTTGATTTCACTTTTAATCAGCTTTTGTAATCAATGTTTATTATGTTGAAACTCATTCCTTTTAAGTCTTATTGGCAGTATTTAGTTAGAATAAATGCTTTTTTACAAAGCTGTTACTTAGACCTGCCACAAACTTATACAAGTCTGAGTTTTAAAACATGCTTAGTAGCATTCCCACATTCTTCAAAGCATGAACCACCAACCCAACAACATTTGGAGGGTCCACTCCACTTGAAGATAAAAGATGATACAATTTATTCTTTATTTTTACTATTATTCAAAAATACCAGATATAGTCAATCAAAATTATAAAAACATTGATTGGTATTATATAACAGGTCTAAGTATCTGTTAAATATTGGCACAGTATGTATGCTGTTCCTAATACTGCCATTTTTTGTAGCCCTTACGGTGTTATTTTTGAGATCTGCAACTGGTAATACTATGAGAAATTTCTTGATATTGTTCCCAAAGTCCCAATGACTACGGGGACCACTGAAGTGTGTTTCACCCAAAAGCAAAGTGGTGGGTTGCCAGGTCTATGTATTTTGTTAGTTTTTCCAATTCTCTATTTTCAACTCTGGCATCCCTGGAATTGCAATGTCAATGATCCAGACAATTCTTCCTTCTATTACTACTATCTCTGATGTGTTATGTTCAAGGTGTCTGTCAGTTTGGATTCAGAAAGCCCAAAAGATCTTGACTTCATCATTTTCTGACACCTCTACCTGATGTTCCCATGTGTTTTTGGAGACTGGCAGGCTAAAAATTTTTTTTTGCATACTGACCAGTACACTAATTTTGCCACTCTATCATGTCAAAAATTGTTGTTGTTGTTGTTGTTGTTGTTGTTGTTGTTAAAAGGGACATGGTGGCGCTGCGGGCTAAACCGCAGAAGCCTGTGCTGCAGGGTCAGAAGACCAAGCAGTCGTAAGATTGAATCCACGTGACGGAGTGAGCGCCCGTCACTTGTCCCAGCTCCCACCAACCTAGCGGTTCGAAAGCATGCAAATGCAAGTAGATAAATAGGGACCACCTCGGTGGGAAGTTAACAGCGTTCCGTGTCTAAGTCGCACTGGCCATGTGACCACGGATGATTGTCTTCGGACAAAACGCTGGCTCTATGGCTTGGAAACGGGGATGAGTCGAACACGACTGGAGAAAAAAATTGTCAAGGGGAACCTTTACCTTTTTATTATTGTTATTATTATTGTTATTATTGTTATTCTTATTGTTATTCTTGTTATTCTTATTCTTATTATTATTATCATCATCATCATCATCATCAACTGCTGGATAGCTTAGGCATCTGGCTGTAGAGCCAGAGGTTGGGAGTTCAATTCCAACTGTGCCTCCTTGAGAGTGACTCGACTCAATGATCCACAGAGTCCATTCCAGCTCTGCAGTTCAAAGGTGGTGGTGATTATCATTATCTATACAGTAAAGTGTTGGCTTCCTATCAGAAATGGTGATGACAACACTCTAGCCATCTTACAGATGAGCAAGCACAACAAACTGATCAGAGCCTATCTATAAAAAGTAAACTTTAAAGATAAGCAGACCTTGATTTTTATTCTATTTTACTTTTCATGTTATGGTAGTGAGCATCCTGGAAGCCTAATATTTGATGGATTTTCACTAGCTTCCAATGACACCAATCTTGTGGCACCTTAAAAACTAACTGCTATATTTTAATGTAAGGTTTTTAATTCCTCAGACAGAAGAACGGGACTGCCATTATGTCTGAGGAAGTGGACTTCAAGCAGTTTTAAGAGCAAGCCAAAACTACCTGTATACAGTTTTCCCAGTTCCCCATCTCACACAGAGGGCTCTGAGTTTTTGCAATGGTGTGTAAGCCTTATGTGTGGCTACTTCATGTTACCCAATATGCTATTTATAAGTGTGATTGCTGGCTAATACACATTTAGAATCTGAAGGCTATACTATATATTTCTATGGATTGGTTCAGAAGGCACTGAGGTTTTAATGCTAAGTGAATGAAAATAGAACAGAGCAACCAAAGAGAGGAACTATAATTATATTTTTATTATTTGTTTTGGGGATGGAGATGATTGCTTATTGCTTTCGGCATTTTTGTTGTTGTTTAGTCGTTAAGTCGTGTTCTACTCTTCGTGACCCCATGAACCAGAGCACACCAGGCCCTCCTGTCTTCCACTGCCTCCCAGAGTTGGGCCAAATTCATGTTGGTAGCTTCGGTGACACTCTCCAACCATCTCGTCCACTGTTGTCCCCTTCTCCTCTTGCCTTCACACTTTCCCAACATCAGGGTCTTTTCCAGGGAATCTTCTCTTCTCATCAATGGCCAAAGTATTGGAGCCTCAGCTCCAGGATCTGTCCTTCCAGTGAGCACTCGGGGTTGATTTCCTTCAAAATTGATAGGTTTGTTCTCCTTGTAGTCCAGGGGACTCTCAAGTGTCTCCTCAAAGCACCACAATTCAAAAGCATCAATTCTTTGGCGGTCAGCTTTCTTTATGGTCTAGCTCTCACTTCCATACATCACTACAGGGAAAACCATAGCTTTGACTATGCGGACCTTTGTCGGCAAGGTGATGTCTCTGCTTTTTAAGATGCTGCCTAGGTTTGTCATCGCTTTCTTCCCAAGAAGCAGGCGTTATTTAATTTCATAGCTGCTGTCACCATCTGCAGCGATCATGGAGCCCAAGAAAGTAAAATCTGTCACTGCCTCCATATCTTCCCCTTCTATTTCCCAGGAGGTCATGCAACCAGTGGCCATGATCTTAGTTGTTTGATGCTGAGCTTCAGACCATTTTTTGCACTCTCCTCTTTCACCCTCATTAAGAGGTTCTTTAAGTCCTCCTCACTTTCTGCCATCAGAGTGGTATCATCTGCATATCGGAGGCTGTTGATGTTTCTTCTGGCAATCTTAATTCCGGCTTGGGATTCATCCAGTTCTGCCTTCCGCATGATGTATTCTGCATACAAGTTAAATAAGCAGTGGGACAACATACAGCCTTGTGGTACTCTTTTCCCAATTTTGAACCAATCAGTTGTTCCATGTCCAGTTCTAACTGTTGCTTCCTATCCTACATATAGATTTCTCAGGAGATAAGGTGGTGAGGCATTCCCATTTCTTTAAGGACTTGCCATAGTTTGCTGTGGTCCACACAATCAAAGGCTTTTGCATAGTCAATGAAGCAGAAGTAGATGTTTTTCTGGAACTCTCTGGCTTTCTCCATAATCCAGCGCATGTTAGCTCATGTTAGCAATTTGGTTTCTAGTTTTTGGCATTACCCATTCAAAAACGTCATAAGTTACCAAAGTTTCTCTCTACATAAATGGTTGCTGGGCTTAAATCGTACATGCTTCTGATTTTCAGTTGTTTGGATAAAATAAGCCAGCTAAGCAAAAAAATGTAATTAAGAGGAGGAAGAAAGGTAAGGCTGCAAATAATACTAACATTACTTTTACACCCATCCACAACATAGTGTTAGGATCATGGTATGGATGTAGACATTATAGTAATGTGATGGTCAAGAAGATTTCATGGGCATGATTATGAATAAATCAAACTGTCCAAGCAACTACTGACACCTGGGTGAAACTGCTCAAGTAATTAATGTGGCTTGGGAATCTATCAGCAGCTGTTTCACTCTATAGTGTGTGTAAAATCAAATGAATAAATATAATGAATCCTATGCAATATTCTATCATGCTGGCTACACATGGGAAGTGGCACACTTGCAGCACAATCTGACTTGCGTGTAGTTCTTCATGTGAGCAAGAGCCCTGGAGAACTGGGGTCCTGGCTTGCATGTAGAGCATACATTTGAGCTAGGACTGTTTCGGCTGCAGACGTGTTGTTCTCTATGTGCAGAGTGATAATGGAGAAACAGGGACTAGGCATTCCTCCCTAAGAGTGATTAGTGTTTCCCAAGAGGTGACAACTGAATACTCCTGCAGTGAGCCAATTCCACTTCTAGTCACAACTATTAAGCAACTGTTTGTTTTATGAGCCACTCTCCCCTCTCTTCTTGTACAGATGGTATATCCTAATCTTTAGTTTACTTCTCTACTTTTTATTTTGCTTTGTACGCCATAGTGATGACCTGAGCAGAAACTGCCATGTTACCCACTCATGTCCACAGCAAACAATATAAACCCTATGAATGGCCAGGATACACAGTACATGATCCTCACAGCTTCTATAGTTATACACACCCTAAACAAAATTAACCAAACAGCCAAGTTGTACCAACCTGTTTTCCTTTTGCATGTTCAAGAGACTTTAAGTGCTGCTGAACAGAACTGTGTAATGCAGGAACATATACACTGCATGCAGAGCAGAGCACAGTCTCAACTTTCATCATATAGTCATCAGCTGTGACACCTGTCAAAGAAACAGATACAATTACGCTTTTCTAGACTACGATACAAAAGCTATAAAGCCTAATATCTAAAAAGCATGCAAAAATATATATTTTGCCAAACTATGCACTCCATAAAATTAAAAAAGTTCTACACTTATTTATTTATTTATTTATTTATTTATTTATTTATTTATTTATTTATTTATCTATCTATCCCGCCCATCTGGTATATTCTACCACTCTGGGTGGCTAACAACAAACATATATACAATTAAAATAATATAAATCCATAGACATCATTGGTAACAGAACATTCCAAAAGATGATAAATGATAGATAGCCAAGAGAAAGGAAGTTAAATGCTGGCAGGAGGGAAGGCCTGGATGTAAAACCATGTTTTTAGTTGAGTTTTAAATGTACCCAGCATAGGGGCCGCGCAAATCTCAGGAGGGAGACTGTTCCAAAGGCGAGGAGCCACTGCCGAGAAGGCCCGGTTTTGAGTCTTTTCCCTCCGGCCCTCCCTCGGCGTCAAGGCTCCTCAGCCTCACCTCCTGGCTTGCGCGGGTGGTCCGGGTAGATCTTGGTGAGAGCAGGTGTTCCACCAGGTATCGAGGTCCCAAACCGTTTAGGGCCTTATAAGAAAGCATTAAAACTTTTAAATCGATGCGGAAATGAATGGGCAGCCAATGCAGTCTGGCCAGGGTAGGAGAAATGTGCTGGTATTTACTCACTCCAGTAAGGAGCCTGGCCGCTGCATTCTGCACCATCTGAAGTTTCCGCATCAACCTCAAAGGCAGCCCCACGTAGAGCGCGTTGCAGTGGTCTAATCTTGAGATTATGAGCGCGTGCACCAAGGTAGTGAGCACCCCCGTGTCAAGGTAGGGCCGTAGCCGGGCAATCCGCCAAAGATGGAAAAAGACGGAGCGGACAACCGATGCCACCTGCATTTCCATGGTAAACATCGGGTCCAGATGTACACCCAAGCTGCAGACCCCACTCACCAGAGCCGGGCCACTCCCCCAAACAAGAGCCACCCAAGCCGCCAGCCACGGGGCCCCCCACCCTCAGAACTTCAGCCTTGTCCGGGTTCAGCCTCAGCCCGTTCTCCTGCATCCATTCCAGTACGGTCCCCAGGCAGCGCTGGAGGGACAGGATGACATCACCTGCAGTTGGTAAAAAGGAGATGTAGAGCTGGGTGTCATCAGCATACTGGTGACACGATGCTCCACACCCCCTGATGACGCCAGCTAGCGGCCTCATATAGATGTTGAACAGCACTGGGGAGATAATCGACCCCTGTGGAACCCCACAGTTGGAACTCCACGGGGCCAAGACATTCTCCCCAAGCTGAACTCTCTGGGGGCGGTCCTCCAAGAAGGAACAGAGCCAGGCTAACGCCAAGCCACCAATTCCCAACTCGGAGAGCCTCCCCAGGAGGATACCGTGGTTGACGGTATCAAAGGCCGCCGAGATGTCGAGGAGGACCAACAGAGAAGTTTTGCCCGTCAGCCTCCCTCAACAAGTCATCATACAGGGCGACCAATGCCGTCTCTGTACCGTGTTGCGGCCTGAAACCCGACTGGAATGGATCCAGGGCATCTGTTTCATCCAAGTGTGCCTGAAGCTGATCTGCCACCACCCTCTCCACCACTTTGCTCATGAAAGAAACGTTGGCGACGGGCCTATAATTGCCAATTTCGTCAGCCGCCAAACTAGGTTTCTTTCTTATGCGCCTAATGAGTGTCTTCTTGAGGGCAGGTGGAAACTTACACAATGGTACCAAATTCATCCTTATCATCCTTACTCCCAAAACAAAACAAAACAAAACAAAAGTGCTAGTTAAGCTACAACTGTCAGCTAAGAAAAAGAAACTTCTCTCCATGCTAACTCAATTACCCAGCTTTCACATAGGTCACTATCAGCAGTCTGGGGTGAAAGTGCAAAGTGAGAAGGCAGGAGTCTGGCTTTTGAAAATGGTGACCAGGATTTGGAAATACAGGCTCTGCAATGCATCATTCCACACTGAACCTGCATCATAAAATTGGTGTGCTACCATAATTGAGACACTTTCACAGATTACTTGCCTTCCATTACATCTTTTTCAGCAATCTGAGCAGCTTCCATTTGACTAATAGTCTGCTGCCTACGCATAGCAGTCTTCTTGAATTTATTCACCATGCATTCCTAGAATACAAGTTCACATAGAGGAAATAAAAGATAATCATTTATCTCAAGTTCACCTCCTATACTCTAAAGTGATCAGACTAATATGTGCAGAATCAAAGAACTATTGGGGGGGGGCAACCTGTACCGTTTGTTGTTAAAAGGTAAAGGTTCCCCTTGACATTTTTAGTCCAGTCGTGTCCGACTCTAGGGGGCGGTGCTCATCCCGTTTTCAAGCCGTAGAGCCAGCGTTTGTCCGAAGAGTTTCCATTGTCACGTGGCCAGCATAACTAAGGAACACAGTTTTACCTTCCCACCGAGGTGGTACCTATTTACCTACTCGCATTTTTACATGCTTTCGAACTGCTAGGTTGGCAAGGAGCTGGGACAAAGTGACGGGAGCTCACTCCATCACGTGGATTCGATCTCACGACTGCTGTTCTTCTGACCCTGCAGCACAGGCTTCTGCGGTCTAGCCCACAGCACCACCACGTCCCTTTCTGTTGTTACCAGATTGCAATTCCTGCTATCCATCAACACTTGGTATACTGGCTATGCTAAGAAGATTTGCAGCTCAACAACTGAAGGATAAAACGTTGCCTTCAGCAAAATATGCCCACCATAGGATAGACTTTTCTTCCGGAATGGCAGAGTGCCATTATACTTTCGTTCCACCAACTTATCTCACAGACTGTAATCCAAACTATTTTTATAACTGATAAATATTTAAAGAGCACTCTGCAATGGAGAAAAGGAATACCTCATTCAATGTTCCAAGAAGTCAAGAAATCCACTAATCAAGAGTAACCACCCCACGAAACTTAACCAGCTTTATGAATCCCAGCTTTTATGGACACTCCTGGTCATAGCCAAGCAAAACAGGCAAGTGAACATTTTTGAACACTGACTTTCTTTTTTGAGAAGACAGACAGACAGACAGACAGAGAGAGAGAGACAGAGAGACAGAGAGACAGAGAGAGCAAGCATACATCTGTGTTAGAAGGGTTGGGGGTCTGGAGTCCACATCAGGAAACCAAACTTCAGCCCCAGTGAAACATTCCTTGCAAATATGCAATACACTCCATAATATAATATAAAATATAATAATAATATAATATAAAAATAAATATCTTCTTAGTATATATTAATGATATCCTTACTTACAAAAAATCTGCATTGCTTTTACTTTTTCCAATTTGTGCTGTTCTTTGTTCAGTTTCTACCTCTGACTATTAAAACCACCGTGATGTGTTTTTTTAAATCAATATTTAACCAGTAACAGGATTTAGAAAACACAGCTACTTACATGCAGAAACTCCATCACAACTTTGTCAAACTTTGTTTGTTTCTGAATATGATCTAATGTTTCCTGATGAACAGGACTTTCCAGATGCGCTTCAATGTCTTTTTCTTCAAACGTTCGAAACTTACAGAATGAACAGGTGAATGCCATTCTAGTAGGAGATACAGGCACATTACATAGATATTATCATATTTGTTTAAATCCTCAAATTCCTAAAGCTTTTTCATTAACATCAACAGTTCAGTTTCAAAACTCTATATGCTAATACAAATAGAAACAGTTCTGATGAAGTAATTCAAGTATAGGCTCATGGTATTGACATCTCAGATTAAGTGCAATTTTTTTTCCACATATAGAAAGCAAGTCCCACAGAATTCCAGGGCCCTACATTTAAGTAAATCTGTTCTGGTTTGCACTGCAAAACTGGGTGCCAAAGACCTTAACAATCAGTTTCATGACTCTGCAAGTCACAGAAACCATTTCTCTGAAATAGTTCGGCATTTCTCAAAGGACAGTACTAAGAAAAAAGGTAAGTTTCAAAGCATTTTGAGATAACGGTGTAGGGCCTGCTATTCTAAGTTTGCAATGTGTCCATTAACTACAACTAAAACTCTTTATTATCTTTGACTACTAATATGTGACCTATTTATTTCCTGTAAGGAAAGCATTTTCCAAAGCAGTATTAGAATACAGCAAAGGATTAGCTAGTGATAAAACATCAAAATTGTCGTTGCTAGTTTTAGAAGAGCTATTTATAGAACAACAACTAATTCAGTAACGTATTACAAATAGAGCTTTGAAAAATAACCTTATGGCATCTTAAAATTCATTACTGTGGCACAAGATTTTGTGGACTAGAGCACTTCAAATGCAGCTTTGTTTTCATGGACTTATGCCCACAAAAACTCACGTCACAATATAGTAGTTACTGTGTAAGATGACATAAATCTTTTGATGTAGACACATAGCTATATTATTTAACATCTGGAGTAAAGAAGCAGAAGACGTCACCTGCACAGAAATCTCAATGCAATAGAAACCTACAACATTAATGTAATAGATTGACCCAAGATCCTTAGTCACTTTACACTATAAGGAAAGGAAAACAATCTGTGTTTCTCATCTTTAGTTTGGGCTTAATTTGGGAATATGTTATCAGAACACACACAAAATGCCTAAAAAGATTATCAAAAGCTTATATGGAATTGGACAACTATTCAATAACATTTTTCTTACTGAATGACATTTTCATGCCAAACATTAAACTTGTCATAAAAATAATATTTTGTATTTGTATATAGTATTTCAAATGTTAGAGTGTCTCAACATATCTGTCTCATTGACTTTTAAAATAGCAGTGCAAAGTAGGGTTATTTCTCCATCCGGCAGACAGGAGACTGTATTCACAGCTTTTAAGGCTGCAATTAACTTGTAGTCAAGGTAAGAGCTGAATTATTACATTCTTTATGCATAACTCATTTTTGCTCACTACACCAGTTCACAAAATTGAAGAAATTATGCAACTGTATACAACAAAACTAAGCACATCATTCTCTTCACTGAAGTACTGAAATGCCAATCAGCTACAAGATTCCTTAACACAGTGTATAGGCATTCTGTTCTTGCAGCGAATTCTTTGGACATTTCTGACTGCTGAGGATATAATGGCTTATAGTGCCCCATGAAACACAGAGCTGTGACCACGTTCCCAATGTACAGCACAATGTCTGCATGACACTGGGATTCAGAAAGAAGACACTACAGAGCAGGCAAAGAAAAGGGAGCTTAAGGGAGAGACTCCTGCCATTTACATGCTTATGAATGGTAGCTGGGAACAAATTCATGACATTTTCACCACAAACCTGTAACCATCACCATACTTTTCACTGTTTTTCTCCCTCCTACGCCTTTGTTTCTCTCGTCTTGCCTCAATACGACGTTTTTCTTCTTCTTCATTTTTCACTTCTGGTTTGACACCTAAAAACAATTAAGAGCTGAATGAATATCTGAGTTCTAGACTGCACCTAGGGGGAAATGTGAAGTTCAGTTTATCCTATAACTCCCTTTCAAACATTATTTATAGTCTCATGAGGAGGAATACAATCAATGGTTAGTTTAATTAAAGGAAAAGGCAGTATCTAAACATTTCAGCACAATCTCTAAGGGTTATGCTGACAAAAGTTAAATCCAGAGTTAAGGCCAGCCTAACCCCATTGTGCCTACATACTAGCAACACTAAGTTAGAATACAGAATGATGTGTAGAACTAAGATTTCAAATTTATTGCTGCATCAAATTTGTGGTTTTATTGTGAAGACAGCTCACAAAATAGAAGGCTTGAAAAAGAAAAAACATGCATTTCTAAAATTCTGAAAAATAGAAAGATCAATTTTTATGCTATGTATACCTGCACCAATTATAGGTTTCTTGATCTTTCCCCCAAAATGTCTGACAATCATGGGTTTTAATATAAATATCAAAATTTGAGAATGTTCCTTATTCTTTCAACATTATGGCTGCATACTTGAAGAAAGAAACTTCAAAAATCTTGTTCCAAATGAGATGTTATGGATTCCCTCCTTTCCTAAGCAGGTAGGCTTTAAATTCCTAATCTAAATGGACATGGGATGATTAAATGCCAACTGGGCCATGATTCTCAAGCAGCCAACAGATGTTCTCTCTTTGAATCATGCCTGCCTTATTAAGATAGGTAAAAGTGATAAAAACAGGTATTGATCAGCTATCAAATTTCTGTTAGGCAAGAATTTGCCTAACAGATTTAGATTTTGCAGATGACATCACACTGCTTGGTGAAACAAGAGCATACCTGCAAGGAATGACCACCAGCCTAGACAGTAAAGCCAACAAGATTGGCCTATGTATAAATACTAAACATATTAAGTTTATGCAGATTGGAGGAGTCCAAGATAGCATGCCTATAAATGCCCGCAGCAAGGCTATAGAGCAAGTTCAGCAATTCACTTATCTTGGCAGCATTATGTCTACTGACGGAGACACACACAAGGACGTCAACTGCAAATTTCAATGGCATTAGCTGTATTTCAACACATGCACTCAGTTTGGTCAACAACAGTCATAAGTATCATCAGAAAGATAAAACTCTGTAAGAGTATTGCTATACCTACTGCAATATATGCCAGTGAAACTTGGAAAAGCACAGCCAATACAACTAAAAAATTAAATGTCTTCCAACAATGTTGCCTTAGAAAAATCCTCGTATCACTAATGAAGAAATACTAAAAAGATCAGACACAAAACATCTGTCAACAACTGTGAAAGGATGTTGAATGCAACTTGCCAGCCACATTCTACATATGTCTAAAGACTGGCACCTGAAAACTGCACTACAGTGGATACCTCCTTGAGTAAAAAGAAAAAAGGCTGGTCTTGAAAAACGTGGCATCAAACACTCAAGGAAGATCTCAAAACCATTAATGTTCCTTGGGACGATGCCAAAAAGCTGCAAATGATCGGGTTCCTTGGAAAACACTTGCTGCCCAATGTGCTCTGCATAGGACTTGATGATGATCAAATTTCTGATCACTAAATTGCATCCAATATACGAACAGTAAACAGAACAGTTTGCAATTACTTTAGGAGGTGACAGTCCATAGTAATAGAGTAGACCTCTAATCCAAGGGTGGGCAAAAGGTAAATCTGGATCTGGCAGTAGATTTTTTGCAATGATTTCTTACTGCCAAATGCTGATCAACCACAGTAAAACACAACAGTTAATGCAAAAGTATATAGCTCTGATAAGTTCTGGTTCTAAAAACAAATTCCTCAGTCCAGAATTCTTCAAATCTGAGAATACACCTTTGCACTGAGCTCTTTACATTTATAAATAAGTAAATATTTATTTAACTAAATATATATATAATGTAAATTATTTGCATGCATACATGCACCTATGCATACAGCACAGGTACCCTACTGAAGAGATGGAAAACTATTAGACCACAAGCCAGATGTAACCTATGGCATATTTAGATTTAGACCATAGCCTCCTGTTCCATGGATTAAACTCCCACATGGCAGCTAAGTTTTCATTTCTCTAATAGGATCTTTTGCTCCAAGTTGAATTGCTGCAAGGAGTATGTGTGTGAATTTTCAAGGTAAAGAAACCACAGAGAAAGAAAACTCATGACCCACTGACAGACAGCTCTGCTCCCAACTATCTTTAACTGCTGCAAAAGCTGTATCTGGATTCTGCAGGGAAAGAGAGCTTGCATCTTGTCTCATAAGATCAGGAGATAACTAACCTAACACAGTCCAGCAGAATGGAAGATCTAGTTCTAATATGATCTTGGGACTCCTACTTTCAGGCCTAATTCTTTATCTATCTGAATGGCTAGATGAAAGAATTTCTTCAAGGTGCTATTAACTGATGAATCCAAATATATTAAGCACACTTAAAATAATCTGATTTTTTTTGTTTGAGTGACAAACGAAAATAATACTCAGTTTGTTAGTGAGAGCAGCACAAAAACAGTGCATAATCATCTAACAAAATTCTTATTAAACAGTATGAAACACCCAGTTTTTCAAGACAAGGTATTCCAAACAATTTGTATTAAAATCTCAACATTCCTTATATTATGCAGACTGTCTACAACAAGAGCACATCAGGGAAAGAAGTTTAGGACAACACTTCACCCTTTGTGTTAAATTTTCTTGCTATTTTCAGGGGTCTGAAATCATGGATTAGTATGTGAAACGTTCGTCTCCTAGAAACAGATGTTTACCTGTTTTAATAAGCAGATAGGCGGGGTATAAATCAAATCAAATCAATCAATAAATAAAATAAACATGACAAGCTTATGAGGAAAAACAGCTTGGAAATTATCTATTTAAAATCAACTAATAATGGAATATTCAGTAACTACAAAACATAAGGAAGTTCAATGCCAGAAAAGTCACTTAAATAATGCCACTGATGTTACTTGAAACAAAAAAAAGCAAAACTAAATGTCAGCAGCCAATCAGAGCATTCATGAGGCGGGGGCAGGAAATATGAATCTGTAAAAGGGATGAAACCAGTGAAGAGCACTCTTTGAACGATTCTTGTGCTGAGCTGTTGTTGCCCTCCATACTGAATTGCTGCGGAATTTATGACTGTGCCAGAATGTCCCTAGGTTGTAGGGGTAGGTGTTGGTGTTAGCTAATTTAACTAGAAGTGGACTCACTTTAGTACCACAGTGGGCCAGGGCAGGGGGGGGGGGAGAACAAAGCTAATATTTCTGTGTGCAATTCTTAATTCCTTTATTCTTTAGATCCCTGGTGGTTGTCTGGCAGGCAAGCAGGCACCGCACTGCTTGATTAAATGGCTGGGTGCTGCTAGTCAGGTGACCAGCTAGGCTAGACCAGTGGTTCTTAACGTGGGCGATAATGCTCCCCAGGGGGCGATTTCATTTTTCAGGGGGGCGGTAGAACGAAAAGGGGCGGCGTGGGGGCACTGGAGCAGAAGGGGGAGGTAGGGGGCGCTGGAGCAAGCCAAACCTGTGAAGATGGCTGCAGCCTTTTTACAGTGTGCATGAATATATATTTTCATCCAATTTTAATTTAGTTTCAGACTTTTTGTTTTGAAATTTTTAGTTCCTGCATTTGTTTTTATGCCCTTTTTATATTTCTTTTTGCGTCTTAAAATTCACTTGCAACTAAATCATTAAATGTTACTTTTTGGGGGGCATTTCATTTTCTTGGAATTTAATTTTGTTTTCAGGGGTCATTGGATTTAAGTGTCTAAATAAATAAATAAATAAATAAATAAATAAATAAATAAATAAATAGATATCATCACCGCAGGGAGGGGGGGCGCTGATAACTTCCTCAATGGCTCAAGGGGGCGTTTCTTTCAAAAAGATTAAGAAAGTGGGGTTACTTACCTGTAACCAGGGTTCTTCAAGTGGTCATTCTGTGAATTCACACATAAAGGGTTAAGTCAGCGCCAGCGTCGGTCCCTTTCGGAATCTTCTAGAGCTCTGCAAAGGAAACATAGTTAAACATTACCTACACTGCGCATGCTCCGCCCGCCCAAACCTCAGTTCCATTTATCCGCCACAAAAAAGTGTGGGTTCGCTAAGAACAGTGACGGAAGTGGGGAGGCAGGGCGGGCATGTGTGAATTCACAGAATGACCACTTGAAGAACCCTGGTTACAGGTAAGTAACCCCACTTTCTTCATCGTGGTCTTCTGTGAATGCACACATAAAGGGTGACTGACAAGCTAACTCACCGGCAGGCGGGCCGTCACTGTAGAGCGGAAGCCAATACAGCTCTCCCAAATCTGGTCTCTTTCTTAGCTCTCACGTCGAGCCGGTAATGTGTAATAAAAGTAGACGGCTGAGACCAGGTGGCAGTGCGGCAAATATCGGGAAGATCAATGCCGTGAAGAAGAGCAGTAGATGACGCCACAGCCCTCGTTGAGTGAGCGCGGAGGTGTTCAGGAGGTGTCAAATGATGAAGCTGGTAAGCTAAAGAGATTGTAGAAACAAGCCACCGAGACAGTGACGATGGAGAAGCTGGAAGGCCCTTCTTGTGTCCAAAGTAGCAAAGAAAAAGCCTGGGAGAAGAACGAAAGTCCTTGGTCCTGGAAACATAAAAGGCGAGGGCCCTCTTAACATCCAGTGTGTGGAGCATGCGTTCTATGTCCAATGTAGGAGAAGCAAACAGTGTAGGTAGCACAAGAGGTTGGTTGAGATGAAAAGCAGAGACCACTTTGGGTAAGAAAGAAATATCCGTGTGGAGAACAACTTTATCTGGAAAAAATTGGAGAAAAGGTTGATCAGCTCGGAGAGCAGCCAACTCACTGGCCCGACGAGCAGAGGTAATAGCAACTAAAAACAGCACCTTGAGAGACAACAGTTTTAAATCGCAGGTCGCCAAAGGTTCGAAGGGGGGTCGCATAAGGGACTGCAGTACCAAATGGAGAGACCATTGGGGAAGTGGAGGCCTCACTGGTGGGCGTAGATGTACAAGTCCCTTAAGGAATGCCTTCACAGTCGGATGTGAAAACAAACGCGAGGCCGGCGAGCCCCTAGGTTGGAAAGAAACAATGGCAGCTATATATACTTTCAGTGTAGATATAGACAACTTAAAGTCAAATAAGTAGCGTAGAAATTGCAGCAAAGTGGAGAGATCAACTGGGCAGGATGAGAGGCCACGAGATTGTGTGAACTTAAGAAAGCCCTTCCATTTATATGCGTAAAGCGAGGACGTGGAGTCCTTTCTGGACTTGTCGAGGACTTCTTTTATCTCGGGGATATCCTCCACGCTGCGAGATGGAGCGTCTGCAGATCCGGGTGGAATATGTTGCCCTTGTCCTGGGTAAGCAGGGCTGGAAAGACAGGGAGCCTCACCGAATCCAGTGACATTGACATCAATGTGGGAAACCACGGTTGTCTGGGCCAACGAGGCGCGACAAGGATCGCCTCTGATCTGTCTTGTTGAAGTTTCACTAGTGTTCTTTGTAGCAGAGGAAACGGGGGGAAGAGGTACAGGAGGCCCCTGGTCCACGGGATCATGAAGGCATCGCCTAGGGAGCGGGGGCCGAGTCCCGCCCTGGAGGCAAAAAGAGGGCATTTCGCGTTGACAGGTGAGGCAAAAAGATCGACTACAGGCGTACCCCACCGGCGGCACAGGTCTTGAAACACTTGCAGATTGAGCTCCCATTCGTGCATCTGCATAGTCCGACGACTGAGTTCGTCTGCTAGAGCATTGTCCTGTGTGGCTACATGGACCGCCACTAGAAATATGTGGTGACGGTAACACCATTCCCACAATGTCACTGTTAGGTATAGAAGAGACTGGGAATGTGTGCCTCCCTGTTTGTTGACATAGTACATGGTTGTGGTGTTGTCTGTGACTATCTGTACAGCACGACCATGTACTATCGGGAAAAAAGATTTGAGAGCCTTGATAACAGCTATCATCTCCAAGTGATTGATGTGAAAATGCCGTTCTTGCGGTGACCAAAGCGCATGAACTCGATGCGGGCCGCAATGTGCCCCCCAGCCGGAGGGACTGGCATCTGTGGTGACCTGAACCGTGAGACGGAGAGGACGAAATGGACGCCCCACTTGTAGATGTGGTAGGAACGTCCACCACCTTAGCTGGCGCGCTAACTCTGGGGTGACTCTTAGCCGCCGCAGCTGATGATGGGCGAGAGGGTCGAACAGAGCTAGAAGCCAGGACTGTAGTGACCTGAGTTTGAGACGGGCATGGGCGAGTCCCGGTGTTGTGGAGGACATTAAGCCCAGAAGATGTTGGGCGTGCAACGCTGTTACCGTTGCTCCCGGCTTGAACTTCCGTACTGCCCTTAGGATCTTCGTTATACGGTCCTGGGGAAGGAAAATGCGACCTTCTAGAGCATTTAAGGTTGCCCCTATGTAGTCTACGGTCTGAGAGGGGACGAGGTGAGATTTCTGGTAGTTTATTTGAAGACCTAAGTTCTGAAGTACATGAAGCGTGAATTTTGTGTCTTGCAGGGCTTTGCTTTTGGATGGAGAGACCACCAGCCAATCGTCGATGTAAGGGAAGACCTGGACCCCGTGGAGCCGCAGGTAAGCTGCCACAGGGGCCATGCACTTTGTAAATGTTCTGGGAGCTGTTGCCAGGCCGAATGGAAGGACCTGGTACTGATAAATGGTGTCCAGAAAGATGAACCGAAGGAATTTTCGGTGGCTGGGATGAATTGAAATGTGAAAGTACGCGTCCTTCAAGTCTATCACCACAAACCAGTCGTTTTGTTTCAGCAGGTGCATGATGGATTCTAGGGTGACCATGCGAAATCTGCGAGGACGAAGGTAAGTATTTAGAATTCGGAGGTCCATAATAGGTCGGATTCCGCCGCCTTTTTTGGGCACGGCGAAATATCTGGAGTAAAAACCGTTGCAAATGTCCTTTCTTGGAACTTTTCGGATGGCGTGCTTTTTTAGCAAAGATCGAACCTCTTCCTGCAAGAAAGGGTCGAAAGATGTATATTCTGCGTGACCTAAAGGTGGATATTCGGTAAACTCCAGACGGTAACCGGAATGAACGATGCCAAGGACCCAGGAGTCGGTTGTAACTGTGGACCAATTGGGAAGGTAAGAATGAAGTCTTGTGACGGCAGAGAGCGTTGGGGGGAACTGCAGGGAGTCAAAGGTACTGTTTATGTTTTTTAGCGGGTGGTTTGAAGGACTGACGACGATGAGAAGGCTGTCCGCGGTAGGTGGAAGTAGGAGTACTGCCCTGTGAGGACGTAGGCTGAGACTGAGGTTTAAATTGTCTAAAGGGTTGCGACTGACCAAATTGGTGAGGAGATCTTTTCCATTGGTACCTGGTAAATTTCGGCTGAGACTGAATGAAATAAGATTTAGCAGTCTTTTTGGCTTTGTGCAGATCTTCAAGGTGACTATCTGTCTTTTCATTAAACAGACCAGAGGCATCGAATGGCAAATCCTCAATTTTTGACTTCACATCGTCTAAAATATTTGCTGATCGAAGCCAGGCATGCCTGCGTAAGGTGACCGAAGAGACGAGGATACGAGCTGCTGCCTCGACGGAATGGCGAGTGGCGATCCTCTGATGCTTGGACACCGTTTGGGCCTCTTCAAAGGTGTTAAGATAGCCCTGCCGCACATCATCAGGCAACAGCTGTAATCCTGGGAGGAGTTTAAGCCACAGCTGTTTCTGGTAAGCACCTAAAGCCATTTGATAATTAGCGATGCGAAGTAGAAAGGAGACCAAAGAGTAGATCCGTCTCCCAATCATCTCTAACTTTTTACCCTCCTTATTGGTGGGGATGACATGCGAGCGTCCTGTAGGCTTTGAGCAGCTGGTCTCAACAATCAGAGAATTGGGAATAGGATGTTTCAAAAGGAATTTAGTGTCGTCTCCAATGATTTTATACATATTCTCAGTACGCCTTGGTAAGGGAATTGAAGATGATGGGCGATCCCATAGCTCTTTAATAATCTTGAGTAAAGAGGGCAAATAGGAGAGACTAGGAGGCGGAGTACGTTCCTTGGTGATGTCCCCAAAAATAAGGTCCTCCTCTGGAGGAGGGGGTTCATCCACTGGTAGTTTAAGGGTCTTTGCCAGTCTAGATAACATTTGAGAATATGAAGAGAAGTCCTCCGAGGGGGAGGGGTCGTGAGGATCACCAGTATCGGATTCGACCGTCTCCCCCACTGGCAATGGAATAGGTGTAGGCTGTGGAGGGAGGTCGTCATCGGAGCCCGACTGCTGTGATGAAAAGGGCTGGTCATCATCAGATGAGGATTCGTGGGCTCTTTTCCGAGGTCGATGCTCGACCCCGACGGTAGGAGCAGAAATCGCAGGCGCAGCCGAACCCGCTGATGGAAGCGGTGCGGGTAGGGTTGGTGGAACAGGCGGCTTGGTAGGGAGTGGTACTGGCCGATGAATGTCGTCGACGTCGTGTTTACGACGATGTCTGCGACGACGGGGAGGAGTAGACCCGGAGGAGGAAAGGTAGACATATTTCACCCGTCGACGTCGATGGCGTCTATCAGAGGATGAAGACGACGACGACGAGAGAGAGGAAGAGTCGCGTCGTCGACGTCGACGATACTTCCTCCTGTGAGGGCTAGATGAAGACGGCTCCCCCGAGGAGGAACGACGTCGGCGGCGGGATTTTCGATGACGATCCTCTTTGTGAGCCGCTCGACGTCGATCCTTAGACAGGTGCTTCTTTTTCTCCGTTTTCTTGGCCGGAGGCGAACTCGCTCTCGACGGCGACGGAGAGATGGAATGAGCCATTGAAGCCCGCCCGGTGGAAACAGGGCTAAAAGGGGCTAGACCCAAGCTTGTGGTTGCAAGGACAAGCTGGCTTGGCGTAGGAGACTGTACGCCAAGGGGTAAAACAGGCTCAGGCTGTCGCGGAGGGAGTGAAGTTGTCGCCTCCGACACAGACTCTTTATCCCGGGACGCATCATCCAAGATTAAAGAGGGGAGAGAAGTCCCGACGGCGTCTAAATAATCGGTGGAAAACTTATTCTTCGAAGGTGGCTTAGCCTTTTTGGGGGGCTTAATGGGAACAGCCTTAGAAGAAGACGCTTTCTTAGCTGGTTTTTTGGACGGTTTAGGAGCAGTAGGCAACTCTGAAACCGTAGCCTCCGAAGTAGCTTGGGGTTCAGGCGGGGAGGCGGTGGATGGGAGCTCCATAGTCGAAGGTTTGGACGCCGATAGGGCAGAGTCCCACAAGTGCAGCTTAAGGCGCTGTTGTCTAGCTTTCAATGCCGCCTTAGTAAACGCTTGGCAATGCCTACAATTCTGGGGAGAATGGGATTCACCCAGACAAAAAAGACACGTGTCGTGCCCGTCCTGAAAAGGGATCTTGCCCGAGCAGACGACACAACGGCTAAAGGGTCCGGATGGCGGAGGGGGCATAGGCAGGAATCCAAGGGGCCAGGAAAGCCGGTAAAAAGGGCGGGAAAAAACAGGGTAAACCGGAGGGAGGGAAGGAATTTCACTCACGATACCCAAACAAGTCCGCAAAGAAAAGACAATGTCCGTAGGCAATCCGAGGTCAATACCAGGAGAATAGATCCGAAAAAGCGCAGCAAAAGCAATCCAAAGAAGAAATTTTAGCAGAGCGAAGCGAAAGGAACCATTTCACACAGCGGAGAAATGGAACTGAGGTTTGGGCGGGCGGAGCATGCGCAGTGTAGGTAATGTTTAACTATGTTTCCTTTGCAGAGCTCTAGAAGATTCCGAAAGGGACCGACGCTGGCGCTGACTTAACCCTTTATGTGTGCATTCACAGAAGACCACGATGAAGAACCACTGGGCTAGACCAGCAAACAGTAGGTTAGTGTTGTGTGTGTTTGTTAGTGTTGTACATATAACTTGTGTCCCGCCCCCTGAAAGGTCAAAGAAATTTAGAGAGAAATGAACGGCAAGAGATGTACTCATGGTGGCACTAGTGGTGACAGAATGAGGACTCTATGCAGGGCAGGGATGGACACCCCTGTACCTGCCAAGATATCAGATTGCTGTCTTAGAAGTTCTACTTTTATTCACAGAGCAAGAGCAAAATAGCACATCTGAGTCAAAACTATTTTTTACAATGTGTATATATCTATGTATATCTGACCTAATTATCAAGACTTCCAAAGCATTCAAATATTTAGGCCAGATTGTAGTTTTATAATAATTCTTCTCATAGCAATGGTTTTAGAATATTTCATTTAGCAAGTAGTCTTCACAATAAAAGAAGGCATAGGGGTTATAATAACATAAATTTCTCCCTAAAGATTTAGGTAGCAGAGTATATAGGCACAAAGCTAATAAAGTGACTTTACTAAGTAGCAGAATAGATTATCTAATATGCACCACCAAGATCAATTTCTATGAATATCTCATTTCAGAATGGGCTTCTGAGCTTTTAAAAATGAAGAACTGCAAAGTATCATAAATGTGTCCTCTCACAAAATATTACATAGTGCTGTAATTTGCATCTTTCATTCAATTACTTACTAGGTTGGTTTTGGTTCATCTTCACATTAGGTTTTGTCAGTTTGGGTTTCTTGATAAATGTCCCACCTGGTTTATTATACGGCTGTTGTATCATTTTTCTCTTTATTCCTCTTGCAGCTACAGCTGCAGAACTCGGTTTGTTATGATAGTCTACCACAATTCCAGGTCTATGCATGCCTCCAAAGTCTCCCATATACTGTAAATAGGTGAAGAGCAAGTATTAGAAAATGATGTGGCTTATTGTAAGCAAACTCCTACACAAATGCACTTACAAATATTTTAACTCAGAAAAAAGACAGTACTAGTAAGATAACACTCATCAAAATGCAAGCTTAATAGTTTTTCAGTTGCTTGACCACAAAGTATTTGCTTCAAGTGCATTTCTGCTTATGCAAATTCTTTAATCCAGATTGCAAATCATATCAGAAGTTTAGTTAAATTCCCTCTTTTCAGGTTCTCCGGATAATTCAACGAAACAGAACAAAATATGTTTCTAAAAAACTCTCTGCTGGGATGCAAATGCTCTTGCAAAATTATCTTCTTCAGAATTACTGAAATTCATTTGAAAGAAGGTTCTATTGAAGAGCATAGATATCTACAACACTAGAAAGTAATTAGCTAAATGTTGAGTTCAACAGAATCATATCTGCCTTTGTTAAATATTTTGACTGTAATAATATACTTTCATTTGTTTACTAGAGTTCATAGTTTTTATTTTTTATTTTAATTCAGGTACAAACTTCTAGGTACCATAGGTTATATGTTTGCAGTTGTCCTTTTACATATGGCACAACTGTGCTTGTACAAAGTTAACAGTATGTCTACTAAAAGTATGTGCCATTCTCAATAGGTCTTTCCTTACTTCCATGTAAGTAAGAAAAAAACTGCCTTCTAATGCTTTAACACTACATACTACTATCTGGAATTAATCTTCACTGATATTTTACATACCTATGTATATAATCTGCCTGTCTACATATATTTGCCTAGAATAATTATTATGTGCTGTCAAGTCATTTACAACTTATGGCAACCCTTTTTAGGGTTTTTTAGGTAGAGAATACTCAACAGTGGTTTATGATTCCCTTCTGGGGCATTCTGGAACTATGCAACTTGCCCAAGGTTGCACAAACTGGCTCTCCTTCTGGGACACATAATAGGGAATAGAGATGGGGGTATTTGTATTCATATAAGAATACAAATATCCCCACAAAGGTGCACATAACAAGCGTCTGGGCCCCTGGGGCTGGACTGTCCACTTACCCGTACACTGCAGCTGCTGGCTCCATGCTCCCTTCCAATTGCTCCGGAGCTCACAATCGACTAGCCACTCATCAACCTGGCAGGGAGGCCTGTCTTCCCTCCTTCTGCCAGCTCTGGAGCGATTGGAAGGGAGCCTAAAGCCGCCAGCAGCAACGGACAGATGAGTGGACAGTCCAGCCCCTCGTTATGTCCACATGTGTGGGGGTATTCGTATATGAATACCATCATTTTTAAAAGGGAATCAAACTCCCAACCTCTGGCTCTGCAGGCAAGATACCTAAGTCACTGAGTTATCCAGAAACCTTTACCTGGAATCAGCTTCACTAAACAGTGGGTCTTATTTCTGAACAAACATACAGAAAACACGTTACATCAAAAGGTTTCTAACCTAAAAAGCAGCCTGCAACTATTTAAACAAACTTTCTTTGTGGAAGTATGCCAAATTAAATTATTACAATTGTATATGTGAACTAAGTTATAAATGATATAGCTTATATTGCTCAAGCACTAACCTCAGTTTAAGTTAACTTAAGTTTAAGAAATGATCACTATGACTATTCCAAGAATTTCAATTTGTTTTCAGGAAAAAACAATTCTCTGGGTTTATACTATATTTCCTGTGGCCTCAGAAGTTCCAGAACTTTTATATTGCTACCCCAAAGTCCAGTAGAATCAATGCTTTGAGTGTTTCTTAAATAATAAATTTATTTCTCCAGTACTAAGGTACTGATTGACTGTCACAGACTGCGGACACCAAAATACCCCTTTCTAGAACAGAAGAGCTATGCCAGTGAATACAGTAAAATAAAAAATCTTACTGCAAATTCTTTCTAAAACAGACAATAGCTGTAATAGGGATCAACATATATCAACTGATATTGTGAAAAAGCTGTTCAATCTTTTCCTATCTCATACATCTGCAGGACACTGCCAAGAGCTTACAAAGGACTGATTCTGTAGATATTAAGATAGTGAAGAAAGGAGCAAACTGAAGAGAAGGAAGCAGTGGAACATCAAAATTTAAAGTCTCCTTCCCTACGTTCAAATTAAAATGACAACTGTTTACAAGAAAGACTCATCTAACTGGATGAGTGAAATTATATAAGCAGAAATAAACATACTGCCATATAACAGCTCTTTCCCATTAAAAGTCAAACATTTTAAAGACAGTAAAACTGCAAAACATTTCCCTAATTTGACTAGCATTTAGCTTTAACAGGCCAAAAAATATAAGAAATCATTAACATATAATTATGCAAACAAAGTCCATGCACAAGTTTTACATTTCAATTTGTCTACAAATTGGCCCCTCCTAAAGAACCATCTAGCAATATCTCCACACTGCATATGCATAATTAAAGGACACTTTCTAGGCAATTTACATTTGCACAAGCAATTATTTCCAGAATCTATTAAAGGTGCAATGCATTTTACATAAAGCAAGTAGGTTATTCCTCTATTTACAGTTTAAAAAAAACTAGTGCTCCCTAGGATTTTCACTTATTCAAGCTCATAAACCTACCTTTAAAAAAACAACTGGCATCCAAGGATTGGACAAATCTACAGAGTAGCTTATTACCAAACTACAAGAAAGCTCCTCACTTTCTTCTAGCCTAGCTCTGTTCATGGTCTTGTGGGTTAAACCTCACTATGCCAGTTGTACCCTTCACCATGGTACACCAATGAAACCAATTTTGAAAGAATATACAAGACATGCAAACAGTCCAATAAAAATTATCTTGCCCTATATAATTTTTATAAGGCCAGTTTTTTGAAATGTATTAAGAGTTTTAAGACTGCATATGTAGATTCAATCCCTAAACTAACTATACAAAAATCAGATCCAGAATTGTGAGTTAAGTTAATGGGACATCATCACATTCTTATAAACCTGATATATTCCACTAAGAGCACAGAAGTTTTTAACTATTTAGATTGTGTGTCTGGTTTATTGTTCCTTACTAATATTTGACACATTAAAAATCTCTCAACTGTGCTTTTGAAATTATACTGAAATGTATCCAGCATGCAAGAACACGCTGTAGAGAATTATATCACAATGGTTAAACAATAAAGTTCACAAAGTTAGCATTCATCAGGAAACGATCAGTTTTCAAGTTGATGGCATCCCTTTAACCATGCTTTTAAATTACTCATCATCTACCCCTCCACGTAAGTCTTGTAACCTTACACTTAACTAAGAGTGCTGTGAATAAACAATCAACTACGTACCTGGACAAAATAAAGCATTCACCCCCTAATATTAAGTACTATACAGTATATACATTGCACCTTTAAGCTACTCAAAACTGAGAAAGGTTCTAATCAACCTTTACAATGTTTCAAGACTTCTCCCACTAGCCAAGATGCTAGTGTTAACAAGGAAAAATGCAATTCCTTTTAACCCCTTTTAGACCAAACCCATTGCCTGAATCTTCACCTTTCAAACAAAAGGAGAGATTTGATAAAGCCTTAGCAACTAATCTCTTCATGCTTTTACTTGTCAATGGAGAGACGGGGTACTATGTTCTGGGTAAAAACCAAACCGGATTGGAAGGTCATCAACCCTAACAGTTTGGCCAAAAGCACACTGTGATATACAGTGCCTTTCATTTCAAATGCTATGGTCTTTAAAGGGTTTAAAAGAGTGACTAGTGAAAAGAATCTGAAAAGATTCTGTACTTACTCCTCGGCCACGGCCTCTGCCTGTTGATGGTCCTCCAAAAGCATCATAGTTTCTGCTTCCAAATCCACTGTCAGGATAAGCAGGCGTTCCTCTCCCCCGAGAGCCTACAGGTGCAGGCTTCATATGGGGTGAAGAAAAACTGCTGTAGGAAGAGTAAGTCTCTCTTCCTCTGTCCTCCATAAACCCAGGCCTCAACTTTGTGCGTGAGTAAGGTGCTTCCCAGCTAGACCCGCCCTGGTTTCTACCTCCGAAAGAGTCAAGGCTATTCCGGTAGTTGCTGTCAAATCGACCACCATAACTACCTCCGAAGCGGCTTTGTTCGGGTTCATTATAACCATAGCCAGATCTGTATAGATCTCGCCCACCCAGAGAAGACCCGGAGTCATAAGACTCATAAGGTCCAAACCTGGAAAAGTTGCAGTGAGGAAAAACAAAGTAAGCTTACTAAAGTTAAACATTTCACAAGACAAGTCATCAGTTGACATTTATCAACTAAAAATCATTGTATATTTTACTTTGGTAGGGTTTGCCTTGATTAGGGCTGGGCAATTCCATGCTGTGACCAGACAGAAAGCTATCTGTGCCACTTTTCCATAAAAATCATATTCAAGTTCAGAATGTCTGAACTTCATGAAATTTCTTTACACTGACATATTTAAACCTCATTATTTGTGCCCAGACCTAGTCATAAGAATGCTGACACCTGCACAGAATAAAACTGTTCTATTATTTTTTAAAAAACACCTCTAACAGTTCTACAGCATTTAAAAGGCTTTCCCTCAACTAGGTACTGTACCAACAGTGAGAAGCAATTATTATAACTTGATTTTTTTTCCTTTTAAGCCCTGACAGTTCATTTATTCAGATTCCCTGGTTTTTGCAAGATATAACCTTCCAAATATAAAGGTTACTATCTTCCACCATGCCCCATCTTCTTTATTACATTTAGCAGATTCTAAAGCAGAGGTGTGTCCCTCTAGTTGTTGGGCTGAAACTCCTTATCTATGCTGGCTAGGGCTGATGAGAGTTTCAGTCCAATAATGTCTGGAGAGGCACACACTGCCCACTCCTGTTCTAGACAAGTGCCTCAAATGGAAAAATCAAAGTAAATTCTTCAATATAACTGTACCATTGGTACAGGGGAAGACTGTGCATTACATGCAGGTACCTATTCCCAAGAAATCACATGCAACATTTATTTATTTAGCAAAAGAAAAGGGCAATGTGCAGTGGAACATCAATGCCATGTATTCCTGCACTGAAAGGATTCATAGGGTTCCCCACACCAAAAAAATTAAAATTGTTAACTCAGATGAAATGAAAAATACCAGCCTTTACTTAAAAAGCACAATTTGGTAAGTCTACATATACCACCCTTAACTACAATATCATAACCCATTTTATTTTTTTAAAAGCTCACTCACAAAAAAATTACATATTCAAAACTTCATCTATCTAAAAGTCAGTCCATTATAACAGCAAAGAATGTTCAAGTATTAATTGTATTCAGTGAACTCCAATCATATGCAGATTACTAGATGGTAGGTACACGATGTTCCTTATTCTCAGGACAGACAACTACATACAAGCATTTGATATAAAAGTCAGTCTTGAACAGCACTGTTTCTTTGTTCTCCAATATTCATTATTGCAAGAGAACATGTGGATATAGAGCTGCAGTTTTGTGCTGACATACATAGAAAATATAAATGAGAACACAAGATATTTTGCTTAAAATGTACAAGTCATAGAAGAAATCCAATTCTGCAAAACTATTTATGATCTGAAGTTAGTAGACACAAACTGCAGGCACAGTGCAAATCCAAAAGCTTGCCACAAATATCATTGTAGTGCTATGTAGGAAATAAATAGTAAGATCACTGCATAAAAATTTGGACTAGATCAAATGCATATTTTAGTGTAATTAGTACCTGCCAAAAAATAATCTGGACATGACAAGTTGTCTATCAGTGTACATTCTTGCAAAACATATTAGCACTAAGCAAGTTAAGTTTAAGTGTTCCTTTCAAACAGAGTAAGAGAAGTGATTTGATCCAAGTTAAGTCTATAAACTCTGTAATGACAGTTGAATATATATTTCAATACAGATAAATTGTGGCTTAAATGCATTTCATAACAAATCTACAACATGCAAAACAATTTATACTACTTTTCAAAAACTAAACCTAAGATTTTTTAACAATTCGCTACATTATGTTACTATCTGTTCTGCTGCTCACAAAATCAATGCATGTTCAAGGAACACTTAAACTGGATAAAGGCATATAGTACATGGGATGATGAATCCATGGTTCTGCAAATGTTACTAGACTCAAGCCCCATCAACCCCAGCCAGCATGACCAACAAGTAGGGAAGATGGGAGCTGTGGATCAGTATCATTTGGAGGACCACAGATCCCACACGTTTCACTGTAGAATGCAATAATATCCTTTTGATGTATATAGGAACTGATTCAAGATTTTACCTGTTACCACCACCACCACCTCCACCGCCGCCTCCATGACTTTCCATTCCATATGATTGGTTCATATAAGAGTCCATAGCTCTTGGGCCACCATAGGCACCATGCCCATAGTCACGGTCCATTTCTAAGAAAGAGAATTAATTTTATTAAAATGAAACCAATCAATCCCTGCATATGCCCACTTATGATCAGAGGATCTTTTATATATTTAATTTCAGTTCTTTCTAATAACTAAATGCGTACAAATGGCAAGCCACTGCTCAGAACCTCACCTCCCTCAGGGAAAAAACAAAAAATCACCAAAAATTAACGAAGACTCAGAAGAAAGCCAAACTAAGTGTGCATAGGTTTCACAAGGTGGACTAACTATTCCAACCATTTAAAACATGTTCCAAACATTGTAAGACACTTAAAAATGAGCAAACACGGACATCGTTAAGTGAAATTCCCCCATAGAGAACATCGTTAAACGATGCTGAAAATTCCTCAAAGAAACCCATCGCAAAGCGAATACATCATTAAATGAAGCAATCGCAGTAAACGTCTATGCACCGAATATGAATCAAGGAGAATTTTATAAAATTGTGTTTAAAGAGATGGCGAAGGTTAGAAAGGGATATGTGATTATGGCAGGAGATTTCAACATGGTTCTGGATAAGGTGAAGGATAAATTAGTATGTAAAAAAGACAAGTTGAACAAAAGAAGTACCCTCTTGAGGAAGATGATAAGCATGTGCTGTTGCACAACAAATCCCACTACTGTTGCATGCCAGCATTTATGCCGAGTTATTAACTGGGGCTTTTACTGGCAGACCTAAGTAACAAGATTCAAACCACTGATTCTTTTACAGTGGTAACTATAATGTCCCTTTGCAATTCTGTGCAGGAAAAAAAATCAAGATTGTTCCACTTCCAAGGCTTTCAAAAATATTTGCTTTGGCAACTAAACTAAACATTTATTTTCTGATATATGTAACTGCAACACTAATCTGAATTTTTTTCAAAATAAGGAACTGTTATAAAAAATATAATAATACAGGTCTTCTAAAATCATTATCTGTATCTTTTACTTGCAAAAAATGTTAAGGAAACAGAAAGCAATCATTAATTTTGGGGACAGGAATCATATTATTAAACGGAGACTAATAACTAAATTTTTGTTTAAAACAATCTGATTTAAATCAAATCCAAGTCAATAATATACACTATACATAACAGAATTTGAACACATAATATCTAAATTCTACATATTTGTGATTATATATATATCCTACTACAATGCAGATATTATTTGCATACAATGATTTAATTTCTCTCAGACACATTTTTGTACACATTTCTTTCAAAAGTGCATGCCTTCTGTACACTGTTTCAAATACGTACATTCCTGTGCCAATGAGATGTATTCAAACCTAAAAATGAAAAACCTTAGAAATATATGGATTTTGGAAACAAACTGCATTTTAGTCTAGGTTTAGGTATAAGTGCATATTTTGTAAATATGCATTCAAGTACCAACTTCTCAAGCCATAATCCAAACAAGATAACCTGGAGATGTTGGTGGGAGCTGACACACACCAACCTATGGTGGTCACTGGGGGACACAGCATCGTTATTTATTAAGAGGCAGTTTCCACTTATTGTAATAGCAAAATAAAACCTGTTGTGGCATACAATTCAACAACCTAAATACACAAGGTTTTTACACATGCTAGGGATGTGCCAGTCCTGAGGCTAAATTGTAAAGCTTCACGGCCTGACACAGGCAGAGCATCACCTAGTTTCCCAATCAAAAAGAAAGCTGCCTGGGATTTGTCAATATAATGAAATGGCTTAAAATTATTTACTTCCTCAGTGTCTTATTTGCAGTGGAATCAGGCACTCTCTACTGGAACTCTGAAGGAAAAGCAAACAAAGCTTCCAGCAGGAAGTTTTTCTTTTTTTAAGTGGTGCGGCAAATCTGCCCTAGTACACACATTTTTTAAAAAAATTCCCACTTCCTTGGCACCTCCACAGAAGTAATTAACTTGCCAATATCCTGAAGTGGCTGCCTTATTAAGCCACTATAGGCCACTGGCAAATTAAAGTAAAGCTTATTTTTTACTTGTTTTCAGCAATCGCCCTCTGTGGAAAAAGACCAAAACAGAGCGCTCCTACCAGTACCAAACAAGTAAACGCCCAGACAGGGGCCAGAAAAGTGCAGGTAGGAGCACTGGGATGACCATTTGCTTCGCTCCAGTGACCACATCGTGTGATCACTATGAAAAGGAGCGAACCAACCGGCCCCCCCCCCCGTAAAACACAAACGCAGGCAGGTAAAGCCAAATAATGTATTTTCAAAGGCCATGATGTGCCGCGGTCAGAAACACCCCTGTCCACCGCCCCCGTCACTATTCTTTCCAGCCCACGCCGTGATCCCACAGCCTCTGCGCCTTCCTGCCGGAACGCCAGAGAGCTCTTTGACGCTTTCAACCAAGCCAACGACACGAGGTTCCTGTTCACGCTTATCTGGCTGTAAAGCCCACGGACGTGGGCTGGGGCTAAAAACCCGAATAAAGAAATCCCCAGGCAAAGGCGGGAAGATAAGGAGGCCTCAAGTAATGAAATATGGCTTCCAACGGCCGCTGCGTCCCTCAAGCGACCACGAGCCGAGGCTGCCAGAAAACCGGCCAAAATGGCGCCCCAAAACGCGGTTTCTCCTTGTACTCGAAGCACCCCTCCCCAGACTAGGCCAGAGCCACCCGCTTCCCGCCTCCACAGTCGGCACCGCCGCCATTTTGGGCCTCCTCTTCTTGCCCTCGCCCTGAAAGGCAGCGGCTTCGGCGCGGTAGACACGAACCACTCACCCTCCCCGTAATCCATGGTGGCGACGGCCCTCGGGGGTTTGGACGCTACGGCTGGAGTACCGGTCCCTCCCTGCGGGACAAGGCTGCAGCTGCCACAGGCACCTCAGCAGCGCAACTTCCGACAGACAGCGCCGCGGCGGGACGAGGAGGCACCGCCCGCAGGATTCCTGGCTCGCTGATTGGATACGGCGGAGCGTCAAGACCATAGAGGGAGGATGAGAACGAGACCCGTTCAGCTAGAGAGTCTCATAGAGATTCCGGTAGGAGGAGGGGGCTTCTTGGGCCCCCTAGGCGCAGCCGCAGTTCAGCGGAGGTTGTTGGGGAGGAACGGAAGAGGGGAAGCTTTCTCCCGCCCTCGTGTTACTTAATGGAAGGTTTGTCGACTGCCATCTCCTGGACAAAGAACATTTCCTAGAATAAGGAACCCTAATTCAGGAACGAATCGCAGATGAAATCCAATGCTGGCAGCACCGACCAGTGACAAATTCGTTCACTCTGCAATCTCCAACCTCATACTAGGATTTAAATTCTATCTTTTTAAAGTGTGTATTATACAAAGTAATTAGGAATAATTTTTACACTGTTTTTAACTCTGCCGCTTTCTTCCTGTACCACATGGTTCAGTGAAAAGTTCTGGAGTGCTTCGAAGCTTGCACCTTCTTTTGACGTTTGGTTTGTTGTTGTTACATACCATCAAGTCGCCTCTGACTTCTGGTGACCCCATGAATGAGCACTCTCCAAAATGCACTGTCCTCAACAGCCCTGCTCAGCTCCTGCAGACTCAAGCCAGTGGGTTCCTTTCGGGAGCCAGTCCATCTCATATATGATCTTCCTCTTTTTCTGCTGCCCTCAAAATCTTCCAGAGAATCTTGCCTTCTCGTCATGTGCCCGAAGGATGATGATTTCAGTTTCATCCTTTTCGACTCCAAACAAAGTTCAGGCTTGATTTTATCTAGGATCTGCTTGTTTGTCTTTCTGGCAGTCCAGAGTATCCACAAAGCTCTTCCAGCACCATATTTCAACTAAATATTTTTTTGTTTTCTCTCATCCTTCTTCACTATCCAGCTTTCACACCTGTACATAGTGACTATACAAGAGTATAGATGATCTTGGTCTTGGTTTCCAGTGACACATTCTTAGACTTGATTACTGTATCTTTTCTAATTCCTTCATTGCTGCCCTTCGAAGCCTCAGTCTCCTTCTGATTTTCTGGCTGCAGTCTCCTTTAAACTGTTGATTTGGGGGGGGGGTTTAACCTTTTTGCTGTTTTCAGACAATGTGTGTTTGGTTTTAGACTATTTTATCTACAATGTAAGGGTGGGCAGGCAGAGGTGTGAGTGTTTTGCCATGAAACAAAGCAAGGCCACCTGGTGCTTTACACATGTTTTGGAGCTGCGCTGCTGCCCCTGATATCATGTACTGTAGCTTTCCCAACTACTCTGTCTCTACAGCGTGGATAGATAGAAAAGTGTGGCAGGGCCAGAGAAACCACACAAGATTTGGGAGCAGATTATCTGTGTGACCCTTTTCTGCATATGAACCCTCTGTGTAATGACTGTGTAAACCATATAGATATGTGTGTGTCATGTGTAGACTATATTTCTGCACTTTGGCTCTTTTTAGTCCGGTTCTTTCTAATCATTCTGGAAAGTGACCCTCACATAAGCCATTTTCAATTCTCACATGGTGGGCAGAAATTCATGGCACGGTTGATATAGCCATGTGTAGCCTGCATGATTAAATTGCAAAACCGCCAAGAGAGTACTTTAAGCACTATGGGGCTGTATACAAGCAGCACATTCTGTTCTTTATCTTGGGTCCCTGCTGTGAATTTTGCTGTTATTTCTGTTTGTGAACACCCATATGTAAGTTATATGGGCAGGTGTACATCTTGTATCTTCTTCCTTGAATTAGCTGACAGCTGACCAACAGCAAGGGTCCTGTACAAGTAACTATTATTCCGGAAGAAATACAGTAGGACCACAGAATCCGCAGAGGGTCAGTTCCAACCTCCCCCTTTCCCATAGATGCAGGAAATAGCAGATAGCAAAGCACTTACTTCCAGTTTCTTTGGTTTCTACGCATAGTTGAGAAAGGGAATGTGACGTTCGCTCCTCGTGGCCCCTGCCTGATGCCCCAAACACAGAGCACACGAAGGCAAACCAATACTCCTTTTTACCCGCTGCCACCAGTTGATCACTAAATCAACATTACTTCTGGAAAGATGAAGATGCAGGTCCAAAGTTCCCTGTCTTTTAAATAAAACTTGTTTATTGATTACAGATGTTTGATTATTAATCATAGGTAACTTCTACAGGTTTATTTATATTCAATCTCAACCTTCTATTTGATATAACAGTTCTTATTCACTCTTCACTCTAATCACACCTCAGATCTCCCAAATACTGCACTCTATCTCTCCACTCTGATCTCTCTGACTGACTGACCCTCTCTGACTCCGCCTCTTTATTACATATCTCTCGGCTCCGCGTCTTAGCAACCTTAGCCTGCAACATGAATATGCACGACTACGTAACATAATAAGGGTGACCGCTACATACCTCCCCCCCTTAAATATGTTTGTTTGGGAGGGAAACATTTTTCCTCCTAAACAAACAGGCACAATTACATGAAACTTTACTTACCACAATACCACATTTAATACAGTATAACAATCACAATACCTTTTTCACTAAACATTTCACTACAATTCAATAATATACTTCACCTTATCATTTACAAGTACTACATTTAACATTTTTACCCACACAGAAATATCACAATCAGGAAACTTTTACATAAATAATCTGTAAATCATAGTCCATTCCAGTTTCTTTTGTAAGTTCTTGCCTCATTCGCCTAGCCTCCTGGAAAGCGCATCCGTGACAATGTTGTGGGCTTTCGATGCACGATCTGAGTCTGTTGCAAAGTCCAAATTTACAAAGTCCAAGTCTTTCACCTTCCTGTTGTAATAAGGTGCACCATGGACTGGTCCAGTTGTTACTGCCTCCTTTAGCTGGACACACATCTCCTGGCACTCAGGAGTCCCTCTGTTGATCACTGGCACCTTCTTCCACAATCTTTTCCGTTGACTGGCGGTCATTGGCCCCTCGGTTGTCCACTGGATGTTGTCTGCACAAAACCTAATGCTACCGTCGGGCTTGTCTATAAGTACTATGGGTGCAGCCCAGGGACTCTCAGATGGGGTAATTATCTCTGCCTTTAGCATCTCCTGGGCCTCCTGTCGTACTTGATCAACATAATCCCCAGTGATCCTATATGAGGTAACAGCTATTGGGCTGGCATCCCTGGTGTCATTTCGGTGGACTACCCCCTTGGCTTTCCCAGGTTTTTAGTGAAGATTGATTGGTATTTTTGCATGATCTTCATAACTACTTTTCTCTGTTGTGTGGTAAGGGAGTGTCCTAGATTTACCTCCTCTGGATTAAAACATAGTTCCCCTCTCCCTTCTCAGCACATGAGTTCTTCGTTATCACTTGTGTCCTAATAGCATATAGGGTCCAGAGATTTCTATGATAGTAAGGTTTGAGCATATTGACATGCACAACCTTGTGACCCTCCTCCTCCTCCTGAATTACATAACTGTCATTGTTCATTTTTGAAACTATTTTACAGGGACCCTCCCAAGCCAATTGTAGCTTGTGCCCCTTAACTGGCCTAAGTAAAAGAACTTCATCTTCTGGCCCGAAAGTTCTTTCCCGGGCTTTCCTGTCTAACCAGGTCTTCTGCTTGGTCTGGGCAGCCTTTAGGTTATTTCCAGCTATCTCCAGAGACCTTTGCAGGGTTTTTTGCAACCTGTTCATACATTCTATTAATGACTCATACATTCTATCACTTTCACTATGGTCTTCCCAGTTCATGCAGAGCAAATCTAAAAGTCTGCGCACCTCCCATCCTAGCAACAACTCAAAAGGACTGAATCCAGTGCTTTCCTGCAGAATACTCCTATAGGCGTATAATAGGGGTTGTACTTTGCAGTCCCAATAATTTGGGTTCTCTGCTACATAGGCCTTAATCATGTGCACTAATGTGCCATTTAATTTTTCAATTAGTCCATTAGTCTCGGGATGATATGGTGTAGAGTTGATTTGGGTGATCCCACAGGCCTTCCACCATGTATTTATCAGTCTGGAGGTAAAGCTATTTCCCAAATCACTATTTCTCTAGCAAATCCCAATCGGCTCATGTAATTGATTAAGGTATCTGCCACAGTGTCAGTTTTCATGTTACATAATGGAATTGCCTCAGGATATCTAGTGGCAAAATCCATAATGGCCAGAATGTACTTATTCCCTCTTCTGGTGACTTTAGGCAAAGGGCCCACCAGGTCGATTCCCGGCCTTTGGAATGGGGTAGAGATGACTGGCAAAGGACATAATTTGGCTTTAGTTCTGTCCTGCCCTATCCCTCGTCTCTGACAGACATCACAAGTTCTGCAATAATAAGTAATCTGTTTACCCATACTTGGCCAAAATAAGTTCTGGGCAACCCTTCTTTTGGTTCATGTGATCCCCATGTGTGCCCCAAACAAACTACTGTGAGCTTGATTTATGATTTTCTCCCTGTATTTACTTGGGACCACTAATTGCTTTTGGGGTTCTCCTCTTCCTCTGTATGGGGTGGCTAACGTTTCCCTATACAAAAGGTATTTATACAAGCAAAATCTCTCAGGGCATTCAGGAGCCAATACAGTGGGCGTTCTGGCTGCTTCGAAGCAAAACCCCAAGCTAATGTCCTCCTTCTGCTCCTGGGCAAAATAATGTTTATTGGGATTCTTCAGAAGCATGAGATCAGCTTCAGCACCACTATTAATCTGGTTATTCAAGGGACTCTCTCTCTCCCAGCCTTCCCCTGCTACTGTATCCAATTCTGCTGCAGTGGGTGACGTTTGCCCCCCCCTTTGAGCGTGTAAGTACAAAAGCACTCTTGACATGCTGTATTCAGTCCCAACTGATTAGAAAAGCAGCTGGTATTTCGTCTGAAACTGCTACCTGTCACTTTCCAGACCAATTCCCATAGTTTATCTGAACCTCTGTCACTTTCAGCACTACAGCTTCTTTCCCAATTCCTTTTAGGGTTATAGTTCTGCCTGGAATTATGTCATCCTGGGCTATCAAATCAGAATGTACTATAGAAATTGAGATCCTGTTTCCCTTATAGCAATGTATTCCTTTCCTCCCACTAATATTTCTTCAACAGCGTTTTTGAGAAGAGTATTGTCATTTTTAAAATAAAAACACTGAACTATAGGGGCTACAGCAGTGGTTTTAAACTCAATTTACCTGGAGGCTGCTAGAGGCAGAGTCTGGGTGAGGCTGGGCCGTATCAGATTTTGCGCCAAGGGGAGCAAGAGCCTGAGGAAGCCGCCCAGGAGTTTCCTTTGCCGACAGACAGGTGGGCTGGCTGGCAGGCTGCAGTTCTGGATGGAGGGTGCAAGAGGTGCTGTCTTGGGAGAGAGCCGGCGAGAGAGGCAAGGCTTTTTTTTTACTCTTGACAGCAGAGGATGTGTGGGCGCTTTGGGGGGCAGGCAAGGCGAGGGCCACAAGCTATCATCTGGGGGGCCACAAATGGCCCCCGGGCTGCATGTTTGAGACCCCTGGGCTACAGGAATGTCCTCTTGCTCAGTTGCTGTGGTTGCCATGGAGACAGAACCTTGGCCACAGTTTCCCTCAGAGGCTTCCACAGTTCCCAAGCAGTATACTTTCTTGCTCTGGCCATTATTCTCCACATTTTTAGGTTAATTTTTTGTACAACTGAATTGTAAATGACCAGGCTCGCCACATTTGCAGCATCCATAATTCCTTCTCTCATCCTGAGGAGATCCATTAATTTTTCCTCAAGATTCATTTTGTTCTGAGAACCAGGCCGGGCTAATCCAGGTGAAGTACTACACTGGCCTTCTTTTCCTGTTGTTTTGCTGAGGTAATTTTTATTAAAGGGCTTCTTATTGTTGTCCCAATTCTGCTTGTTAAAATTTACCTCAGATTTCATTTGGGTCTGAGAACTAGGCCGTGCTAATCTTTTCATTTCTATTTGAAATTCCATTTGTTTTAACTCCAACTCTATTTGTCTTGTTTCCTGCTCAAATGGCATTTGTCTGGCCTCTTGCTCAGCTTTTCCTCTCCTTTCTAATTTCCTGGTTCTTTCTTTGATCTCTAATTCTTTTAATTTAAATTCCAGTTGTAATTTCCATTTTTGAAAATGTAGGGAGCTTAGAACACGTTTTCTCCCTAAGGCATCCTCCTCAGTCTCCAACTGCTCTCCTGGAGTTAAAGGGTCTCCATTTCCCTCCATCTCCTGAGGTAATAAACTTTGTGCCTCTTGAGACTCAGTTTTCACAATTACTGGTCTTTTAGTTCCTTTGGGAGGCATATTTATCTGAGTTACTTATTCTAGAGTGTTTTTATACTGATTTTATAATGGACCTATCTTTCTTCTTTTACTTCCAGTCACTGAAATGATTTCTATTTCATGCAAAGGCTTTTTCTTCTATTCCCTCAGATTTGTTCTGACCCCTGGCTTCTGCTTTTTCCACAAGCGCTCCCTAAACTCTTAGAGATTTGAACCTTAAGCTAGCCCACTGGGTCTTCAAATCTTGAGGTAAATACACTGGAAATTTCTCTCAGAGTCGTTCCCTATCTTAGACCCCCCAGATCTGGGTTCAGAAGCTCCCACCACTAAGCTTTTCCCAAAAGTTCTAGTGAGTAACCAAACTTCTTTACCACAGACCACTGTCTAAAAGGTACCCTTGACTCAAGAAAAATTCTCTTTAAACTCAGGCTTGACTGGATTTCTTCGTATCCCACTGCTGCCACCAATTGTGACATTCGCCCCTCATGGCCCTGCCTGACTCCCCAAACACAGAGCACACGAAGGCAAACCAGTACTCCTTTTTACCCGCTGCCACCAGTTGATCACTAAATTAACATTACTTCTGGAAGGATGAAGATGCAGGTCCAAAGTTCCCTGTCTTTTAAATAAAACTTGTTTATTGATTACAGATGCTTGATTATTAATCATAGGTAACTTCTACAGGTTTATTTATATTCAATCTCAACCTTCTATTTGATATAACATTTCTTATTCACTCTTCACTCTAATCACACCTCAGATCCCCCAAATACCACACTCTATCTCTCCACTCTGATCTCTCTGACTGACCCTCTTTGACTCTGACTCTTTATTACATATCTCTCGGCTCTGCCTCTTAGCAACCATAGCCTGCAACATGAATATGCATGACAACATAATAAGGGTGAATGCTACAGGGAAACTCTGGCCAGTCTTGCCAAGGGAGGCTTCTCTGAAACCAGCAAGTGCCGCCTCCCCTGCCTCTCCCCCAAATGTGACGTCTCTGTTTCACCAGAAGCTGCTTTCCTTAGAAAGGTCAGGCCATGAGTGCATTTCCATTAAACCAACTATATACAGCATAGTCTCTGGTTCCATCTCATGGTCACTCTTGGTAATATACCTTGGGAACATGTGTGATTAGATTTGTTATATTTTTGGAGCAGTTCCTCTCTCTTGGCAGGAAACAACAAGGGAGACTCTCTTTGAACATTAACAATTTTATTGTTGTGAACATTTGGAGAATCAACAATCACCTCAACCAGTTCAAATAAACTAATATTGTTCAACTGTCCATAACATGGTGTCAATAATTCTGCCTTTGAGTTGATGGGATCTAAGAAGGGGCTGGTCCAAACTGTTTGTGATCTATTGGCTTCCTCAGGGGTGTGCTCCTCACCACGCAGATGGTCATACAGCAGGGCTGTCTGGCCCAGTCACCCTCCAGAGGTGGGTGGTTGAATGCTGAGTCCGGCCGGACCACCACCTTCCAACAACCCTGTCTAATGAATCCAATGGAACCTCTTTCTGTTTGGAAGTGTCTGGATTAGGCAGCAACCCTCCGGTCTTTAGATTAGGAAAATCCTCTAGTAATCCTTTCATTCTTTCATATTCAGCTTCCTTCTCCTTATCTCCCATTGTCCTCTTATCTTTCTCCTCTCCTGCTCCCGCAATTCTGAATTGTCTCCTCCCCCTCTGATCCTGTATATCTTCTTCCCATACTGGTAAAATTAACTCCTCCCCTTTTTCTCCCTCTTTCTCTTCTACTAAACCTCAATCCTCTTCTTTTTCTCCTTCTCTCTTTCCCCCTTCTATATTCACCCCTTTTTCCAAGGTCCCTCTCACTCTACTTCATCCCATGCAGATATCTTTTGTTGAGGGGATAGCTTACTCTCCACTTTCTCTTTTTTCTCTATCTCTCTTTCACAACATGTATTTCTCATTTTTTTAACTGTTTAATTTTTTTTCAGGCAGCAGATACAGTGGTACCTCACAAGATGATGACCCTGCTAAATGACAAATCTGCATAATGATGACTTTTTGCAATCGGTATAGTGATTTGCAAAACAGTCATTCCAATGGATTTTTGCTGGACGTTGATTAGGTCCGTGCTTTGCGAACAGTTTGTTCGCAAGACGACGATTTTTACAGCTGATCATCGGCTTCACAAAATGGCTGCCCTGTGTTTTCTGGACCCATGCTTTGCAAGACGACGATTTTTACAGCTGATCATCGGCTTCACAAAATGGCTGCCCTGTGTTTTCTGGACCCATGCTTCGCAGGACTGCCATTTTTACAGCTGATCAGCGCTCGCAAAATGGCTTCCCTATGGGCGATCTTTGCTGGATGACGAGGTATTTTCTCCATTGGAACGCATTAAACTGGGTTTCAATGCATTCCAATGGGGAAACGGATTTCGCATGGCAACGATTTTGCTAAACAGTGATTTCAATGGGACGGATTATTGTCGTCATGCGGTGCACCACTGTAATTGAAACCACAGGAACTAATCCCGCAGATACATGTGGAGAGTAGCAGTTGCTTTCCATGTCTTTGGAAATCCTGCCTTTTCCAGCCTTCCCCACACTTTGAAGAGCATTTGCACACAGCAGAAGCTTTTATTTTGAAACTGTCATTCTCCACATATAGGAGGAGCATGCACTGCCTCTTCGTGCATTTGGATTAACTTTTGTCTGAATATATCTGATGTGTTATCAGTATCTACCCAATATGCTTAGAAGAATCTGACAGAGTTTTTGCAACGTTATATGCTGCCTTTAGTAGGTTTGGGCTGAGTTGACTGGCAATCTGTCTAGCTCTAATCAACCCTTCCTTCTCTGCCTCTAAATTCAAAGAGAGCCCCACCTCTCTACTCTGTCTTTTCCCCTCTCTAGAGTCTGTTGAAGTCTTTTGCTGAGAGCTTTCAATTTTCTGTTTGATCTCTTCACAAATCTAAGTAAAGAAAATGTTTTCTATTCTTTCTCTTACTAATGTCTCAGAGTGAGTTACTGAGACTGCCAACTTAATGAGAAAAGGAGCAGACTAATCCAACAAACCTGAAGGCATTCTGCTCTGTGAATCCCTGTGCTTCTCCTGCACAGCTAGGGGAATTTAACCAAAAATTCAAAACTTCAAAAGCAGAATCTTCAAAAGACATCATCACCCCCAAAAGAATCTGAACAGGACCTCCACCATAGGATGGCCAAGCTGCATGCAAAGCATTTCTGTGACTCCAGAGTCTTCTCCGATCTCATCTCCTCCAGATGCGCTCAACTACACAACTCCTGTCATCCTCGGCCAACACAGCCATTGGCTATTGGCTGGAGATCATGCAACCACTGGCCATGCTGCCTCCAGATAAAGGGTTGTAATTCAAAAAGTTATTGATTCTTGTGTTGACTCTACTGCAAAATCTCCATATTCAGTTATTTGTCTTTTGATCCTAACAAGGGTGGAGTACATAAAAGAAAAACTAATCCAAAACAGAAATCTATAGCTGTTTAAAAAACCCGAGAGAGCATAATCTACACCATATGAAAAGCAAATGGAAGAAACTTGTCTTGATGGCCTGCCTAGAAATGAAGGAGGGGGCCGATCCCATCATTTTAATGTGCAAAAAATCCCCAGAGTTATGAAGCTGCCAAAGATGAAAGCTGGTGTGAGCGATGCTATGGGTTATAAGACACACAGGCACACTTCTGATCTTGTGAGATGTTCCTCAGAGAAGTTTTGGCCATTGATTTGGGGCCATTAGATTCTTGCACTCTTGTAGCTCTTTCTGCCCGACTGACATGCAAGAAGTTGACTCTGAGCCATTGTAAGGTTTGACATTACAGTATAAGAGATTGAACAGAACTAAACAGCAAGAAACTGCAGAGTTTTCTTTTTTACCACCTGTGACAAATTCTGGCTGCCGCTATTGCTATTTTGTTTGCTTGTGCAGGATTTGGAAATGTTGTGTTTTTTGTTAAAGTCCAGCATAGCAATCCAGAGTTAAGGAAGAAATCATCTATGTTTGGGCACAAGGAGGACTTTGCCAAAACTGAAATCCATAGATCCAAATGCTGCTTTCAAAAACTTGCTTACTTAGAATCAAAGCTTATAAAGCTGTGTGTGTGTTTAGTCGTTTAGTCGTGTCCGACTCTTCGTGACCCCATGGACCAGAGCACGCCAGGCCCTCCTGTCTTCCACTGCCTCCCGGAGTTGTGTCAGGTTCATGTTGGTTGCTTCGCAGACACTGTCCAGCCATCTCATCCTCGGTCGTCCCCTTCGCCTCTTGCCATCACACCTTCCTAACATCAAGGTTTTTTCCAAGGACTCTTTTCTTCTCATGAGATGGCCAAAGTACTGGAGCCTCAGCTTCAGGATCTGTCCTTCCAGGGAGCACTCAGGGTTGATTTCCTTTAGAACTGATAGGTTTGTTCTCCTTGCAGTCCAGGGGACTCTCAAGAGCCTCCTCCAGCACCACAACTCAAAGGCATCAATTCTTTGGCGGTCTGCTTTCTTTATGGTCCAGCTCTCACTTCCATACATCATGACAGGAAAAACCATAGCTTTGACTATTCGGACTTTTGTTGGCAAGGTGATGTCTCTGCTTTTCAAGATGCTGTCAAGATTTGTCATCGCTTTCCTCCCAAGAAGAAGGCGCCTTTTAATTTCAGGGCTGCTGTCTCCATCTGCAGTGATCATGGAGCCCAGGAAGATAAAATTTGACACTGCCTCCATATCTTCCCCTTCTATTTGCCAGGAGGTGATGGGACCAGTGGCCATGATCTTAGTTTTTTTGATGTTGAGTTTCAGACCGTTTTTTGCACTCTCCTCTTTCACTCTCATTACAAGGTTCTTTAATTCCTCCTCACTTTCTGCCATCAGAGTGGTATCATCTGCATATCGGAGGTTGTTGATATTTCTTCCGGCAATCTTAATTCTGGCTTGGGTTTCTTCCAGTCCAGCCTTCCGCATGATGTATTCTGCATATAAGTTAAATAAGCTGGGGGACAATATACAGCCTTGCCGTACTCCTTTCCCAATTTTGAACCACTCAGTTGTTCCATGACCAGTTCTAACTGTTGCTTCCTGTCCCACATATAGGTTTCTCAGGAGACAGATAAAGTGGTCAGGCACTCCCATTTCTTTAAGAACTTGCCATAGTTTGCTGTGGTCCACACAGTCAAAGGCTTTCGCATAGTCAATGAAGCAGAAGTAGATATTTTTCTGGAACTCTCTGGCTTTCTCCATAATCCAGCGCAAGTTAGCAATTTGGTCTCGAGTTCCTCTGCCTCTTCGGAATCCAGCTTGTACTTCTGGGAGTTCTCGGTCCACATACTGCTGAAGCCTACCTTGTAGGATTTTGAGCATAACCTTGCTAGCGTGTGAAATGAGTGCAATTGTACGGTAGTTGGAGCATTCTTTGGCACTGCCTTTCTTTGGGATTGGGATGTAGACTGATCTTTTCCAATCCTCTGGCCACTGTTGAGTTTTCCAAACTTGCTGGCATATTGAATGTAGCACCTTAACAGCATCATCTTTCAAGATTTTAAATAGTTCAACTGGAATGCCATCACCTCCACTGGCCTTGTTGTTAGCCAGGCTTTCTAAGGCCCACTTGACTTCGCTCTCCAGGATGTCTGGCTCAAGGTCAGCAACTACATTGTCTGGGTTGTCCGGGATATCCAAATCTTTCTGATATAATTCCTCTGTGTATTCTTGCCACCTCTTCTTGACGTCTTCTGCTTCTGTTAGGTCCCTCCCATTTTTGTCTTTTATCATGTTCATCTTTGCGCAAAATGTTCCTCTAATATGTCCAATTTTCCTGAACAGATCTCTGGTCTTTCCTTTTCTGTTATCTTCCTCTATTTCTTTGCATTGTTCATTTAAGAAGGCCCTCTTGTCTCTCCTTGCTATTCTTTGGAAGTCTGCATTCAAGTTTCTGTAACTTTCCCTATCTCCCTTGCATTTTGCTTCCCTTCTCCTCTCTGCTATTTCTAAGGCCTCGTTGGACAGCCACTTTGCTTTCTTGCATTTCCTTTTCTTTGGGATGGTTTTCGTTGCTGCCTCCTGGACAATGTTACGAGCCTCTATCCAAAGTTCTTCAGGCACTCTGTCCACCAAATCTAGTTCCTTAAATCTGTTCTTTACTTCCACTGTGTATTCATAAGGGATTTGGTTTAGATTATACCTGAGTGGCCCAGTGGTTTTTCCTAATCTCTTCAGTCTAAGCTTGAATTTTGCTATGAGAAGCTGATGATCAGAACCGCAGTCAGCTCCAGGTCTTGTTTTTGCTGACTGTATAGAGCTTCTCCATCTTTGGCTGCAGAGAATATAATCAATCTGATTTCGATATTGCCCATCTGGTGATTTCCATGTATAGAGTCGCCTCTTGTGTTGTTGGAAAAGAGTGTTTGTGATGACCAGCTTATTCTCTTGACAAAACTCTATTAGCCTTTGTCCTGCTTCGTTCTGAACTCCAAGGCCAAACTTCCCTGTTGTTCCTTTTATCTCTTGGCTCCCTACTTTAGCATTCCAGTCCCCTAGAATGAGAAGAACATCTTTCTTTGGTGTCAGTTCTAGAAGGTGTTGTAAATCTTCATAGAATTGTTCAATTTCAGTCTCCTCAGCAATGCTGGTTGGTGCATAAACTTGGATTATTGTGATGTTGAATGGTCTGCCTTGGATTCGTATTGACATCATTCTATCATTTTTGAGATTGTATCCCATTACAGCTTTTCCCACTCTTCTGTTGACTATGAGGGCTACTCCATTCCTTCTACGGGATTCTTGCCCACAATAGTAGATATGATAATCATCTGAGCTGAATTCGCCCATTCCTGTCCATTTTAGTTCACTGATGCCCAGGATGTCGATGTTTATTCTTGCCATCTCCTGTTTGACCACCTCCAGCTTCCCAACGTTCATAGATCTTACATTCCAGGTTCCTATGCAGTATTTTTCTTTACAGCATTGGACTTTCCTTTCACTTCCAGGCACGTCCACAGCTGAGCGTCCTTTCGGCTTTGGCCCAACCACTTCATTAGCTCTGGAGCTACTTGTACTTGTCCTCCACTCTTCCTCAGTAGCATGTTGGACGCCTTCCGACCTGAGGGGCCCATCTTCCAGCGTCATATCTTTTAGCCTTTTGTTTCTGATCATGGGGCGTTCTTGGCAAAGATACTGGAGTGGCTTGCCATTTCCTACTCCAGGTGGATTGCGTTTAGTCGGAACTCTCCACTATGTCCTGTCTGTCTTGGGTGTCCCTGCACGGCATAGCCCATAGCTTCTCTGAGTTACTCAAGCCCCTTCGCCACGACAAGGCAGCAATCCATGAAGCTAAGGTTCCATATATGTATGGCAGTCACAGCAGCAGACATTTTGCCAGGAGTATTCCTCATGAGGAGGATTTTATTCGGGGTATTACTCCCAAGGAGTCTTTCCTCACATAAAGGCATAATAACAAGCATTGCTTATGCTGTCAACACTGTACAGTCTTGCAGCTGGGTTCCACACTTCACAGGAAAAGGACTCTTTCCCCCAAGGGTCCAGAATCTATTTTCACTGCCATTTGTCACAAGAGGCTCTAGCTGCCTTGTTATCTGTCCCAGGAAGGGAATGAGATCTTATCAATCTTCCTCTGGACACTCTGGAGTCACTGCAGAAGGAAATATATGGAGTTGCTTGTACACACTATACTGTAAAATGGCTACCCAACTTTCTGTCTCTAGGGGATGTTAAATGTCCTCTTTTTCCCCCCTCTACTCTTTCTCTTTTCCCCCCTCTACTCTTTCTCCATGCGCTGGATTATGGAGAAAGCCAGAGAGTTCCAGAAAAACATCTACCTCTGCTTCATTGATTATGCAAAAGCCTTTGACTGTGTGGACCACAGCAAACTATGGCAAGTCCTTAAAGAAATGGGCGTGCCTGACCACCTTATCCATCTCCTGAGAAACCTATATGTGGGACAGGAAGCAACAGTTAGAACTGGATATGGAACAACTGATTGGTTCAAAATTGGGAAAGGAGTACGACAAGGCTGTATATTGTCTCCCTGCTTATTTAACTTATATGCAGAATACATCATGCGAAAGGCCGGACTGGAGGAATCCCAAGCCGGAATTAAGATTGCCGGAAGAAATATCAACAATCTCAGATATGCAGATGATACCACTCTGATGGCAGAAAGTGAGGAGGAACTAAAGAACCTTGTAATGAGGGTGAAAGAGGAGAGTGCAAAAAACGGTCTGAAACTCAACATCAAAAAAACTAAGATCATGGCCACTGGCCCCATCACCTTCTGACAAATAGAAGGGGAAGATATGGAGGCAGTGACAGATTTTACCTTCTTGGGCTCCATAATCACTGCAGATGGAGACAGCAGCCACGAAATTAAAAGACACCTTCTTCTTGGGAGGAAAGCGATGACAAACCTTGACAGCATCTTAAAAAGCAGAGACATCACCTTGCCAACAAAAGTCCGAATAGTCAGAGCTATGGTTTTTCCTGTAGTGATGTATGGAAGTGACAGCTGGACCATAAAGAAAGCAGACCGCCGAAGAATTGATGCCTTTGAATTGTGGTGCTGGAGGAGGCTCTTGAGAGTCCCCTGGACTGCAAGGAGAACAAACCTATCAATTCTAAAGGAAATCAACCCTGAGTGCTCCCTGGAAGGACAGATCCTGAAGCTGAGGTTCCAGTACTTTGGCCATCTCATGAGAAGAGAGGACTCCCTGGAAAAGACCTTGATGTTGGGAAAGTGTGAAGGCAAGAGGAGAAGGGGACAACCGAGGATGAGATGGCTGGACAGTGTCACCGAAGCAACCAAAATGAATCTGACCCAACTCCGGGAGGCAGTGGAAGACAGCAGGGCCTGGCGTGCTCTGGTCCATGGGGTTACGAAGAGTCGGACACGACTAAACGACTAAACGAACGAACTCTTTCTCTTACTGGTCTTCTCACCCCACGTCACACAGCCAACCAGTTCTTCAAAGCAATTCAAACCTCACATCTATGACTATCCTGCTCAACTTTCTTAGATTGCAGTCCATCTCTTTGGGTCTCCTGAGATGCCAGTTTTACCTTTTTAAGAGGAAAATGCATGTTTTGGTTTGATTCAGATGACAGTCTTTCTTCCTTCTCCACTGCTTATGTAAATACTCAGAAACAAGGACATTTTGCCCTGTTTACACAGAAAAGGGAACTGTCTTGTCAGAGGAAAACAAAAAAGGACCTTAAAGTCTGCTTATTTTTATATGAGCTTTTATGGATCAAGTTCACTTCCTCAGACATTAAGAGTGAAACTATTTTTTTATACATGGCCTCATAACCAGGTGGGGGTACAGATAATGGACAAAGGCCAGAAGTGAAGTTTTAAACAGGCTAGTTTCTAGACCTATCCCACCCCACCTCAAAAAGCTGCAAACATTTTGACCAGGAGCCTTCTTGCTTATGAAGAACCTGGTGTCGTCAACCTGATGGCCCAAAAGGGTACCACATGCTACAGACAGATTTTGATTAATTAATCAATCAATTAACTTTTTTAAAAAAATAAATAATCTCATAATGGCTGCTAACAGATTCCCCACATTTTCCACACTAGGTTTTTTAAGTGCAGGTTTTCTTGGTCTGTGAGTTACGACGGAGGCAGATCAACACACCCAGCCTGTTTTATTGCTGTAGATAATAATAAAGGCTTATTGTGCAAGACTGTTTTCCAAATTAAAATTAGATAATGGCTATGAAGTGCTTCAAACATCTGAAGGTGCTCTACAAATGCTAAGTGTTGTTACTATTAGTAAAATATGTTTCAAAATCTGAAATACAAATATAGACATTGTGATTAGATGTCAGCACTGTGTGTTTCTACTTGTGATGCCATCACCCCCTTGGTCAGTGGTTCCCAACCTTGGGTCCCCAGATGTTCTTGGACTACGACTCCCAGAAATCCTGGCCAGCACAGCTAGTGGTGAAGGCTTCTGGGAGTTTTAGTCCAAGACCATCTGGGGGCCCTAAGGAAATATATACCTCATGATAAGATGGCTTTTGCCAAGAATGGAGAGCAGTAGAAAAGCTTGCTACGATAACACCAACAGGCACTGGAAGGTTCAAGACTAGTCACCATTTGAATTCCACATGATCAGTGCATGAAGTAGGAAAAACACATGCAGGCTTTGATATTCAGTGCTGTTACTCGAGAGAAGCTGACAGTTGCAGGTGGAAAGTGACAGGAAATTGGATCTTCAGACACACAGAGGACATGGAAAGTTTACAGTCTCAGACGAAGAACAGGTTGGTGAGGCTGTATTATTTTAGCCTGAGGAACTGTCAGCGGGTTTCCACTGGTCTAACTCTGTTCAAAACAAAGCCTCTTTCTTTTATCCCTGTGGGGCTCCAAAAAGCAAAAGGCAAAGGAGATGATTTTTTTTTTTAAAAAGGAATGGAAAGAAACACGGTCATAGAACAGAACTGGGCAATCGTAGCCAGTGGGGGAAAAGATCCAAAACACAGATGTCTCAGCCAAGAGCCCCCTTACCCCAAATTCTGCTTCTGGAGTCTCAGTTGGCCTGACTGAGCCAGGCAGCACAACTTAGGCATGTTTACACAAAAATGAGTCATGAATTCTCTCCCAGGTAAGGGTGTATCAGATGGCAGTAACAATTCAGACTCTGTCCTCTGTAATGTCCTGGGGCCAGAAAAAAAGAACAATTTTCCACTTGTTCTAATCATCTCAGCACCAAGACAGCAGTGCTGTGACGATGGATCTCTTAGAATTGCATTTGGTGTCCATATTTTCTTCTGTTAAGACTTTAAGGAAACTGGCTGTCACTAGAGTATTCTTTGGTAGTTCCTATGATGCCCCTGCGGCTGGAATATTAATCCTCTTCCCATTCCTTCCTTCGCATTTTATACTCTCTAGAACAAATAATACCGTATTTGCCGGCGTACAAGATGACTTTTCGGCCCTGAAAACCATGCCTCCAAGTGGGGGGGTCATCTTGTACGCCGGGTGCATGTCCAGCAAACCCTCCCTCTCTCCCAGTGAAGTCACTTACCTGGTAGTAAGACCGAGTAGGGCCCCACTCCCAGCCTGGGAACAGCCTGACTCTAGCACTGAATAGCTGACTGTCGGAACAGCAGAGAGGCGGCAGCCATTCTGAGATGTGACCACATGGCTGCTGCCTCTCAAAATGGCTGCCGCCTCTCCAAAATGGCCACCGCCTCTCTGCTGTTCCTTCTTCCAGCAAACCTTGGTTCTCTCCAAAATGGAACCAAAAGGAGCAAAAGGAACTCTCCCCATGATGCAGCCAAAGCAGAATCACACATGCGGAAGAGGGGGTAGTCTTATACAGCGAGTATATAACAAACACTACATTCTGAGTGGGAATGTTGGGGGGTGGTCTTATACGCCCAGTCGCCTTATACACTGGCAAATACGGTAAGTACAATTTGTCTGAAATGGTAAAAACAAATATGACTGAAAAGGATAAATCAAAAGAGATTACAACAACAAAGCACAGGTGAGCCACCTTGCAAACCATTACACAATCATCACAAGAACTTGGATGACTTCTTACCACTATCAAGGCAAAACCTAGCCATAGATATGTCCTTATTGCTGTTTACCAACAAACAGTCCAGGTTTTTTAATGTTTGACCAGGTGCTTTTTATGTTTGACTAGGCAACTGGAGGAGGCACTTCCTTCTCAGACCTTTAGAAACCAAATAAAACTTGTTGTACTGATACGTTCTAATAAAGAAACATTAGATACGCATCACGTGGGTGTTGACTCAAGATGTGGGTATGAACGAGTATCTTTAATAATGGACATCTTTGATAAAAATTAGTAATGTACAATACAGTACTTCATTTGGCGGTTGAATAAACTCAAACAAACTTTTCTTCCAGCAGATGGACTTCCTGTTCAAATCTTAGTAGTACCATAAAGATTGCCTGATCCTTTTTAGCATTTGTAGATTTACTGGTTTTAGCTTTAATGTTGTCTTTTAATGATGAAGGCTACCATGGGTCCTTTTTAAGGAGAATGGTGGGGTAAACATATTTTTAATAAATAAATACTATAGGTCAGGAGTGGGCAGAAGGTAAATCAGGATCTGCTGGCATGAATGTGGATGAGTTGCCCTACATAAACAAGGATTTCGTTCTCTCAGTTATACAGCAATAGGAGCAACAAAATAACTTCTAAATTATACTACTGCAATCAGGAAAGTGTGGTAGAATAGGATACCTATATCCGTAGGGAAATTGGTTCTATCCTCTCTGTCCCAGATGGGGGGAAATGCAGATTAAAAATATCTTAATGGCAAACACTATATACAATATGTTCTCTGGCTCCCTCTAGTGGCCAGTTCTGGTAATAATATTGTGGAAATATATTTCTCTAGTGAACATTATACATAGCACAGTATCCAGCTCCCTCTTGTGGCCATTTCTGGTAACTTTAGAAATATACATTTCTAGGATTTTTCTTTCAATATTTCTAATATTTTCAGACCATGTATAAATAAATCAGTGGATACTGATCCTGTGGATAAGGGGATCCTACTGTATAACCTTGAGTGATATTTTTCTGTATACCAAAGACCCATGAGCTTTATTAATCCACTTTAGTATTCTAAATAGATTCCTGAACTAAGTGTGTCCCAGGGGTCTTGTTGGTGGATCTCAGGGTTTAAAAAAACAAAACAAAGTATACCTAAAGTCTTCCTTCCACTGGGTCGGGGTACCCTATCACCTGAAAGTGTGCCTGTTTACAGAGGTTTTTGGGGATCCAGGAGGCAATTGTGATGATCTTTTAAAATTCACAGTTTTTAAATGTTTCAAAAATGTGTATATTATAGTTTTAAACCTTAACCAATTTGTTTCAATTGTAGATTTAAAAAATATATACAGTATGCTGCCTTGGGTCCCCACTAGGGGAGGAAGAGAGGATAATAGTCAAATAATTGAACAGTGCTAATCCTAAGTGAAGGTAGTTTGACATCCTATAGATATCTTGGACTGTCTCCTCCATCTAAGATTACTAATGGTTGGGATTACATATGTCTGTTAAGACACACATTATGTATCTTCTGCAGATTGTGCAGAACTGTGGGAGCGAAGCAACAGAAGTATAGCCCAAAATTGTTTAAAATGTCCATACAGGTTCAGGTTTTCAGACTAGAGACTGAACATTACTTACAGTGAGATGAGTTTTCCATCTACCAGCACTGACAAACTAAATCCCATATGACAAGACCTGTCCGTGTTGTCACAGACACTTCCCAATAGGTGCCAGCATAAATCCCATCCCTTTCTTCAGGATAAAGATTGAACTGTTTAACTGTCAGAGAATGAATGCCTCCATACAGCATTAGAATAATAAACGGCAGAAAGCAATAATGCTTTTAAAGAGTGCCAGCTTGGTTTGTTGCCCAGTTTTCAGATGCCAGTAACAGCTGTTATCTGAGCTATACTTGAACAAAAGGGCTGTTTTTTAATGGATGGGAACCTGAACAGAATACCTTAAGAAAAACTTCACCCATTGATCTCTCAGTATAGTTGCATTGGCCAAATGCAGAAAGACAAAAAAAAAAAAAAAAAGGAAAAGAGTTTTGATATTTACCAAGCAAGGGCAAAAGAACTTACAACTCACATGTTGTAAGTTACAATTGACAGTGGGTCTTCCACCCCTTTTACACTGCATAGCTAGACATTCAGGAGTTGTATCTTCTCATCTCACTTTGACAACATGTCACTCCATCCAGAACTGCTTGTTGACCAAGACAGTCTTATGAGATGCATAGAATGGGATGGGGGTGTTTGGGACCATGGTATGATTTCAGAAACGTAGAATATTTTAAGTCAGAATTTAAAAAGTAATGTTTCATTCATCACTTCTGAAATCATATGGATAGGATGGGAATGGACTGTGGTACCTGTGTGGGAGGGGGGCAGCAATACAAGTTGGTACCAGGTCCCTCCAAACAATGCCTTAAATCAATGCTTTAAATCAACTATTTTATTTTAGCTATATCTAACACAAAATAAAATGTCATCCTGTTGGAAGAGAAGCCGTAAGAATTTCTCCAACTCAAGAAAAAGTGCATGGCTTTCCACACATTATGGAATCCAAAATATTTTCATCATCATTAGTACAATGATCATTAGAACAAGTAGGACCTAGATCAAAACAAGTCTGAACCACCTCTGGAGGCAAAAAAATTGAAGCTGAGGCTGGACACATCATGGAAAGGCAGGATTTTCTGGAAAAGACAATGATGCTGAGAAAGGTAGAAGGCAGCAGGAAAAGAGGAAGACCAAATACAAAATGGGCTGACTCCACAGGCTTGAGTCTGCAAGCGCTGAGCAGGGCAGTTGAGGACAGAACTTTATAGAGTTTACTCATTCATAGGGTCACCGTATGTTGGAAGCCTTGATGGCAACAACAGTACAGGGGTGCTGCTGCTGTTGTAAATGCTGATCTCCAGTGAAACAGCAGGTCTTATTTATCCATTTTGGAAATATTGCTCCATTTTCAGCATGGCTCAGTGATGATGCTTGACTCTTAAAAAAATTCTAAGAGTCACAGTATTTGTTCTCGAAGGCTTCCACGGTGGGATCCAATGGTTAGCAAAGCCTGGTTCATCACTGGAAAACTCTCTCCACTGAGTAATCTGGCCGCAGCATTCTGCACCACCTGTTTATCTTTCTTCAATTTCTATCTCTGTTAAGCTGTAACGTTTTTAAAATTGTATTGTTGCTTTTTTATTGTAAGCCGCCTAGAGTGGTCTAGTATGACCAGATAGGCGGGATAGAAATAAAATAAAATAAAATAAAATAAAAAAATAAATAAGAGTGCAGCTGATTCAATGGGCAGATCCAGGCACTCTACCCTCCTTTTCAGGTATCAACAACTAGACCTCATTCAACAATCCAATCAGTAATCTGGATTCTTTGGTCATTTGGTTTGTGTTGCCTATGCAGTCCAAACCATGGAGGATCCCAGTGACTTATCTTAAAAGTGCACCACAACAACAAGGGACGTGGTGGCACTGTGGGCTAAACTGCAGAAGCCTGTGCTGTAGGGTCAGAAGATCCGGCAGTCGTAAGATCGAATCCACGCAACGGAATGAGCACCCGTCGCTTGTCCCAGCTCCCGCCAACCTAGCGGTTCGAAAGCATGCAAATGCGAGTAGATAAATAGGGACCACCTCGGTGAGAAGGTAAACAGCGTTCCGTGTCTAAATCACACTGGCCATGTGACCACGGAAAGATTGTCTTCGGACAAAACGCTGGCTCTATGGCTTGAAGAGCGGGATGAGCGCCGCCCCCTAGAGTCGGACACAACTGGACAAAAAATTGTCAAGGGGAACCTTTACCTTTACCTGCACCACAACAAGTGATCAAGTATTAGTTTTTGGATTAGACTTTTAATGGTAATAGACCAAGGCAATAAAAGCTCTCTAATGTTAACAAGTGACACAGCCCTTTTGAAATTCGACAAATAAAAATTGAAATCTTGTTTTTAAATGGAGGTTTCTTAAGTTCTGCAGCACCCTACATTTTGTCTAGTCCAACTTGCAGCACATCCTAGATAACTGTGTCTGGGAGTCAGATATAAAAAGGGTGGTCTTTTTTGACACTTGGGTGATGTAAATCAAGGCAAACAGGCTTGCTTGAGAAATCAGTTGTTACATTGTTTACAGTGTAGTGTCAGGAAATAAATGCCATTGCTGTAAACCACTTGGAGCTGTAAATACTAAAATTGCTATGTAGCCTTTAAAAAATGAGCAAATATATGACATAATTGGAAATGAGTTCTTTAGTAGCTCTAAAACACTGCTTATGTACATCAAAACAAAACCTTGGAATGCTTTCATGTATGCTACTCAAGAAATACTGCACGCCAAACTAATTGCAGTGTTCCAGTTATATTTACAATCTTCTAAGAAGACTGAACTTTGCTGGTGTCATATGCCTCACACTGACATCCAGTTCTCTGAGCAAAGAACTGCCGAACAATTTCATCTGCGACCTGACATTTCTCAAGACGCCTGGATCTGCCCACTAGAATTCAGCCATCACAAAGGTTTCTTTTTTAAATGCAACCTTACGTGCCTCTGCTGGGGACAAAACCACACTACTAAAGGATAAAATCAAAGTCAGGGGTGAGAGTTTTCCAGTGATGAGCTACAAGTTCTGGCAGTGCTTAAATAAAAACAGCTGTAACGTGTACAGCTGATAAGAGATCTCAATAATAATAAAAGCATGTTTCATTTGATGCTCTGGGAAAGACTGTTCCATTTCCTGGAGTTTGGACAGGGTTTGCCTTTCCCATCTCCAAAATACACAATGAAGGACCTCCCAAATGAGCAAAAATAAGCTCTTTATCCAAGTAACACAGATCTGTAAGATTTCATCTCTGTTGAGGAAATATGTGAAGTTTTGTATGTGAACTGTGTGTGTATGTGTATGTGGGCGTGTGCATCTATCCATCCCCACCCATAAAGGCCAATTGTTTATTCAAGAGGAAGAACAGTCTGAGTAAAGAGCAACTGAAGGTGAAGACTGAAGATCTTCTTGTCTCGCTCATCTACTTGGAGATATGACTTGAAGAGCTGGCCCTTAGGTTTCTGTTGTAGGTGAGGTGATCTTTTCTGTAATATCCAAAGTCATGTACAAGCTAACATTCTTAGGCACATTGATCAATCAGGCAAGTGAATGCCCTTTATACGCATGCATGAGCATGCACACGCCTTTCATGACACATGCACACACAGTCCATACATAAGCTCTGAAACGTAACCCTCTCTGTCCCAGTCTCATCCCTTCTTATTTTTAGCAGTCTCACAAGTGCCAGCCACTGTACATCTGCTGTGAGCTTTCACATTCTACCACAAGAGGAATTGTGCTTGCCCCTACAAGCAAGGGATAGTTCCTCCCCCCGCCCCAAATATTATCTTGATGTTTGCTTTCCCTTTCATGCAACCCCAGAGAACTGGGCATGCTCTAATGAATTGCAGAGAAGCTTCTGCAGCAAAAACAAACAACCCTCCACCAATTTTGCTCAAGTTCTGAGAAACTTGATAACATTTAAAAATTAGTAAGGGAAAACAGGCAGCCTCTTACAAAATACCAGAATGTAGTAGTAGTAGTAGTAGTAGTAGTAGTAGTAGTAGTAGTAGTAGTAGTAGTAGTAGTAGTAGTAGTAATAATAATAATAATAATAATAATAATAATAATAATAATAATAATAATAATAATAATAATAATAATAATAATAATAATAATAATAATAATAATAATAATAATAATAATAATAATAATAATATCCTCAGTGTGCATTGGGGGGTTGTGTGATCTCAAGAGGGGCTCAGCCTAAGAGGGAAGGGGAGCCACCCATCCCAACCACGGGGCACCAGTACCTACAGTTCTTCCTGTTCTGGGCTTCCAAGAATCCTGAAGAGAAAGGAGCGTACTGGGTTGCTAGCCAGTGCATTGTGAAGTGTTCCTGTTATGCACTTTAGGTAGGTCCAAACATGGTGCACTGTGTTGATATTATGGGATGCAGGTTAACCAAAGTGAGAGTGCTGAAACATCACTCTAGTGAGTCCCAAACAGGAGAGATTTGGTACCGAAATGGAAGCCGTAGAGAGCTACACTTCAGGGCTCTTCTCAGTTCGATACTAGCAGATAAATGTCAACATGAGGTGCAGGCCACAGCTTTTCATTTGTGTGTGTGAACAGGCGAGAGGAGACAGGAGAGAGCATGGGGCTTCCTACAATTTTTTTTTCTCAGTCCAATATTTTCTCTTCATGAGTGGCTGTTCTGTTCTGACTCCCCCCGACTCCCTCCCACAAATGTCTCTGTTTTTTCGCTGTCCTCTTGCCCAGCCCAGGGCTGGCCATTTCACCATTAGAGGGAATGATAACACTGCTCAGGAATTTCACCGAAGACATAACAGCCCCAGGGCGGTTGAGATGAAACTGACCCAAACAAAAACAAGCTGAAATGAACTTGATAGGATTACATCTGAACCTACATCTTCTCAAGTATCGTTTTGATTCTCACTTCCTTCCCCTTTAAAGGGAGTAAGTAAAAGGAATGGAGCGAGGGCCAGAACACCCAAGCTAAATAGGTTTTTACATCTACATCAGATTTTTTTTAAAGTGCAAATTGCATTAGCTGATACCTAACAGGATCAGAGCGGGTATGAAGGAGAGATTTAATTCTTACCCGTCAAGTCCTCAGGAAATCCCTCTTCTGAACCTTGTATTGGTGGTGCAGAATGGGGAAATTCCCCCACTGGTACCAAAATGTGATCTTCCTTCAAAGCCTATTTCTTGGTAGCCCTGGTCTTCTTGGACTGTAACTCCCAGAAATCTTAACCAGTAGGTGTGCTAACCGGGGTTTCTGGGATTTGCAGTCAAAGAATACCTGGGTTACCCAAGGTTGGAAATCACTTTTAGAAGGTATATCCTATGTTTCTACCTGATTTTCAAGATGTCAAAGAATTAAAATGCCACAATACTAAAACAGCAGGGTAAAAAATAAAAAGTTACTTTCAAAAAGAAATTGATGTCATTAAATGCCCAAGAGAAATTAAACAAAGTGGTAATTGGTGGGACTCTTTAAATACAGGCATGTCAGGTTTAGCTGATTTATAAGGGCATGTCTACACACATAACAATATTTTCTCATATCATAGGGCTGGTCTACTTGCCCGTTTTAGATTGGGCTACATCAGCTAAATAGGATCACCAGGAGGTCTAGTATGCCATTATAGTTTAAACCAGTGGTTCTTAACCTTTGTTACTCGGATGTTTTTGAACTGCAACTCCCAGAAACCCCAGCCAGCACAGTTGGTGGTGAAGGCTTCTGGGAGTTGCAGTCCAAAACTCCTGAGTAACCCAAGGTTAAGAACCAGTGGTTTAAACCAGTGGTTCTTAACCTTTGTTACTCAGGTGTTTTTGAACTGCAACTCCCAGAAATCCCATCCAGCAATGCTGATGGTGAAGGCTTCTGGGAGTTGCAGTCCAAAAACATCTGAGTAACCCAAGGTTAAGAACCACTGGTTTAAACAACCATCATTAGGTGTGATCTTTAAGCAATCCTATTTGGCCCCCTGTCAATTTGCCAATGTTGTGAAGTGGCTTACGAAGAAAGCCACTTCAGCGTTTGGCAAATTAATCCCATCCTCTGTTCCAGGAAGGGGCCAAAAAGTAATTTAAAAAAATTAGGGCTGAGCACGTGTGCATCAGTTAAAAAAAATAAAACAAAATCTCAATAGAAAACTTCTTCCCAGAACTGTGAGGAAATTGGAGGGGGGGGGGTGTTTGGGACCGGAAGAGAAAAGCAAACAAAAATCTTCCTTCATGCTTCCTATCTCCTTCTGGGGTGTGTGGGGGGATTATCAATTTGGTTTTAATTTTTTTAAAGGATGCATTTTAAATTAACTTTGACACACGGAAGCACATAGAAAGTGTGTCTTACAAGTGAGGTATACATTCAGCTGGGATTTTATAAAGTGCTGCTGCAGATTAACCTGGATGGAACAATGCCATGCCAAAGAAACAACACAGTATCCGTTAGAGCAATTCAGAATTATCTATTCACCCTGGCTGACTGTAATTCAGAAAGGGAAAAGGTACAGGGTCGCATCATGTAACAAATTTCAGCCCAGTGTGGTTCATTTTCTAGTGCTACGTGACAGCAAATATAAGCTTTTGTTACAAACTCCATAATGACGTGCGTTTTTTGGCAGTGAATGATTGCCAGCTCTTTCATTTCACAGCTGGGGCACTCCTGTCTTCTGCACTTTTTCTTCCTCCCGGAAAGGGCCTTAATTTAGTCCTAGCTCTGGAACTCGCTTTCAACCACATTTGGAAGTGTTGGGTTTTTGTCTCTTTGGTGCTTAAATCTATAGCAGTGCTCATGCAACACTAATGATAAAACATCTTGATAAGGGAAGTGGGACCTTGACAACATATCCATCTATGAAAACAAAAAGGAGCAGGGTCACTTAAGCACTACTTAAATCTGAGAATTGCAAGGTCACACTGTGTAAGGAAACAGAAATTTCTAAAACAGTACAGCAGTGTAGGAGCTGAGATCAAGTCATCACTGGAAATATCCAATACTGTAACTGAATGTGATACTCACATAGTACTATTGTACAACTATGGACTGGATCACACATGAGAAAAGAACCCCAGTTATACCAATTCATTTCATCCCTCTGTTATAGCAATATTTTTTTTTTCTACAGTCACGTGGTATATATATTGCTGGAAGTGTTTACATTGTTTTAAACTGTATAGGCTAATTTCTTTTTAATTTTGTATTGATTCATTTTCTCTGCTGTTTCTTGGAGCAATCGGGGGGGGGGGGCTTGTCCTTTTTTAAAAATCACCAAAGGACGTAATATGAACATTCTTTCCTCCTCCCTTTTTCCCTTTCTTCTTTTACTCACTCATCCTCTTTTCCTTATTTCCCTCTCAGTTCTTGTTTTTGTCCCCTTTTCCTTTTTGAAGTGTTAAGAGGAGGAAGCTGGCTTTAAAAGACTTGGAAAGTACTGTGAAGAGCAGGGTTAAAATAATTGCAACACTTCTTTCTTTACAATTAAAGAAGGAAATCTCAAGCCCTCTTTCACTTGCAAGGGAGGGGGGAAAGGCTGTCTCCTTCTGAAGGACAGGTTACTTACCTGTAAACATGGTTCTTCAAGTGGATTCTCCATGAATACACACTAGTGGGTTCAGACAGCGCCTGTGCTGGCCTCTCGGAATTTTCTAGAGCTGCAAGAGAAAAGTAACAATGTTTTAGGCTACCCTATTCCGCGCATGTCTAGCCCGCCAACGGCTCAGTTCCATATGCCCGCCACAAAGAAGAGTTGGGACTCGATTCCAATGACGGACATGTGGGGAGGCCGGGCGGGACATGTGTATTCATGGAGAATCCACTTGAAGAACCATGTTTACAGGTAAGTAACCTGTCCTTCTTCAACGTGGTTCTCCATGAATCCACACTAGTGGGTGACTAGCAAGCAAACTTACTGGATGGTGGGCCGTCATTGTAGCAACGACGTAAGGACAGCCCTTCCAAACTTGGTCTCATTCTTGGCCCGAAGGTCCAACTTATAATGCGTGACAAAAGTGGACACATTAGACCAGGTAGCCGATCTGCAAATTTCTTGAATATCGACTCCTCGTAGTAAAGCTGTAGAAGTGGCCACAGCCCTAGTTGAATGGGCTTTAAGGCCCTCAGGAATAGGTCTGTGTTGTAGTTCATAGGCCAAAGAAATAGTGGAGACCAACCATCTGGAGAGAGAGGATGACGAAGCAGCCGAGTCCTTTTGCTGACCATAGAAGCAAAGAAACAGCTTAGGAGACTTCCGAAAATCCTTAGTCCTTGAAACATAATAGGCAAGTGCCCTTCGAACGTCCAAAGAATGAAGCATGCGCTCAACATCTGTCACTGCTTCAGGAAATAACGTTGGTAAAACCAAAGGCTGGTTAACGTGGAACTCAGAGACCACCTTAGGAAGAAAGGAAACATCAGGATGCAAAACAACTTTATCCTTGTAGAATTGAAGATAGGGAGAATCTGCACGCAAAGCTGCGAGTTCACTAGCCCTCCTAGCCGAAGTAATGGCTACTAGAAACAAGGTCTTGAATGACAGGAACTTAAGGTCACAGGAGGTCATAGGCTCAAAGGGAGGTCTGGTGAGGCTGTGTAAGACAGTCTGCAAAGACCATTGTGGCACTGGCTTCTTCAACGGTGGTCTCATGTTGCTTAAACCCTTGAGGAAGGCTTTAAGCGTTGGGTGCGAAAACCAGCGGGATGACTCAGAACTCTGAGGTTGAAAAGCCACAATAGCTGCTGTGTAAACCTTCAGAGTAAACTTGGACAATCCAAAATCAAAAAGATGTCTGAGGTAAAGTAGGAGAGTAGACAAAGACACTGGGGACGACTGTAGGTTGCATTCCCTAGCAAACTTCAGAAAATTTCTCCATTTATATTGATAAAGCAACTTTGTTGCTGGTTTACGAGCTTTATCAATGACTTCAACTAGTGATGGGAAATCCTCCACGCTGTCAAGTGGAGGGTTTCCAGGTCTGGATGCAGAATCTTCCCGTCGTCCAGAGTGAGAAGATGTGGATGCAATGGTAATGTCATGTTGTCCACGGCACTCTGAAATAGTGTGGAGAACCACGGTCGACGTGGCCACCAAGGAGCGATTAGGATTGCCTCTGCCTTCATCCGCAAGGCTCTGATAATAGTTCTCTGGAGAAGAGGTAGTGGAGGGAATAGGTAGACTAGTCCCACGTCCCAAGGGATCATAAAAGCATCCCCGAGGGAGTCCTTTCCTCTCCCGGCCCGGGAAGCGTAATGCAGGCACTTCTTGTTGCTGTAGGTCGCAAACACGTCTACTAGAGGTTGACCCCACATCCGACAAAGTTTGAGGAACACCTGCTGATCTAGTTCCCACTCGTGGGTCTGAGATGAGCGGCGACTCAAGTCGTCCGCCAGCTGATTGTCTGTTGCTGCAATGTGGATGGCTACCGGAAAGATGTGCTGCTGGTAGCACCACTCCCAAAGCTGAACGGTGAGGAACAGAAGGGACTTTGATCTTGTGCCTCCCTGCTTGTTCACGTAGAACATCGTGGTGGTGTTGTCCGTGACTAGTTGTATGGCTCTGCCCTTCACCAGGGGGAGAAAAGCCCTGAGGGCTTTTATGACCGCCAACATCTCCAAATGGTTGATGTGCAGCATCGATTCTTCTGGAGACCAGAGGGCATTGATCTGATGACCCTCGCAGTGGGCTCCCCAACCCAACGGGCTCGCATCTGTTGTGACTTGTCTGGTAAGTTGAATGGGCCTGAAAGGCCTGCCGACCAAAAGATGGGGGAGGAATGTCCACCACTGTAGTTGACTTGCTAGTTCTGGTGTGACCCTGAGACGCTTTCCTTGGCTGTCTCTCTCTGGATCGAACAGGGTGAGGAGCCAAATTTGCAGGGAGCGCATCTTCAACCGCGCATGAGACAAGGTGGCTGTTGTCGATGCCATGAGGCCAAGTAGATGTTGAGCTAGCCTGGCAGATACTGTCCGTCGTGGCTTGAACTTGTGAACTGCCTTCCTGATCTTGTGGGTGCGTTCTAGAGGAAGAAACATGCGAGCTTGTACCGCATCGAGACGTGCTCCTATGTAATCCATCGTTTGGGAGGGCTCTAGATGAGACTTCTCGCAATTGATGGATAGGCCCAGGGCTTGAAGAGTGTTGAGGACATAACGAGTGTCCCGGTATGCCCTGGCTTTGGTGCTGGAAACGATGAGCCAATCGTCGATGTACGGGTAAATTTGGATGCCTTGCAACCTCAGGTAAGCTGCCACTGGGGCCATACATTTGGTAAAGGTCCTCGGTGCCGAGGAGAGACCGAAAGGGAGAGCCACAAACTGGTATATCGTGTCCTGGAACATAAGACGTAGATACTTTCTGTATTTTCGGTGTATCGTAACGTGAAAGTAGGCATCCTTGAGGTCCATCACCACAAACCAGTCTCCTTTCTTCAACAGGTGAAGGATTGCCTCTAAAGTGACCATCCTGAAACGACGAGGCCTGAGGTAAGAATTGAGGTCCCTCAGATCCAGTATGGGGCGCAGACCGCCGTCCTTCTTTGGAACAGTGAAATACCGGGAGTAAAACCCGTTCAGGATGTCTCGTTGAGGAACTACCTGGATGGCCTGTTTCTTCAGAAGGGTAAGAATCTCGTCCTCTAGGATGGGATCGAACGAGGTAGGCTTGATCCAGCCTAGAGGAGGCAACTCTATAAACTCCAGGCGGTAGCCGGAGCTTATAATGCTCAAGACCCAGGTGTCTTGGGTAATCATTCTCCAGTTTGGAAGGTAAGGAGAAAGTCTTGTGCGTGGACTGATGGACTGGATGAGTTGATGAGAGTCAAAGATATTGTTTTGACTTTTTTCCCCCAGGCTTAAAGGACTGACGCTTGTAGGCCTGAGGCTTGAAGCTGGAAGCCGACGAAGAAGCCTGAGAAGAATGGGGGGCTGCTTGAGAGCGGAACGAACGGTAAGTTGAAGGGCCAGGTTGCGTGCCTCCTTAAAGTAATGATGGATGCTAAGTTCCTCGCATTCGCATCAGCTACATGACGAGAAGCTAAGCGTTGATGCTTGGAAACAGTTAAGGCCTCAGCATGGGCGTTGAGACAAGTCTGCCTGATGTCCTCTGGGGCTACCTGTAGGGCTGGCAGGACTCTTTCCCATAGTTGTTTTTGGTATGCACCCATAGCTACTAAATAATTGAGAGCTCTGAGTGCAAAGGTAGTCATAGAATAGAGCCGTCTCCCTAAAACTTCCAAGTCCTTGCCCTCCTTAGTGGTTGGAGTTGGATGACCGTTAGCTGGTAACCTGGAAACACTAGACTCCACCACCAAAGAATTGGGAGCTGGATGCTTCAACAGGAACGAGGTGTTATCCCCGTGCACGCGGTACATGTTTTCAGTACGTCTGGACATAGTGGGAGAATCAGCAGGATGCTCCCAGTATTCCTTGAGAAGGTCCATGAGCTCAGGCACGTAAGAAAGGCTGACGGGACGAGACCTGTCCTTATGGATGTCCCCAAAAATCAGGTCATCCGCACGTGAAGGAGATTTCTCTATCTCCAACTTAAGCGCTGCGGCCATTCTCGAGACCATCTGAGGGTAAGACGAAAAGTCTTCAGATGGGGAAGAGGGATGAATATCCGCTGCGTCTGAACCGAGGGGTTCTCCTGGAGGTGGCAAGTCCAGAGAAGCCTCAGAAGTGTCTTCATCCTCTTGCTCTGAAGAGGTGTGAAGGTCTTGGCTATCCTCGTCTGATGATTGGAGGATGCTAGGATGAGAGCTGGTATCCTTATTCTTAGAAGGTTTACGGGGTCGAGGTGCCTGAGGTACAGGTTCAGGTGCCGGATGCACCGGAGGAAGAGATGGTTTGGGCCGACTCGGAGGATCAGTCGGCTTAGTCGGTGCCGAGGGGATATCCTCGCCAACGACCGGACGTTTGCGGTGTCGACCTTTCCTGGGTGGCGATGTCGAGGATGAGGAAGAGGAGGTATATCGAGACCTCTTCCGATGCCGACGTCGATCGCGCGATGTCGAGGAGGAGGACTCAGTAGAATAGTCCCGCCTACGACGCCAACGACGAGACCTCTTCCTATCTCTGCTGTCATCGGAGTCGGAGGAAGAATAGTCCCGATGTCTGTGTTTCTTGCGCCTATCGGCACCAGAACCGCGTTTACGTTTGCGGTGGTGTCGGGGCTTCTTAGGCGCAGGCTCCTCCTCTAACTCGGATGCTGGAAGCCGAGGAGAGGGGGCCTCGACAGGCTGAACAGGTCTCACTGGTGTGGACGGAGACTTGGAGCCTGGGGATCCCGGTGTGGAAGACCGGGATCCCGTCCCTAGCCCGGTTAAGATGGGGCTACGAGGGACACCCGGCAAATCAGCCACTATCTTCTCCAAGTGGCTCGTTGTCGGTGATTTTTCGACAACGGACGGTGGCTCTTGATGGAGAGGTAACGAGGGAGCCAAGTCCGACGTCGACTCTCGGTCCCGAGAGGAATCTTCAAGTATTGGTGAGGGAAGTGATGTCGAGAAAGATGGAACAACAAGGGTAAGCTCTTTAGCCCTCGATGTTGACTTTGTCGATGCCTTTTTCTTTTTCAGATGCTCCGACACCGATGGAACAGAAGGCTCGGCCGATGAAAACAGCGAGACTGATGCGGAGGTAAGAACAGACGGAGCCTTTCTCTTCTTAGACTTGTCTTTCGAAGATTGCTTGGGTCCCTTTCCTTTAGACGACTCCGGCGCCAAGACGACTTTGACTTCCGAGCGCACGGAGGAGGTAGAGGGTGCCACTTCCATTTGGGAAGGCTGGGAAGCGGACAAGGTTTGTTTCCACAAGAAGTACTTCAGGCGTTGCTGGCGTGCCTTGAGAGTGACCTTGGTAAACTGTTTGCAATGCCTGCAGTGGGACACCGCGTGCGATTCTCCCAGGCAGTACAAACAAAGGGAATGCCCGTCCTGGAAGGGAAGTTTCCTGGAACACGCGGTGCACAGGCGAAAAGGTCCTCTCCTGGGAGATGGCTTTTCTTTAGGAGGCATAGACCAAGAGGAATGAGGAAACTTGACCGTAGTAGGGGTTTCGACCGACTAAGAGGGGAGCCGATTCGAAAGGAACAAGCAAGGAAGTCCAATGAGGGATAAGTGAAGAAATCCGGTAGGCGCGTGGCGCCTCAGCGGGAAGCCCGTTAAGGGCTATTAGGCCCCAGCGGGAGGCCGCCTCAATCAATTAGGTCAGGGATCACTCACAGTCCACCGTAGAATCACCAGAGGCAATAGACTTGGTCAGGAACCGTTCCGAGGTCAGGGTAGCCAAGTAAGATAGAAGAAAAAACTAGTTCGCAAGAAAAACGAACTAAGAAGGTCGAAGCTCTAAACGAGAGGTCCCAACTGAGCCGTTGGCGGGCTAGACATGCGCGGAATAGGGTAGCCTAAAACATTGTTACTTTTCTCTTGCAGCTCTAGAAAATTCCGAGAGGCCAGCGCAGGCGCTGTCTGAACCCACTAGTGTGGATTCATGGAGAACCACGTTGAAGAACAATGTATTCATGTTGTTTTGGTGGCGGTGACTACTAGCGATGTAGCGATATAAAATTAAAGAGTACAAGTGCAGTGGCCTTTTGTTGGTATGTAAAATGTTTCCCCTGATGAAGCTGAATATGCACCATTTACAATGTGAGGTGCAGGTGTCCAGCACAACAGTTTTTATAGCTACAGCACCAAAGAGGCAAAAAATGCAAGCAGCTGTCTACTTACCGCACTCTCCATCTTCACTAGAAAGAAGGTGTTGAAAAAGTAAATGGATTTTAGCTGCTCTATATGGCCAAGCCATTCCAAAGTATTTTTATATTAACAAATTGTACAGGTCTCCCACTAGACCATCTGCCCCCTCTTCTATGTATTGATGAGTGACTATCTTCTATGTATTGATGAGTGACTATGATGGTTGTGTGCAATGACTGTTGTGTAAAGAGCTCTAAGTGGAGCATCTCTGTTTCTGTGCACCTACTGCCTGCAGGCCTCACACCACTGAGGACACTATGCCAATTTAGTACAGGTAAAGAGCAACTGCCAGTGCCCATGGTGAGGCAGCATGGCACTGTGAAGCTATCTCATGATGCTTCCAGAGTGAGGGCAGTGTTCCAGTAATATCTATCAGAAATCACTGGGCACTTTTTCCATCTTCCGCTCCTTAACATATTTTATGATTTTAAAAAAAGGGGGGGATATTGGAAAAAATATGGGCTATACATACAGAATATTTTCCAAAATAAAAAAATAACAAAAAGACAAAAATTCCTCCCCCCCAGCACACTTTGGGGTTTGCCTGATATACTTGCACAGACTAACATGGCTACCTCTTCTAAAACTGCAATGTAAAACAATGATATTCAATCTCCCATAATGTTCTGTGAATGAGGCTGACAGTAATAAAACTGCATGATAAAAGTTTCAGCTGTCACCATGCTCACTGAATGTCACTGTATGTGGATTGATATAGGGAGCAAAGGTAGGGGGGTATACTGTATTGGCATGTCCGTTTCTGACTTGTAAACAGAAGCATCGTTGTCAAAGAGACTAGGAGAGAGAATGCTAGCATCGCCATGTTCCATGAGATTGGTAAACTATCATCATGATATTGCATGACCAGTCAAAACAGCATTCCATAAGCCGTTACTGATAAGAGAGGGCAATCCAAACAAGAGGTTATAACTTTTGAATGGATTCTTCAGTAAAGGCCATATTTGACAGAGTGAAAGATCATATTTGGCAGAGTGATTGGAGACATTATGTACTTGCTCTGTGCCAAGTTTGGAGAAGACTACACAAATATTTCTAAAGCTCTAATTTTGGTTGTAAAAAACTCCATTCTAAATGTGATGTCATTTTGCTTTCATTTTTTCATGGCTTGTAGTGAATTAGATACTTGTTTCTCAAATGCCTACAACTGCTTCCTGAAAAGGAAATGACTCCTACGATCTAAAGTTGATCCATCTTATTGTTTAAAAGATACAGAACCTTAAAGAAGCTTGTTTTACACAGGAAATGTTTTCACAAACTCTAGTTGCACATGCATATTGAAGTGTTCCACAGCAATTGACCAAATATCTTGACAGTACTTAGAAAACTGATGAGTCCCATAGCAGCGAATGGGATTTCTGTGTAGGATGGTCAATGGGGAATTCAGTCTTCTCACAGGAATAAATCTCTGAACAAATAAACACACACACAGAGGAACCATTGTGGAGGGAAGGGGAGTGCCACTGAGGGCAGAGAAAGAGAATGGAGTCATGGAAAGAAGAGAGCCATGTAGAGAAAGAGGTAAGAAAGAGAGGGAGAAGCTGGGAGAGGGAGGGATGAGAGAGAGAGAAAGAAAAAGGGGAAAGAAAGAGGAGCAGCCACAGAGAGAGAAAGGAAGAGGGAGAGAGAAGCCAGGGACAAAGAGAGAGAGAGGAGCCACTGAGACAGAAGCAACACAGACAGAAAGCAAGATGGAAGACTAAAAGTTTCTATGGGATGTTCTGTGGCCACAGTAAGTTAAATGAACTCTTCCTCTACTTCCCTTTCTTTCTTTTTTTTTGTCTTCTAACGAGTTATTTAGAATCGAGCAAGCCAGTGTTTGTGTACTTCAAAGTCAGCCCCATTCTGTTTTATAAGATTTATTCCCCCAAGATAACCCAAGGCTCTGCACTTATGAACCCAAAAGTTACTGAGAGAAATATGGCTTACATCTGAGCAAGAGAATATATTCTTATCACAAGAGTAAGTCACTGAACTTCGCTGGACTTCATTCTGAGTGTACTGGCACGCAAGATCACTTGTGGACACAGTATCCAAATGTATTATCTTCTTGGGCTGACAACATGTAAATACCAAAAACATCTGCAGTGTAATCTTGTGTGAGTCTACTCAGTAGGAGGTTCTACTGAATTCAGTGGGACTTGTTTCCAGAAATATATGGTGCTGTAACCTAGACCTCCCAATGCTTTCTTCTGTTGTAAATTGGAATGTACAGTATGGTATTAAATTCAGTTTTTAAAAGCCAGGGAATTCTGTCCTTCAAAACAAACAAGCAAACAAACAAACAACCCTCTGGTTTATAAATGTGGGATATTATTTCTGTGTCCACAGTTCAAAATGCCAGGAAATAGTCTAACATTGCTTTGCAATATGGTGCTCGCATTGCCAGGAAGAAATGCCGAATTTTACATAGCAAAGGATGAACATTGATGATGCCAATGTCACTAGTCAAAATGGTCTACAGGATCTCCTCTTGTACTAATTAGTGTGCAGAGTGGAGGTTATTCAAAGACAAATGGCTGCGAGACACAGGACAGGAAATGTCCTGGCATCCATATTGCAAGACAGATGTAGTCACACTGCTATTCACCTATCACAAAAGTAGTGAAAAACGTTAGACAACATACTATTAGATGTGCATAAAGATTTTCTTTGCTATCTGTGGACCCAACCAGATTTTCCAAACTGAATGAATTGATTTTTGAATGAGAAATATGTTGTCTGTAAGAGAACCTGAAAATGAATTGAGCCATTAAATGTTATTTATAGTAAGAAAAAGGTCACCAGTTTAATCAGGTACATTAAGCAGGCGAGCAAGTTGTAAACATTCAAAAGCGGCAGCATCCAAGTTACAAACATCTTAAAAGAAATAAAGAATCAAGACTCTTTTAAAGATTCCCCTCCCTCCCTTCCTCTTTCCCCTCCAAAAATTTTGGAAATGATGTTTTAAAATACTACCAACACCAAACAAGCTTCTACCACCCCTTAATAGTCCTTTCTCACAGAAAGAAAAGAGTTCCAAATTCGTAACACAGGATTTTATAGCAACGTGTAGTTTAATATAATCATCATTAGTCATTTGGAGTTCAACCTCAGCTTAAATCCCATTAGCAAAGGGAATGTTTGTGTCTTGGTTCAGCACTTCTTTGACTTCTGAAGGCAACGTGTCAAAGAGGTGATCCTCCACAATGAGTCCACTTTTCCTGAGAAGCCGACAGTGCCCCAGGGTAGCTGGCAGACGGTCTAAACAGTTCCCCTTCAGCTCCAGGTGAGTGAGCTGCAACAGCTGACCAATTTTTTCTGGAATCGAGGTAATGCAGTTTTGTCCCAAACTCAAAGTCCTCAACTTCGTGCACTTAAACAGCTGTTTTGGCAAAATATCCACTTTGTTTCCCGTTATATGCAAATGCTGCAGGTTCTGGAGCAAACCAATTTCCAAAGGAATTACTGCAATGGAGTTGTAGCTTACGTCCAAGCATCTAAGTTTCTGTAAACTGAACACTGCAGTGGGTAAGGATTCGAGTTTATTGTTAGAGAGGTAAAGGGACTCCAGGTTTTTCACATGGGTAATGGAAGGAGGAATGTTAACTATTTTATTGTGCCACAACTTCAAGCAAGTCAGTCTTTTTAAATGCTGGAAGCTGATGACTTCTTCAATTGTGCGTATGCTATTTGACTTCAAATCCAATTCCTGCAAGTTAGTGAGACTGAAAATGGCATGGGGAATTCGTTCCAGTTCACAATTCTGTAATTCTAGCTCTGCTACATTCATCATTTTCTTAAGGCTATTCAATACAAAAAGCTTGGTGCCATCATTATGAATTACAAGCTTGGTTAAATGGGGTGCCACATCTGTGATGTTTGAGGGAATTTTGGTCAAATTGCTTTTCACATAAAGAATTTTAAGGTGCCTTAATTCTCTGAGTGATTCAAGTCCTATCATTTTATTATTTTCAGAGTTCAAGTTGCCTATCAGGTACAGCTCCCGAAGATTTTTTAGTAAGTACACCCAGGCTGGGATTTCGGCTACATCAGTGAACTTCACATGCAGGCACCTGAGGTGGTCACGGAGGAAGCTGAAGGCTGTTTGTTCCACCTTTGCAGGGCAATGGTAGAGATGGAGCTCTTGAAGATTGGTCATCTGGGAAATTTTTGCTGGGATTTTTGCCTCGGGGATTAGCTCAAGTTTCAGCACATCCAAGTCCGTCAGATCAAACACTGCATCTGGGACCCCTGACAGCATGAACAAATGCAGTTCTTGCTTATCTTGGGCATTGCGAGAAACATGCTGCCGCAGCTTTTCAAAAGTCCACTCGTGGTTCAAGCTGATTTCCCTCAATTTATTCTCACTCACTTCTGACAAAAAGACACCAAACCGCTTGGAATAGAGCTGATCGTACTGATCCACCATGTGCAAAAGAAATGCAAAATCATTTTTAACATCTGGAATATCACTGAAGCTACTCTCCTCTCTAACTTTTTCAAAGGAGTACTCCTTCAGGGGTAACCGAAACAACCAGAATAGTGTGTATAGACAGACAAAACCATAGACACAAATGAGAGAGATGTAACTAATGAGCAACTTTTTCAGCATATAAGCCATATTATGTGTGCATTCAAACTCCTGATAGCCAGTTAAATGCTCCACTTTGGGTAGACAAAGGTGCTCAAAACTGATTTCATTAACAAAATTTGCAGTGTAGCAGAGAATAAATATGAATTTCACAGTTTTGATGACAGTCTGAACAACATAGAGTTTATAAATCAAATCACTATCTTCTACGTGGGCCCGAAATTTCCGTACTTTTTCAAAGAGAGCTTTGGCCTGCTCTCCATCTTTTTTGTCCAAAATGGTCATGCTAGGGACCTCAACAACGGGCTTTTCTGCTGAAAACTTGAAGCCTGTCTTGCTTATCATGGGGGTACTGGCATTTGGACTTCCTTCGTCACTACTGGTAGAGACGTGTTTTGGCAGAGACTGGGCCCCAGTCAGTCTCTGCTTATTTTCTTCAGAATCCTCACATGCTGTTTCGGACAATGCTTTTGTAGTCCAAGGGGATTCAAAACACTTGCCCAAGATAGAGACAAAATGCTCAATTTTGGAGCACGTTTTAGGGTATTTAAACCAAAAATTGCTGCTTACCATTAAAATAATAGTATGTATAAGAGCTAAGTATGGAAAGTACTTTGAATACCAAGGAAGAGCCAAGTGATAACACATCTGGTTAATGAAAACATATTGCTGATAATCCAAGTTGGTTTTTTTACCCAGAGAATCCTTCTGCTCCTTTTTCACTTCCTGACTTGTGAGAGTGGAGTGCAATGGTAGAAAGGTCGTTCTGCTCAGAGGTATGTCAGGTGTAACAACAGATGCCCTGTCAAAGGAAACAGTCCTTGCTGCCTGCGTTTCTTTGTCTTGAACAACGGTTGTTTCGGATTCTGGTATGCTTGTAACTTTGGCACTTCCCGAGGAGGTGGGCTGCACTTTTGCATTTACAGAAGATTGCAACACAGGCAAACAGACCACCTGGTCTTTGGTCAGCTGCATGGTTCCGGCAAAAATTGCAACCATTAGCATAACAACTGCTAGATAATCCATAAAGACGTCCCACCATGGTTTCAAAATACGGTATGTTGGCTGAATGTCATTAAGAGATGCAACTTCTGCAAGGGTAAACATTCCTGTAACGAAACAAAAAGATCTGTCATTTCTTGTCAGCAGACAGAATTATAATTTGTTCTTTTACATGTGAATTTTACCAGGAAAAATTGCCCCATTATTCTTTCAGACTGAATGTATGTTCAACCCTTTCATTCCCCATAGTAAAGGGCACCTCTAAGTGACTGGCAAAAGGCTAGTCCATTTTCTTTAAAGCTGAAATCCAGTGGGGATTTAGTGAGTCAACATTTATGTAAGTTCCATTGATTCAATGAGCCTACTCTAGCTGCAGGTTACTACTGGATCTCAGCCAATGAGATGGATCTAAGATAAGCCACAACCTTTGAGTTTGCAAGAGCTGAGCAGGGCTGTTGAGGGCAAGCCATTCTGGAGATCATGTGTTCATAGGATTGCTATAACTTGGAGGACGTGATTTGGTGTTAGTTTATCTGTTGTAAACTGCCCAGAGTTGCCCCGGATGGGTGGTCATCATCATCATCATCATCATCATTGGTGACATGTAACAACAACACACCTCCCACAAGCAATTATCAGATTGCGGCTTCAAGTCTGGTTTGAGTCATCAAATACTCAAAAATGTTGGGGTAACTGTTAAGTACAAGAGCACTATGTGTCAGAAAATGGCTGTCTGGCACAGTTACTTGGCAACAGCACTTGTATGGGACAGATGAATTACTGTCTATAGAACAGTCACTAGAAACACTTCCTGAGGCCAGCCTAGTCCCCAAAGCATATCCATTTTCAAAATAATGTAAAACAAAGGAAGCTCCATGGAGTTTAGCTTGTCCTTCTAAAGCTCGAAAGGAACCGTACCCATAAATGAAATGGAAAAATAATGGCTCCAATTTCAGTTAAACATCTGTGTATAAGTGCAAATATTTATGGATGGATATGATAAAGAGAGCAGAATAAGCCAAGTTGGCACTATTCATGTCACATTAACATGCTGTCTTTCTATTGGTTGTTGTGGGTTTTTCGGGCTCTTTGGCCGTGTTCTGATGGTTGTTCTTCCTGACGTTTCGCCAGTCTCTGTGGCTGGCATCTTCAGAGGACTGGAGTAGGAACTCTGTCCATGCTCTGTTGCTGTTTGTTGGATAGTTGAGTATTTATAGCTGTGGGAACAGCTTTTGTCCTTTTCAGGAGATAGGGTGATGATGGCGATCAGTGTGTTTTTGTTGTGGATGTATTGTTGTGATAAGGGGGAGAGATTATCTGTCACTGTGATTGATGAGTGTCTTTAGCTGATCTTTTTTGTGCAATGATCCCTGGTCCTTGTGGCTGGGTAGAATTGGTTGACCTTTTGCAGGCTGTATTTTTCAGTGCTGGGAGACAGGCCTTGTTAAGTTTTAGACTTCTTTCTTGTTGAAGCTCTGCTGGTGTTTATGGATTTCAAGGGCTTCCCTGTGCAGTCTAACATAATGCTTGCTGGTGTTGTCCAGTACTTCAGTATTTTGAAATATTGAAAACTAAAACAACCGGAAAAATCAGCAGTAGTTGAACATGCCCTAAAACAAGCTGGACATGAAATTCTAGTTCAAAATACTGAAGTACTGGACACCAGCAAGCATTATGTTAGACTGCACAGGGAAGCCGTTGAAATCCATAAACACCAGCAGTGCTTCAATAAGAAAGTCTAAAACTTAACAAGGCCTGTCTCCCAGCACTGAAAAATACAGCCTGCAAAAGGTCAACCAACTCTACCCAGCCACAAGGACCAGGGATCATTGCACAAAAAAGATCAGCTAAAGACACTCATCAATCACAGTGACAAGTGATCTCTCCCCCTTATCACAACAAAACATCCACAACAAAAACATGCTGATCACTATCATCACCCTATCTCCTGAAAAGGACAAAAGCTGTTCCCACAGCTATAAATACTCAACTATCCAACAAACAGCAACAGAGCATGGACAGGGTTCCTACTCCAGTCCTCTGAAGATGCTGGCCACAGAGACTGGAGAAACGTCAGGAAGAACAACCTTCAGAACACGGCCAAAGAGCCCGAAAAACCCACAACAACGATCCGATCCTGGCCGTGAAAGCCTTCAAGAACACATTGCCTTTCTATTATTTTCTTGAGAGAAATCAAACTTTAGGAAGTAGTTCCCCCTCGGCAAAAAAAAACCCTGCTTCAAACATTACAAAGATTGTATGTAACTGATTTTACATCCTAGCCTGAGTAGAAAGGGCTAAGTCCACAGCCAGTACATTCTGTATGTAAGTAAGCACACAGTGAACATGTTTTCTTCCTTGCTGCTTAGCAGAAATTGCTAGACACCAAACTGGTCCAGTCTTGTTGTTCAATGTGCTGTCTCCACTCAGCTATGAAAGATTAAATTGCCATGGTACCTACTTGAGAAGAATTTGGCACACTGGAGGTCTAATTTTGTTGTTTACGGTAACAGTGCCTTTATATATACTGTATATAACTATCAGTCAAAACTTACACACATTTATCTGACAATTACAACTGAAATGAAAAATCAGATATGGTTTCTGGTTTTGAAAAGGTAAGTACCATGAGCCAGCATTCTCCAGATCACATACATGTTGGCTTGAGATCAACAGATGATTAACTAAGCGGAAGAATGCTGCTGAATCATCACTTCCTGGACTGGCAAAAACCAGATTTAGAGGAACAAGAGAGAGAGAGAAGTAAAATGTGGAATCCAGGGCAGGGTGAAGGAAATTTCATGCCCAGTTGCCTAAACAACTATCAGCTCAGCGGTACTTGCTTCTGAATAAACATGCATTAAGAAAACAAAACATTCTCCCTGGACTTTTACCAAAATACTGCCAAATACTGTACTTGTAGGTTTCTCTCCTTAATTTTAAAGACTAGAAACTGTTTTTTCCCCTAAATTGAAATCAGTGCTCAGTTCATATGGTAATCTACAGGTTCCTGGAATATACACAGCCTACATTACTTTGTTCAGATTGCTTTGATGTTCACTAGTTCTGAAAAATCTCATGTTGCTACTTAATATTTTTACCATCATTGAAATATGTGACCATAATCCATATAAACACCAATTTCAAGCATAGTTGACCTGCCTTCCTACCCCTTCAGCTAGTTTCTTACAAAACAGAGTGAGGAACCTGAATTTTAAAGTAGCGAGTCTTTCAAAAAGCTCTTTGAAGCTCCTATGAATGTAGGATGAAGTTACAGTACACTGAACAGCTTCCTGTAATCCTCTTACCGCAGGATTCACCCAGAATGATGTACAAGCTTTATTTACAAACATGTAAGACCAACCATCAATAAGCAACATTCTGTCCTCAACAGTAACTCCAGAGGTTCTCCCAAGTCAAAACCAGGACACAACGGAAACAGGTACCTCAGTTTTCTGCCAAACTTCTTGTCACCAAAAGGATATAGAATAAAACCTCTTAGTTGTTAGCTGTTATATAAATAGCAAGCACTGGAAGGCTATCCTCCATCAATTTGATGCAATTTTTGTAGAGCTGTGAAGGGAATGAATTACATGTACAGAAGCACTTTTGTGTGTTTGTGAGGACATCCTCAAGCTATCTGAGTAATCATCATCACCATCATCTTGATTAGCAAGATAGCAACCATTTTTATCTTCCCTGATCCCATATTAAAAATAACTGCATGCCACCAAGTTGATTCTGAGTTTCCTAGGTATAAAGCATTTAGAAACAGTTTTATCAGTCCCTTCTTCAGGGGTACTCTTGGACCATGCAGTTTGCCCAAGGACAGAGAAGCTGGCTTTTCTCCCAGGAAGCAGACTGGGGAATCAAACTCCTGTCCCCCACCTCCACATTTAGGTGCTCTAACTGTGTTAAGTTATCCAAACAGTTGATCACATATTAATTAGGCAACAGCACTTACAAAAGCAAAGACTGTGTGTGTAGATTTTCCTCCATGTTTACAGTTATATGTACAGACGATATATATTCAATTTAAAGGGAAACATATTCTAAAAGCAACCTTTTGACAAGCTGTAATTTAGTTTTCTAAGCAGATCTTTCCTCCACAGGCCTCTCCGTCCCTTGATTTCACCGAACCAATGGCCATCGTGGTGAATTTTTCATATTGTAGGTTTTAGAGGGTATTAAACAGTTGTTAGGGTACTTTTGCAAAACAAAAACTAGACTGTTCCATCACTGACAGTTCTAAGTGCTTACCAAGCCAGTTTGGACTGATATATTAAATTCTGTAGAGTCTGTTAATAACCTGTGAAAGCAGGAAAGCATTTTTTTTTCTTTCTTTCATAACTCCTGTGGTTCTTGGCAGAGGTGATGGATATGACTGGGAGTCACCTTCATCCCTCTGGTGAAAGAGTAATAAAAAGTATTTGTGAAAGAGCCAAAATTAAATTAATGTTTATGTAATGCTCATAAACCTTTGCTTTTGGACAAAACACAGAGCTTCAAAAACTCTGAATTAAAGTAAAGAAGCAATTGACGAGAGAAGATGGCCTATCAGCAAAAAGTCAATATTTCAGTTCTCTAAGCTTTATTGTACTTTTTAATTTTTACTCAAGGATCCATCTAGCTGTGCTGCTGCTTTCTATTTACGGTTTCATCTTCTCGTAGGGCATAAGTTACAGACTTGAGCAGGAATTGTGGTCATTTTCTTCCCCAGAACCTCAAGATCTCAAGTTCAATGGAAGGGGAAAGCACTAGAGATAACAGAATTCTCAGCACCCACCAAAAGACATTGCCTCGGGTTACATTTTTACACTTTCATACACTTCCTCCAAAATTGGCATACTATGCACAGTTCTCCCCCCTTTTTGACCAGATTATAATTTTGTGGTCTTAAATACTGACTGGCCAAATTAATCTTGAAGGAGAAAGGGCTGGCATGTATGATTCTCTGTTTTCAGTGTACTACTGCATGGGAAATCAGTGGAATATCCTATGATCCTGGCCTCCAGAACTACAATTCTTATTTTCAGATAGTGCCTTCCCCACAACCCTGCTTTTCTAGATAAACCCATTCAGTCAAACCTTTCTTTAATAAACTACTGAATAGTACTACACTGCAAAAAGGATGACTAAAACCTTCACTGTCAAGTCAACATGACCAGACTATAGCCTTGCAATTTATTGGTATTGGGAATAACTGATTTATACCCTCAGACTTGGGTTGCTTTATTACCTGTGTGCCTGTGGGGTCATGAAGCCTGTATTTTGAATGCCTTTCTTTTGAATGTCTCCAGCAAAAACAAAACTGAAAACAAAAATGCCCAGCCTCTTAAGGAGCCACGTTCCCTCCCAACCCAGGAAGTGTCCTTCTTCGGTTGAAATTGGGAGCAGGGAATCTCCATATTCTCCAGCATGGGACTACTCTATATTCTCTTCCAGAGCTATATCTCTGTGTACTGCTCGAACTATCTTCTCGCGAGAAGAGGGCAGTTTTCCTTTTGCAATGGGAGTGGGGAGGGGAGGACTTCAGGATTAGAGAGAGAGAGAGAGAGAGAGAGAGGCGGAGGGGAAGGAGGCGGGCAGGGAGGGAGCTGTGACTCGTTGAGCAGCATTTTTCACTCGTCACAGATGAGTGGATGAGTGCATTTTTCAAGCCCTGGCTATGACTCTTCAGTTTGGTTTCAATTAAGAAAGAAAAAGAAATGCTGATACTCTTTGGCAGAATTTGTGACATTTGCAGAGATTATTAATCCTTCCAAATAGATGAAGCTGCCAGATTTCAGATCAATAGATATAAAAAAGATAAAAAAGATAATCACGTACACAATTTTCCAATAGCTGATGCATTAATCCCCCTAAAATTTTGTGGACAATTATTAGGAACATGACACAGAAGAGACAGTAGGTAGAAAACCTGCAAAATTTCAGAAGGACAGGTGCAGTGCTTTTTGGGCAAGGAGACGACTCCCATTGAAGAGATTTTCTTCGCTGCAATCTTGGTGAGGTTTCTTTTGGGGGAGAGGATGTGGCAATTTATATAAAATAGTACAGGTCATAAAAGTGCTCACAAGAACGAAACCTCCAAAATTCCAAGAGGGAAAGTACAAGGTTAGTAATAATAAATGAAAACTATCAAAATATCTCTAGACTAGGGATGGGGGCATTTGTATATGACTGGATGTATGACTGGACATTCAAAAGAAAGCTGACGTAATGAGGGACTGTCCACTCACATGTCCACTGCCGACACCGGCTCCTCTCTCCCTTCCAATTTCTCTGGAGCTCACGGTCAGCTAGCCACTCCTGGCAGAAGGAGGAAAGACAAGTCTCCCTGCCAGGCTGATAAGCAGATAGCCAACCTCAAGCTCCAGAGTGTGGAGCCAGCTGCAGCAGCCGACGCATGAGTGGACGGTCCGGCTCCAGGGGGGTGGACCCTCATTACGTCCAGCTGTGTAGGGTTATTCATATTCATATACAAATACCCCCATCTCTACTCTAGACTAATATATCACTGCTCCATCCCTTTTCAAAAGCCAAATAGCATTTGGATCCTTGTCTCTTTCAAGTACTTCAGGAGAAGACGATGAGAAGAAAAAACCAGACACCTGCCACAGATAACCTCTATGTGAATAAAGGCATATACTGTATCTCTGTAGTTCTAATAGTAAGACAGCAGGATTTTTGAAGAATCAGTGAATCATTTGGTATGTAGGTTAACATCAAGGCTATTTAACAGCTTTAGAGAATGGGCCAACACAAATTCAGTTATAATAAGGTATTGGCTGCTGGGAGCAGGAAGGAGAAAAGAAAAGAGAAAGAAAATAATGCATTTACTTCTTCAATGAAGCTTTGGAAACTCAAAAATAATTGTATGTATATAAAACAATAAGGTCAGAACAAGAACCAGTGACAATTAAGACATCCACAGACATTAAGATCTTACTAACAAACTACACTAGAGACCTACATTAAACCAGTAAGTTTAAGTACTAGCATATAAACACTATTGTCCAATGTTCCTCTAATTAGATATAAGGAAAACCCCTGTTAGTGCAACTTCAAAGAGACTAAGAATTCCTGTGGCAAAATCTAATTTCATAGTTCTTAAAATTACTACAAGATGACAAACCCCTGCATTTCTTATCGAAATAGAGGAGAAATGGTTCTGTACAGAACTAAGCCTTCCATTCACAGAGTTATTCTAGCTGATTGTTTTATTGCACAATATATGCGACAACTGTTTCTTATTCAGTGTGTGTTGGCAATCTTTCCCCAAACAAGCACATCTGCTGCAGGGAAGTGTCGTTTCCCCAGCAATAAATTACATTTTATTTTGTTGTTAACAGATTTCAGTTTGTGCTCTCTCTCTCTCTCTCTCTCTCTCTCACACACACACACACACACACACACACACACACAGAGAGAGAGAGAGAGAGAGAGAGAGAGAGAGAGAGAGAGAGAGAGAGAGAGAGAGAGAGAGAGTGAGTGCATGGATCATGATTCCATGACTGTGTCCTGCCTAATTGTCTATCGGATTTAGTATCTTATCTAATGAGCAACAGATTTTTTTTCGTTTGTACACAGGCTATGACCAAGACCTCCTTCTAGAAATGCAGAATATAACACACAAAATGTACTGTTTTCTGCAAATGGCATGAGGCACTATAAAACTATGTCCTGCACTGCTGATCTTACATGGTTCATGCAAATATTCAAGCCCTAACATGATGTAAATTAGGTTACAGCTCCCACTAAGGGTAAATAATAATCATATCCCACAAAGCCAATTCTGATTTATGGCAGCCATTTCAAGGTTCCTTTCTTCTGGAGGCACTCCAAGACAGTGCAAATCTGCCTGAAGACCACACAGGCTGGCTCTTCTTATTTTTATTTTTTATTTATTATTAGACTTTTACCCCGCCCCTCTAGACAACGTCTTCTCCTAGGAGGCAGTGGGGAATTCAACTCCCAACTTCTGGCTCTGCAGTGCTATGATCTCCAACTCACTGAGCTTCAGAGACCCATTTCCAAGGGATGAAACAACTAGCGGAGTAGCTGAGTGAGTCAGACTGTGAAGTGAAGGAGTTTTATTCTGTATGCCCTTTAAGAAAAGAATCAGTCTGTGCAGTCTTGGGAAAGCTAGTCCCAGAATGCCTCCAAAATAAGTGACTGATAAACCACTTCTGAGTACTCTGTACCTAGGAAACCCTGGAAAAGGTCATTGTAAGCTATAATCAACTTGACAACCTTTATTTGAATTATTATTATAGTATTACATGGTCCTTTATGAGCCCTTGGAATAAATTATAGCGTTGTTTGTTTTGCTTTCAAGGCACAGTGCTCCCTTTCCTGTGCTAATTCAGTGCCATAGTCAGTAGCTAGCAAATCTTAAACTAAGTCTGACTTAAGGGATGCTGCCAGATCTCATATATGACAACTTAGAAGGGAAAATAAAGCTTAGGATACACACTCTGCAGAAAAGAGTTTGCCGATAGGATGTTTTAAGCAATTTCAGTGCTGGTTCCTAATTCCGCCCTTATTTCTCACAGTGACCATCCAGAAAAAGTAGATGTCAGCCGAGGCTTTGCGATCTCTAGATGAGATATGTATTTAAGGAAGAAAATAGGCAATTCAAGTTATTTCTCATTTTTCAATTGGCATGTTCCATTTACCCTATATAATGCCAAAACTCACATAATGAACAACATATACATACACAGAATAGAATTTCTTGAGATGATTGTCCCTTTAGGTAACTGCTGAAAAATATTTCCTTCAAGTGTAACGTAAGCATTACTTGGTGTCAACATCATAAATTTCTTTGTAAATGTCACGGGAAGATTAGCAATTCCAGCTCAGTAGTTTAGGTGTCTGAGCTAGAGGTTGGGAGTTGAATTCCCCACTGTGCCTCCTTGACAAGGGCTGGACTCTTTGATCCATAGGGTCCCTTTCCAACTCTGCAGTTATAAGATGATGACAATGATGATAATTTCTCCAGTAAACTATCCAAGGCAAACTTTTCCGAAGTAAACCTACACTGAAGTTCTCCTTCAATTTAGATTGAATTGAATCCTATTAAAAAGAAAAAAGCACTGAAGAGTTAACTTTTCATTTGATGAGGTATTAAAATTGCAGCACAGGATTCAAAGAAACCTTTCAGGACAGAATTAAATCCTAGCTGAAAACATCACCTAAGTCAACAACTTTAAACCAATGACCCAGGCTCCCTTAAGAAGATTATTTAAATAATACTCATTATTTCTAGATTAATAATTTTGACTTTCAATAATTTTTTAACAAAATCTCTCACCACTTTTATTGACAGTTTGAAATTGTCTACAGTCACAAGAATTGGGGGGGGGGACACCCTGAACCAGAACCAACCACCCCCACTGTGAAGGAGACAAGGTAGAACAGCACAATACACAGAACTGCCAACAGTGTGATACTTTTATCAAAGCACTTCAGAGCAACTGATCATGGCAAACAAAGATGAATCCCACATGTTTCCTGCATAAGAAAGAAAGGAAAAGAAAAGAAAAGGGAAGCGAAGGGAGGGAGGGAGGGAGGAAGAGAGGGAGGGAGGAAGGAAAGAAAGAACAAAAGAAAAGAAACTGAACATATCAATGCATAGGTCTTCACAGGAGGCATGTATAAATATTCCAGGTTAACCCTTGACACTTCTTGATAAAGAGTTCCTTGCATCCAAGCTGGGAAAGACCTCTTCCTATAGATGGACCAATCATTGAGTATTAAGCAACTCTTATATCTGTTTTCCAAATGAAATACATGTTAATGCAATCAGTATTTTGCAGCTCCCAGGGATGCTAAGTGAAATAAAAACAGACAGCACAACTAGTCAGAGGTTGTAGCCTAACAATGACAGCTATGAAGTTTTTCTAGATTTATGTTAAGAGAGATGGAAGAGATACCGGTTCAAAAGGAACCATAGCTTCTTTTTAATTAATCACTGATTAGGAACTGACACAGGCTCCAAAGTACAGAAATGTTATGCTCAGCCCAATGAACCGAAGGTGTAACATAACTAGGAAAGCAGTGACATTTATTTGGACAGCTGTGAGAAAAACAGGCTCTTTAAAGAGCCTAGGTTTTCTTTCTACCACAAGAATAAAGACAACACAGACAATCACTGACTGACACAACAGCTAGAGATCTGGGATTCTTCCAGATAGACAACTCTTACCTTTATTAATATCCAATGGCCAAAATTCTATTAATTGCTTATGTCAGCATATGTATGATGACTTAAGCTGCAGCACAGAATTGTTGCTAATCAATGACTGCTACCTATATCTCTTACTGTGGGACATGCAAATACTGTAGTATGCAGCAGGGGCACAAGTGGAAATTTATTTACTGTACTAGTGGTAATTCAGTTACAACTGAAAAATGATATCTGAGTGATTGCCTCCCCACCTTTTACAGGCGAGGTAGCATAGTATAAACCTTGTATGAAAGCACCCTGGTCTGGGCTGTGGAAAATACATGTACAAATTCCTACTCGGCTATGCTGAGGGTAGCTGTGACCAAAACAGTCTAATCTTAACCTAACCAGGTTTTTGTGTGAGGTTGGAGGAACTCCACATTGTAACTCCTCTTGACTCCTCTTGGGGAGAAAGATGAAATATCTCTGGAATATATCTTCACAGGCATCATCTGAACTAAATAAGGTAAGAACTTGCTTTTAGAACATAGCAATAAAGAAGGAAAAATGTTCAAGTAGCTAAACACCCATATTATAGAAAATTAGTGACAATGACTTCAATCTGAAATGTCCAGACCTACACAAGTCAGGTATAATCTAAACCAAATCTCTTATGAATACACAGTGGAAGTGAAGAACAGATTTAAGGAACTCGATTTGGTGGATAGAGTGCCTGAAGAACTTTGGATAGAGGCTCGTAACATTGTCCAGGAGGCAGCAACAAAAACCATCCCAAAGAAAAGGAAATGCAAGAAAGCAAAGTGGCTGTCCAACAAGGCCTTAGAAATAGCAGAGAGGAGAAGGGAAACAAAATGCAAGGGAGATAGGGAAAGTTACAGAAAATGGAATGCAGACTTCCAAAGAATAGCACGGAGAGACAAGAGGGCCTTCTTAAATGAACAATGCAAACAAATAGAAGAAAATAATAGAAAAGGAAAAACCAGAGATCTGTTCAGGAAAATTGGAGATATTAAAGGAACATTTTGTGCAAAGATGGACATGATAAAGGCCAAAAATGGGAGGGACCTAACAGAAGCAGAAGACATCAAGAAGAGGTGACAAAATACACAGAGGAATTATACCAGAAAGATCTGGATATCCCGGACAACCCAGATAGTGTGGTTGCTGACCTTGAGCCAGACATCCTGGAGAGTGAAGTAAAGTGGGCCTTAGAAAGCTTGTCTAACAACAAGACCAGTGGAGGTGATGGCATTCCATTTGAACTATTTAAAATCTTAAAAGATGACGCTGTTAAGGTGCTACATTCAATATGCCAGCAAGTTTGGAAAACTCAATAGTGGCCAGAGGACTGGAAAAGATCAGTCTACATCCCAATCCCAAAGAAGGGCAATGCCAAAGAATGCTCCAACTACCGTACAATTGCACTCATTACACACGCTAGCACGGTTATGCTCAAAATCCTACAAGGTAGGCTTCAGCAGTATGTGGGCCGAGAACTCCCAGAAGTACAAGCTGGATTTTGAAGGGGCAGAGGAACTCGAGACCAAATCGCTAATATGCGCTGGATTATAGAGAAAGCCAGAGAGTTCCAGAAAAACATCTACTTCTGCTTCATTGACTACACAAAAGCCTTTGACTGTGTGGACCACAGCAAACTATGGCAAGTCCTTAAAGAAATGGGAGTGCCTCACAACCTATACGTGGGACAGGAAGCAACAGTTAGAACTGGATATGGAACAACTGATTGGTTCAAAATTGGGAAAGGAGTACGACAAGCTGCATATTGTCCCCCAGCTTATTTAACTTATATGCAGAATACATCATGCGAAAGGCTGGACTGGAGGAATCCTAAGCCAGATGCAGATGATACCACTCTGATGGGAGAAAGTGAGGAGGAATTAAGGAACCTTGTAATGAGGGTGAAAGAGGAGAGTGCAAAAAACGGTCTGAAGCTCAACATAAAAAAAAACTAAGATCATGGCCACTGGTCCCATCACCTCCTGGCAAATAGAAGGGGAAGATATGGAGGCAGTGACAGATTTTAATTTCTTGGACTCCATGATCACTGCAGATGGAGACAGCAGCCACGAAATTAAAAGACACCTGCTTCTTGGGAGGAAAGCGATGACAAACCTAGACAACATCTTAAAAAGCAGAGACATCACCTGGCTGACAAAGGTCCGCATAGTCAAAGCTATGGTTTTCTCTGTAGTGATGTATGGAAGTGAGAGCTGGACCATAAAGAAGGCTGACCGCCAAAGAATTGATGCTTTTGAATTGTGGTGCTAGAGACTCTTGAGAGTCCCCTGGACTGCAAAGAGAACAAACCTATCAATTCTAAAGGAAATCAAACCTGAGTGCTCACTGGAAGGACAGATCCTGAAGCTGAGGCTCCAGTACTTTGACCATCTCATGAGAAGAGAAGAGTCCCTGGAAAAGACCCTGATGTTGGGAAAGTGTGACAGCAAGAGGAGAAGGGGATAACAGAGGATGAGATGGTTGGACAGTGTCATCGAAGCAACCAACATGAATTTGACCCAACTCCGGGAGGCAGTGGAAGATAGGAGGGCCTGGCGTGCTCTGGTCCATGGCGTCACGAAGAGTCAGACATGACTGAACGATGAACGACACAAATCAACAAAAGGCATCACTATAACATAATAACAATGTAGAAATATTTGATTATTCCCCTTCATTCTCCACACCAAAAATGCTGCTTGCCTCTGTCTTGCCCTTTCCCACACTTCCCAAAGCTGTGAAAACTTTCCAAATTGGCTCATAAGGCCATTATGTAGTACACCATGGATTAATTACACTCCAAAGATTCAGCTTTGTGTTTCATTACAACCTGGACATGAGACTCAAGAGGCAAAGTTCGGGTAAAATGCTCATAAGCTCAAGAATATTTTTGTTGATTTAACAGGAGGTCATTTTAAGACTGTTAGCTACATCAAAAGCAAGAGAACAGAAGAATGAAGTCATCTGAAGCAGCCCCCTCCAACCTGAAGCCACCTCCTCTAGATGTGTAGCCCTGCAACTTCAGCACTCAGTAGGGAGAATGGAGTTGTAATCAAATTTATCTGGAGGACACAAGGTTGGTGGAGGCTGTTTAAAGCACTGCTGCATTTCAACACAGTTGTTGTTTCAGAACACAATTGATAACAGAAGTTTTATGGAATGCAGTAGACTGCCTAACATTTCCCCTCACTAAATAGCTTCCTAGACTATACACGAACATGCACACACACTCACCACCACAAATATCTCTCAGTGAGAAAGAAAGCACGCTCAAAGAGGAAAGAATCAGCACTTTCTACTAGAAGGGCTGGGTTATAGAAAAAGACTACTCAATTCAAGAAGATCCCCATGATGACTACATAAAACATACCTGGTATGTTTAGAATCTCTTGCCTACTAAAGCCCAAAGAAGTAGCAAAGTCATCAGACCCTGTCTCCCTGATTAATGTGATGTGATGGGTACAGTAGTAGGTAACTTTTGACCTTCTACTTATTTTAAACTTCAACTTCCAGTAGGCCCAGCCAACATGACGAATGGTACTGAATTCACAAACAAAAGGCCAAGTGCTCTGAGTGTAAAACTAGGACTGTGTGATGATAATAATAATTGCAAGCATCCCGGGTTTCCCAGGTAAAGTATTCAGACATGGGTTACCATTCCCTTCTTCTGGGGATGTTTTGAGACTGTGGAGCTTCCCAAAGGCTACACAGCCTAGCTCTTCTCCTGGGAAGAACAGCAGGGAATTGAACTACCGGCATCTGGTTCCAGAGGCAGGTACTCAGGGTGCAACTTGGTCAAACTGGATCACACTAAATAGGATCACTTAAGGTTACATAGAGGTGCAGTATGCCATTTAGAGCACATGTACAAGGTGGCTCATGGTCAGAGTTTACTAGGCTTACTCAACACATGAGAACTGCATGAAATCCTAATTAAAGGGCTCATCACTGGGTCTGAACATGAGCTGGGAAATTTCACAAAAGATATTGGTTCTTTTCAGAATGTTGGCCTTTCAATCTATGCCTCTTTTGACACAAACATAAGTTTGATTTCTTGGAAGTCTAGTCTAGTGCCCATTTCAAGTAAATGAGCACTCAAAAGCACACTTTACTGATGCCAACTGTACTTCACAATAAATAATGAATTGTAACCAAATTATTGTATGAATTTAAGAGGTTGTACTTTTACTGCTGTTGATGTCTACATTTTCCATAGCAACCTTTTCTGGTCCACTTCCTCAAAAATATTAAATATAGTATTCTTAAGTAAAAGGCTAAAAGAAGAAAAACACTAATGAAGCACTTTCCTTGCATAGTACAGAGGTACACGTAGTAGATTAAGAGGTAACATGTCATTGCCTTGGTTACCTGCCTTGTTCTAGTTCATTTTTGCTCTGCATAAAAAGGCCCAAACTCTCTCTGAAACACAACCACAGGGAGCCAAATGTCTGGATGTAGCACTCAAGGAACAGGTTCTCTGTAATAGAAGATAAGCTCTACTAATCTCTCAAAATATGTGGAAACGTTATATGCAACACTGCACATTAAAATCTGATTCCAAATCTATGCTAATGGGTAGGGCAAGTCACAATGATTATGCCAGGCAAGTTAAGTTTATTATCTTTCCCTTTCTTCTGGATGAATCTGTCATATCTATATTTGAGTACAATAGGACTGCAGTATCCACGGGGAATCAGTTTCAAGCCCCCCCACCCCGCAGATGCCCCCCCAAAATGTAATTATCAAACTCTTTACATACCACAGTCTCTGGCTCTTTTCAGTGGCCAGTTCTGGTAAATAAATACAGAAAATAGCTATTAAATACATATTTATGGGGGTTTTCTTTAGTTTTTTCAGGCAGCGGAGAAAGAAGTCTGTGGATACTGATCCAATGGATAGGGGGGTTGTACTACACAAGATCAGCAATCTCCCATAAGGGAACTTAAACTTGCTGTAATATAGCTTGCAGAAGATGATAAAAAGTCTGTAGAGAAAGATTTGCCTATACGATCAAGTATATGAATTCACTGAGTTACTGGTTGTGTCTGACTGGCCAAATCTGTATCTATTTGATACCCTATTATATTTTGCATGTACTGGGGTGTAGTGGAATTAAATAAAATACAACTGAAGTCTAATTTTTACAGGCAAAGTCTGCAAAATATGACATTTTCACCAGTATCACTGACCTTAAATCAGTAAAACTGCAGTTGAAGTTGAGTGCATTCACAATGAGTTTTCATTTCTAACCAGAAATGCTTAGTCCTGAAATTCTACATGAATAATGAAGTGTTATAGTGCAGATAATGGTCAGCCAGAATGCAGCAGGAAGTCAACATGCATAGTCATACATTAAGAATTTATTAGCCAAGACAAACTCAAGACTCCACAAGCTTTCCCATATTTTGCATTCAATCACTTCTGCAGGGTTGAGTGCAGAGAAAAATAATAGGAAAGTACTAGAAACATCCCTAGAGTGGAAAACATGAGTACAAAGAGCAATGACATAATTTAGCTACACTAATGAACACCTCAAGATTTCTAGTAAAAACTAAATAATCTGTGGATTTTTTTCTATACTTATGAAAAGCAAGCATCCCAAATCATTATATGCTCAAAAGATTCTGGGGACGAATAATTTGTTCCCCTTTACCTGAGAGGACACAATTCACTAGATGAATGTGGTTTTAAAATAGACCAAAAGAAATGAATGAAAGCATTAGTGATAATCAGGGGATGTCTTAAATGAAAGCATATGTCTCAACACACTGCAGCTCTCTGGGTGTCTATTTGCCAGGTGGGATTGCTCTTCTGCTATGGATATTTCCTTGGAACAAAAATGAAGAATATAAACGAATCCTTACACATTTTTATTTGTTCTAGGGAGCATTCTACATTAGGCTATTCTATGACTAAGGGTACATATTCAGTGCTCAAAGCAACACACACACACACACACACACACACACACACACACACACACACACACACACACACACACACACACACGTGCGCCAGGGGGCCCTTTTGAAAGACCCGTCCTTTAAGGAGGTAAGAGGGACGGCTTGTAGACAAAGGGCCTTTTCGGCAGCTGCCCCCAGACTATGGAATGCCCTCCCGACTGAGATTTGTCTGGCACCGACGCTGATGACATTTCGGTGCCAGGTCAAAACCTTCTTGTTCCAGAAGGCTTTTAATTGAAATAATATTAGCTGTGGGTCCGATGGCAATTTTTATATGTATTTTAATTGTATTTTAATTGTTCTAAATTTTATTGTATTTTAAATGTTGTAAGCCGCCCAGAGACCTTTAGGTAGTGTAGGCGGCATATAAATTAAATAAATAAAAATAAATAAATAAATTACCTTAAATGTACGGTATAGAATTTTCAAATACCAATAGTTATGATCAGGGCTTGAAAATTTTTTAGAACGTCTCACCAGTCAGTCAAAAATTTCACTAGTCAGCATGGCCAGACTATAGCCTTGCAATTTATGTTTGAACTTAAAATTTAAATTTAAACTAGGCACTTTCTATTTAACAATGCGTACAAACCCAAAATAAATATACCCTCAGACTTGGGTTGCTTTATTACCTGCGTGCCTGTGGGGTCATGAAGCTGGTATTTTGAATGCCTTTTTAAAAAATGTATCCAGCAAAGAGCAAAAGTGCCCGGCCTCTTAAGGAGCCAGGTCATTTGGTTGAAATTGGGAGCAGGGAATCTCCATATTCTCCAGCATGGGACTACTCTACAGTCTCAACCAGAGCTATGTATCTATGTGCCTCTCGAACTCTCTTCTTGAGAGAAGAGGGCTGCTTTTCCTTTTGCAATGGAAAGGGGAGGACTGCAGGATCAGGGAAGAAAGAGAGAGAGAGAGAGAGAGAGAGAGAGAGAGATGGACTGAGGATAAGGAGGCAAGGGAGGGAGGGACGGAGGGGGCTATGGCTCGTCAAGCACACGAGTGGATTTTTCAAGCCCTGGTTATGAGCTGTCAGGTCAATTCCGACTTATGGCAACCCTTCTCAGGATTTTCTAAGTACAGTACTTAGAAGAGATCTACAATTTCCCTCTGTTGGAACTGTGCAGCTTGTCCAAGATCATACAGCCTAGCAATTCTCCTGAAAGGCACACAGGGGAACTGAACTCTGGACTCCAATAAAAGGATGCTCTAAAATGAAATTTTTCACACTAGAAGCAAGAATTTAGTTTGTGGGGCATCATTAATGTTATAACAAACTCTATTATTAGAATACTGTTCATCTCAAACTATATCTTAAAGATGTACAGGAATGCTAATAAAATTTGTGGATGACACAAAATTGGGTGGAATAGCTGGAATAATACCCTGGAAGAAAGAAACAAAATTCAAAATGATCTTGATAGGCTGGAGCACTAGGCTAAAAACAACAGAATAAAATTCAACAGGGGTAAGCGCAAATTACTGCACCTAGGGAAAAAAAAACCAAAATATAGTTACAAAATGAGGGATACTTGGCTCAGCAATACTATGAGTGAGAAGAATCTTGGAATCATTGAGATCGTAAGTTGAATATGAGCCAACAGTGTGATGTGGCTGCAAAAAAGGAAAATACTATTTTAGGCTGTATAAACAGAAATATAGTCTCCAAGAGGTGGTAAGTGCTCCAACCTTGGAGGCATTCAAGAGAAATTTTGACAACCACCTGGCAGATATCCTTTGATTTATATTCTTGCATTGAGCAGGGAGTTGGACTCAATGGCCCCATAAGCTCCTTCCAACTTCATTATTCTATGATTCTATGGTTTTTCTGTGAAAAACAAGACATTATTTTGAGAGAGTGGGGAAAAAGTCCCCACCTTGGTTTATCCTTCTAAAAAAGTTTATATCAGCAGGGTAAGCAATAAATTCTTGCCTGAATCTTCTTGATGAAGCTGGCCCAATTTTATTCTACATTTGTTTTCATTCCACAAATCACTAAATCTAGTTTTATGTCCTACTCGTTTATGTCTGTAGGTCTTAAAACAAATGTCTTCAGAAGCTCTCAGCTGGGTCCAGGATACTCCCTCAAAATTATTACCACCACAGTTATGTCTCATTAATACATAAAGGGCACAAAGGCAACATCCATATCCTATGGCTGACACGGAGCTCAGGCACTTAATGAAGCAGGCAATAATCTCTGAGATAGCATGTTTACTTTTCCAGCAACATTTTCCCTTAGTACATGTTTTTCACTGAAACATGTTCCTGCAAGAAACTCTTTAACGCAGTATGAAACCTAACAGAACAACAGCTATTGCTGAACTAATTCTGTGGTTTTGTATGTATATCACTGCATGTGTATTTTCTGCTTCTTCTGGGGAGAGGAAGAAAACAAATATTTATTATTTTAACATGCAGATATACACAAGGAATGTTTGTATCCTAAAGTTTAATTCCTCTGCATTACATGAACTGTGTTCAAAATTACGTCAAATTTAAATAGAATTTCAGTGAATATAGTCTGTGAAGGATGTAACACCACTTAGAACTCTACTGACAAGCATCAAGACCAAAAATTCATTTATCTCATATATAGGCATGTATCCTGTGAGCCTCCTGAACCTAACACCCTGGTCAAAACAAGGAAGTTGTCTTCTTCCCTTCAGCTTTTCCTGTACCAAAATAAATTTGACATACACATAAAGCATGTCTTTACAGTGTTCACGTGTTTCGAGTAGAACCTCTTCCAGTCCAAAACTCCCTTGATGTGAACAAGCTTCACTTAAGTTCTTTCTAAAGAAGGGCTATAGTTACAATTTTTAACATGGCACTGCTACCAAACAGTGCAACTATGGGATATTGCAGTTCCTTTGACACTGGCTCACTGAACTGCTGCAATTCTATGCATCAAATGTCCATCACTGTTTGTTTAATTATGCTTGAAGATTTTCAGAATTCTAAAGCAGAGTCTGTACTTCTGTTGTTCCAAAGACTTATTGTACATCTAATGTGCTCATGTACATTTCCCTGTGGGAATTGCACTGTATGCTAACTCCAGTCTCCAACAATGTAATGTTCTCACAATACCGAAAAGACGACTGGATGAGATGCAGTAGTATGGGGACAATAATATATGTCAAATCAGGAGCAGTTTCATTCTCAGAAAGTAAGCACATTCCTCTTCCCAAGAAAAATCACAAAATCAAAAATGTAGACTGAGCAGTTCAGAAAAGGTTTTCCTGCTGTAGCCTGTAAGCTGCCTCCTACGGTGTGTAAGCAACAGAGAGGAGAGGCACACAAATGCCTTGGAAAGTGTTGGATTAGGACCCAGTTCATGTTCTCCCTCAGCAATGGAAACTCAACAGGGGTGCAGAAATGGTAAGCCACTCTGAATATCTTACATACCTTGAAAATCCTATTAGGGTCAACATAACTCAGAAACAACTTGATAGCACGTAACATATATATCAAGTGTATTGAAGAAATTTAAAAATTGCTCAAAGTTATAAATCCAAATAATTTGCCAAAAATGAGCTGAAATTTCCAGCTACTGCAAGTTTAAGAAGTTCAAGCTGGTCTTCAGCTTTTAATCAGTAATGTATCACCATTCCCAGACAAACTACCGATGCTACGGCGAGCTCATCATCAGAAACAGCAATTCTTGGAGCGGCAAAAGCACTCATATTGTAATAACATGAGCTATTAAAATCTCCTCTAATTTGCAAATTATCTTCTTTTGTTTCCTAGTTGTTCTTCAGGGGTCAAATACTGGCCCAGTTTGCCATGACTGCATGGCTGAAATGCTAAAATATTTCTGATCTGACCCTTAGAGCAAACTGCTTTTGGGTATATCTATCAGTACTGCCTTTAGCAACAAATATGGACTTGTGATGAATAAACTATTTGCATCAAGTTTTTCTGCAGTAATTTAACCAGTATTAGTATTAAACTGAAAAGTGAGCTGCTTGCAGGCATTATCTAATCACAAACTTTTTTCATTCCTCAGACGCAATCTCTGGCTCTGCAACTATCTGTATGGGAGATAATATAAGCTGTCTGACATAACCTGTTTTAATTCATTTAATTAGAGAGAACAAGCAGAGCGGATCCCATATTATTTAAGTTGCCTAACACTTCCAGAGCAAAGACAGAGTTCTGATTCCTGTGCTCTGAAGATGCCAGCCACAGAGACTGGCGAAACATTAGGAAGAAAAACCTTAAGAACATGGCCAAACAACCCGAAAAACCCACAACTATCGGATTCCGACCATGAAAGCCTTCAAGAATATACTTTCAAGCACAGTTATTATTTTCAATTGTTATTTACACTGTTGAAAAATAATTACTTATCAAATAAGCATAGAATAAGCCCTAATGTGTTTTTTGGAGCAAAAATTAATATAAGACCCTGTCTTATTTTCGGGGAAACACGGTATCTCCCCCTCAGTCTTTGTTTCTCAAAGGCTAAACATGACCCAGGGGCTTGGCTTCCAGTCCCCTGATCATCCTTGTTGCCCTCCTCTGAAATACTTCTTCCAGTTTGTCAGTGTATATTCGTCATTCTGTGGCCAAACACATTTTTCTCAGTCCTTGTGACTTCAACCCATCACTTGCCAGAAGTCCATCTCCCAGGAAGTGAAACCCGGCGCCCCAAATCCCAACTTCTCAATGGTATGGATTACTTAATGTAACTATGGTTCTTTGAGTGGATCTCTGTGAATTCACACTAATGAGTAGCATTCTGTGCATGCGCAAATCCTCATAACGTTCTAGAGCAGGGGTTTCCAAAGTACAGCCCATGGGCCACATCCGTGCGTACAGCAATGTGGGCGTGCATTGGCGGGGAGTGCGCATGTGCGTACGTCCCTTCAGCCCTTGAAAGTATCAAAAATATATTATGTGGCCCTCCATGTGAAATGTTTGGAGACCCGTTATAGAGCTTGAGAAAACATGAGATTGTTATAGGCCCCACCCTCTTGCATTGCCTTTTTTTTTCTGTGCCCACAATATGGCCAACAAAGCTAGTGTGCTCACTGAGGTAGTGAAGTATCAATAGCTTCAGATTCAAGACAGTCCTGAACTCAGTGGAAGTCTGGAGGACTCTGGTGGGCCCAGAGACAGGGCTCTAGGTAGCTGGTCAGTCTCAGGACCCAAGAAGGGGGTTGAGCCTCTGATGGCATTCTGGTAGGCGGAAGTTGCTGAAGAATGATATGTTGATGAAATGCTGATGGTGAGATAGAGGAGCCCGGGGAGCGGGGAGCTTGATCTTGATCTCCTGGAACATCATGGGCCTAGTCAGGAGACTGACTAGAACGCGGGAGAAGATACAAGGTCCCTGAGTTTGAAGACCTCATCATTAGATGGTAGATAAATAGCCTCCAAGACAACTTGAGGCAGATTGGGTTGCAGGGGTTGCACATCCTGATCCCTGACATACTTTTTGGGTGAAGAATCAACCTCTTTGAAGAGGATTTAGATTTCAAGGAGGAGGCCTTCAGTGCTAAATTCTTTGGTTTTAAGGTTTTCAAAGCTGAGGATTTAGAGGCCAACAGCTGGTGGCAGAGGCAGAAAGAGTAGGCTCAAGGGTTGAGGCCTTAGCTGAACCTTGTAGTGTATCAATAGAGGAGGGAGCCCAAAGAGATGGTTCCTAAAGGTGGACCTTTAGCCAGTCCTGACAATGCCGAAGTGCAGTTTTATTGAAACCATGGCAGTGATAGCAGGATTGGGGTTTGTGATGGTCCCCAAAGGAAAAAAGGGCAGAGGGGGATGGCTGTCTGATAGAAGAGGTTCAAATGCTTCCTAGTGTTATTTATTCCAGGAGGAAGACCTAAAGCCATTTCAAACCGAGATCACGTAAACAAATGAAGAGGTTAATCGAACAGTGTGGTAAGACCAAAGGCTGCTAAAGTCACATCTTGCCTGTGTTCCATCTCTACATAGCTGTCAAAAATAGCAAGTATTACCATCTTGGATATAAAGTTCAATACAAGAAAAAAGAAGTGGAAAAATGCTGTCTGGCTGTCTTCTGTGCACTCCCATCAAGAACAGTGTAGATGCCAAACTAACATAATCAATGCAACATTTGCTCTCACTATTCTAAGCTCATTAAATTTTTTAGAAGTATAGCACAAACCCTATTAAACTTGTTTTCCATTGAAAGATTATAAAGAGAGTTAAATTTACAAGACTGGACGAAAATTTTGACTTACGAAAAGCTCCGGCCGCAAAATTTTGCTTTGACTTCCAGCCGGAGCTTCCACTTACGAATGAAAAAAGGCAGGGGGAAAGGGCAGGAAATTCAAACTCGGGCTTCTAGCACTGCTGTGACCGCTGCTGCCAGAGGCCTCCCAACCTTCCCCACTGGCGGCGGAGCCTTCCCGGGCTTCCCCGCCTCCGTAACCGCCACAGGCCTCCCAAACTTCCGTGCCACGACTGCAGGCTTCCCGAGCTTACCAGTGGCGGTTTCAGCGGCGGAGAAGCCACGTGGTGGCGGAGAAAGGCCGGGTGGGCTCCCAGAGGGCTGCCCTCGACTGTGGCTGCAGCGGTGGAGAAGCTGTGTGGCGGTGGAGAAAGGCCGGGTGGGCTCACGGAGGACTGCCCCTGACAGCAATTGCAGCAGCGGAGAAAGCTCGGCCACCTGGGCTTCCATTTTGCCCTGTTGCTGGGGGGGGGAAGGCTGGCCAGGGGGGACGGTCTGCTGGATATAGACGCGGACTGCAGCCTGGCCAACTTTTGACAGCCCTCTGGGGAAAGCAGGTGCTGTGGGACAAATGTGCCGGGGCTGGCCAGGGCTCCCAGGTGTGCTCCCTTCTCTCAGCTCTGGGGCGCCTAGGCTCCCTAAGCCCTGTGTGCAAGAGTGCGTGGCGACCCCAGGAAAGGGCTCTTGCCGCCATGGGATGGGGTGGCGGGGAGGAGGGAAGGAGGGGGCCTTGCTCCTGTCCCGCTCAGCCGCCTGTGTGTCCCCATGAGACTTCCTCCCTGGACAGGCTCCCCCCCCGGGACAGTGAGGTAATGGGTGGTGCTGGAAGCCCAGGAGGCCTCCCGGAGGTGGTGTTGGAAACCCGGGAGGCCTCCCGGAGGTGGCAATCGCAGCAGCGGTGGAGCCAGGGCTAGGCGGCTGCAGCGGCAGTAAGGTGCTGCTTTTAGGTTTTTACTGGTTTTGGGTGGCTTTTGCAGGGTGGGATTGGGCTGGTGGGGTTATGTTTACATTTATTTTTAGATTTGTTTTAGAGGTTTTTTGCAGGCCCAGGGGCTTGCAGTGTTTTATATTTATTTTGGGGTTGTTGTTTTTCTCTTCGGCCAGAATGAATTAATCGGTTTTCAATGCATTCCTATGGGAAATGGTGCTTCGACTTACGAAAATGTGGACTTACGGCCACCATTTCAATATGGATTAATTTCATAAATTGAGGCACCACTGTAAATTAGAGGCCACCATTTCAATATGGATTAATTTCATAAATTGAGGCACCACTGTAAATTAGAGGGGCACAACTCAAGAAAAGCAGTTTTAAGCCCCAGGTCCCGCACTGGGTTAAGTTTAAGCATCTGCTGGCCTCCATCTTTGTGATCAATAAACCCTAAAAATGCTTGAGAAATATGGAAAGCAGTACATAGGTTTAGTCTGCTTGCAGCAATGTTGAGCAAGATCTTCAAAGATTTTTATCTTCTATATATTACTTAAAGAACAGCCACATTGTATTCTTCCGTGAATTCTGCATGGAAGTTAACATTGTGATCTTATCTCACAAATGGGAAAAAAGTATGACTTCTTTGCTTACTAATTTTGCTTCCTCTTGATTAATTTTACCCTTGTAAGAGTTCTGGCTTTGATGAAATAGTTAAAGAATGTATGATAAAATGGGCCCAAAATGTGGGCTATAATATTAACTTAAGGTCATGGTCACAAATATGGAAAGACAATATTAACAAAAGCAATTAATTATAAAGGAACTATGTAAAAGATGTTTTATAGATGGTATATGACACCTGAAAAATTATCGAAAATATATCAAAGTACCTCTAACAAATGTTGGAAATGTAAAGTAAAAGAAGCTAGTTTTTATCATATGTGGTGGACTTGTAGGGAAGTTAAGAGCTTTCAGAAACTAGAGAAACTAGTCCATTCATTTTTACAAAAAATATTATCCTCTATAATTCCATATGAACCTGAACTGTTTTTGTTGAATATCAGATTTGATAGAAAAAGAAAAAAGATATTTGATCACACATGTAACTACAGCAGCAAGAATTTTATATGCCAAATACTAGAAAAAGAGGAGACTCCAACAATCTAGGAGTTAATAGATTTTTTTTCCGAACCAGCAGAGATGGATATTTTAACTGAAGTATTGAAAGACAAAGAAATTGTTGAGGCTAGAAAAAAGTGGGAACCGTTGTATAATTGGATGAGATGAGAAGATAAATGGGTTAAAATTATAAGACAGAAGATAATAAGATTTAACTGTAGAGTTTAAAGGCTTAGAAAAAAATGGCAAGTGTGAAGTAAGCTTAGTAAGAAAACATTATCAGCAAAAGTAACGATGCATTGTTCTCTATCACATTCTGTATTTTTATATTTACCCAAGTACCCTGTTCCAAACCCCCTTCCCTATGATCTTTCCTTGCTCAATTGAGAATGAATAAAATAAAAAAAAAGTAAGAGCTCTGGCTTTGAACATTGATTTTAAAAATGCATCTATACCCATCTGAATTATTACTGTGAAGATAATAGTTACATATTACAGTTTTCAGTTTCTTCTCATTTCAGTAGTTTCTCTGGACTAAATACATATGTTATTTGTTAGAAACATAAAAATACATGAAAGAGCAAAGCACTGCAATATTTCAACCACAGGTTTTATGTAACAGATACTTGAGATTCTCTAGATCTCTCTACTTGAAGCAATTATCATAGGCTGTGACTTACATGAAAAAAGACTGTGGATGCAACAACACATATTTCCACATTAGAGAAATACAACAAATCAGCTTTTCCCAATCCAAAGCCCACAAATTTGTGACCTACAACTCTTCTGTCCCCAAACAGCATGATCAGTAGGCATCTGCCTTTCCCCCGCTTTTGTGGATTCGAAACAGCAGAATCCCCCATTCTAGAAGTTCCCAAGAAACACTCAACAACCTTATTTTCTAATAGGCAGCTTGGTCAGAACTCAGTCTATCTAAAGTCATGAAGCCTTACAGACCAACCATTACCATTTAAGCACCATTTAGGTGTGGGTCTGGGAGGCAGAACTTCCAAGAATGGAGAATTCTGGAATTCTGGAAAAAAAAACACACACAGAGAGAGAGAGAGAGACAGACAGAGAGAGAGAGAGAGAGAGAGAGAGAGAGAGAGAGAGAACATTCCTAATTTTCATAGCCCACACTGAGTGGACAGATGGACAGATGCATCCAAAGCGGCAGCAAAAAAGGAACTGAGAGAGTTCCTTTTAGAGGCATAAGGAGGCAATGTGGGAGGATGGGACCTCTAACAATCTCCTGATTTTTCAAGCTCTAGAATGTTGGGAGGATTTGTACTTGCATGGAATGCTACCCATGTGTGTGCATTCATGGATATCATGAAGATGTTAGCCTTTTTTGAATATATGAGACACTGATTGCAAAAGATGGGAGTAAAGGCAAGATAGCAGCAAAGACAGTATTCCATGTTTGAGCCTGTTTAACTACCCAGTTAACTCTGATGCATCAAAATTAAAGTTTTAGGACAAACATCTACTCTTATCACCTTAAAAACAACAAAACAACTGGAGAGTCTTATAGTTTTCTGGGTGCATCCTGGCTTTATTTTCTGAGTGGAGAGGATAGTTGTTGTCCCAGTGTGATTGAGTTCATTAGGAGACTGAAATAGTTCCTCTTTTTTGATGGGAAATAACCACGGAGATCTGTTTGAATGGTTAACAGATTTATTTGTATTAACATTCGGTGATTCAACAATGACTTCAACAGAATCAAAACAACTAAGGTCTGGTAATTGTTCATAGGGAGAAGGTACAAAACTTAGGAGAGTTTATTGAGAGGCTTGTCCAAACCTCACTGCACATATCCTGCCGCCACAAGGATGCCTGGCCCACTCTCCCTTGCATGGTGGCTGATTGAAGGTCGAATGTGGTCTCATCACCCTCCTCCAATGACCTTGCCCCAGAGGGGAAACCACCACTATCCATTCTTGAGTTTCTGTTACAGTCACCCACTTTCTTTTTTATCCGGATCGGGTAATAATTCTCCTACACTTAAGTTGGGAAAGTCTTCTAATAACCCACACATTCTTCCATAGCTAAGCTCTTCCTCTTTTCCCTCTTTTTCCCTTCTTTCATCTTTCTTTATCTCAGCCCGGGGTATACCTACTGAAAACTCCCCCTCTCCTCTGATCTTTTATATCCTCCTCCCACACTGGTAGAGTTAACTCCTCCTCCTCTTTCTCTTTTCCTTCCTCTACCAAACAGACTTCTACTTGAGGGGACGGCTCACTCTCATCTTTCTCCCTCTTTCCTATTTCTCTTTCACACCAGGCATCTAGAGGACAGTGAAGGCCGCATAGATTTATATTCTGTTCAGAACTTTATGCATTCCAATCAGCAATACTGCCTTGGATTTGAACTCTTTAGGATCTGCCAAAACAGTTTGTTTTCCTGGCCTTGAAAAAGCCAATTTATAATTTTACAAAGACGTTATCTGCTACATAACTCTATAGCCATTAAACATATTTGGTTCCCACTGCAGCCTTCCTCTCACATAATGCAGTGCTAGAAACTGCATTGTCAATATGAATAGTATTACTGCAAACTGATTGTAGTTTTACAGCTTTCAATATAACTCTCTTTCAGTATAACTTCCCACTTCAAAAGTAGGAAGTTGGTAAATGTACACTAAATAGTGTTCAGGGTATAATCATAACAAACATGCAATTTCATTCACTCCTCAGAAGGAGGATTCCAAGAAATATAGAAAGTCATGCTCTGCTGGCTGGAGTATTTAAAAACTTGTTGTCCAAAATTGTACTTTTCTCCATCTGTAATTATTTCATATATACAGTGGTGCCCAGACCTATCAACAAACGACTTACGAACAGCTCTGGTCACAAAATTTTGCTTTGACTTGCGGCTGGAGCTTTGACCTATGAACAAAAAAAGGCAGGGGAAAGGGGTTGGAAATTAAAAAACAAAACAAAAAAAACACACACACACTAACCTTTGGTGGTGAAGAGGCTGCTTCTTTGTAGCTCTTTCACCCCAACAGTTAGGGAAAGGGATGTGACGGCAGTGGTGGGGGTCCGGCCGTGAAGCGAGGACCCATCCTAGCCAGGCTCTGGCTCCTAACTGGACTCTGGGAACCAGATCCCGGCCAGGAGGCAAGGGCCCATCCCGGCCAGGCAGCAGTGGTGGATTCCAGGCCAGGCAGCGGTGGAAGGCTGGGTGAGCTACCAGATGGCTCCCACTGATGGCGGTCTCGGCGGCGGCGGAGCCCACACGGCGGCGAAGGAAGGCTGGGAGGCCTCCCGAAACCGCCATCAGTGGGAGTCATCCAGGAGCTCACCCAGCCTTCCCTGCCGCCACCGAAACCACTCCGCCACCACTGAAACCACCGTCCAGCTCACCCAGCCTTCCCTGCCGCTGAAACCGCCGTCTGGGAATTCACCCAGCCTTCCCCACTGCCGCGTGGGCCCGCTGCCACCGAAACCACCCCGCCGTCCGCAAGCTCACCCGGCCTTCCCCACCGCCGCATGGGTCCCTCCGCTGCCAAAACCACACCACCGCCACTGAAACCGCTATCTGTGAGCTCACCCGGTCTTCCCCACCGCCACCAAAACCACTGTTAGCAGAGGAAGGCCGGGTGTGCTACTGGATGGCTCCCCACCGATGGTGGTTTCGGTGGCAGTAGGTCCTGGGCGGCTGCGGGGAAGGCCAGGTGAGCTACTGGATGGCTCCCTGCCAATGGTGGTTTCAGCAGCAGTGGGGTCCGGGCGGCTGACCATGGCTGGAAGGCTTGAGGGGAGGCTTCGTGGGGAGGTAAGTGTGCTGCTTTTTACTGTTTTGGGTGGCTTTTGCAGGGTGGGATTGGGCTGGTGGGGTTATGTTTGTGTTTTGTGTTTTGCAGCCCCAGGGCCTTGGAGATTTTAATTTTTATCTTTATTTGGGGGGGGGGTATTTTTTTTCTTTGGCCAGAATGGATTAATGGGTTTTCAATGCATTCCCATGGGGAATGGTGCTTTGACTTATGAACATTTTGACTTACAAACGCCGTTCCAATACAGATTAAGTCGTAAGGCAAGGCACCATTGTATTATATATGCAATTCAACACTGCTGTGTACCATTACAGTAGTTGAGACATATATTAATCATAAAGCTCACTAGAGGGGCTTAGAGATAAGATCCAAATGCCACAGCTGAAAAGTTTAGATTTCTCCAGGACTGGATTTTCCGTTGTATTGTTCACCAACAGGTCTCAGCAAGACTAGCAAAAGAGATAAGCTTAAGTACAGTGGAGACTAACAGACAGTGTGGAGAGGACTTCACTTAGCTGACAAATCCTAAACTGAAGTAGATTGGCCAGGTAAAGGTAAGACTGGGCAGAACTTGCATGGAGAACTGAAGAAACTGGAACCTGGAGACCAGCAAGGCAGAAAGGACCAGGCTTCTAACCCTGGCCAGACCTCAAGCTTCACAGTGTCTACCAGTCACTAGAAATTAAGTTGTGTGTGTGCATGCACACACACATACACACGCGCACACTTCTTTCTGAAGATGGCACCAAGGAGTAAGAAGACATACTGCATGCTTTGTCCCATAAGGCTTCTGGGGTCAGGGTCAGAAATCTCTGAATGTTATATGTCAATTTATACAGCATGCTTTACCATTAGTCTGAAAACAGCCACTTCTGAAACAGAAATGAAAGTACATAAGGAGCAATTATATCCTTAGTTATGGCCCATTCTTCTGATGAAACAAGCTATAAAATATGGTCTCATTCTCCCTCATGCACTATTCCTACCGTTCAACTCTAGGGGGAACACAATATCTCTTTATCGTTTAGGTTAAATGAAGGACCAAATCCTGAAATTGGAGCAAGCTGTGTCCTTGCACCAGCATGTGGTGCCTAGTATGGTATCCTGTATTTGGCTTAAGATGGAAAGCCCAGTGTTTTAACTTCTTTTACAAATAGAGGGATGTTCTGGACGAAGCATTTGTTACTTCTCAGGGAACAGATTACTCACTGACACTACTGCAAATTTTCCCAATATCCAGACAGCATTCCTCTTATCTTGCTTTGTATTGCTTGGCCCTCACCCAGGAGTCCTGGCACCTGTGCCCCTTCCAAGACCAAAGTTCAGGTTAAAGTATTTCTTTGGTGATTTCAGGGAGCAGGGAACTTTGTCACTGTAGCATTCTCTATTTATTAGGTCTATGATTCATGTTATATTATGTAATGGTTTATGATGTAAAATAATGGTTCATGCATATTAATGTTGCTGAGAGGCGGAGCCGAAAGAGATGCTATAAGAGGCGGAGTCAGAGAGTCAAGGGGTAGATTGAATAAGTAAGAGAAATGTAAGAGTCAGGTAGTAGAGAAAAAAGTTAGAGAGAGTAATAGAGTGTGTAGTTTGGGAAATTCTGAGGTGTGATTAGTTACTGAAGATATTAATGAATCGATCTCTATAATCAATAAACCAAAGTTTTATTTAAAGGAACTTGAAGAGTGGACCTGAATCTTTCTGAGGTAATGGTGATTTAGGGATCACCTGGTGGCAGCAAGTGTAAAAGTAGAGAGTGTTTGCCTTCGTTTGCTCTGAGGCTTGAAGGTCAAGCAAAGGGGGCACGAGGGTGGACGCCACAGTCACACTGTGCACAAATAGTGTGCACCACAAAACTGCCTTCAATCAGGATCTATTTGCCTTTAATTAACAGAGGGTTGCCACTGATGTTGATAACACCCTCACTGTGCATTTAGAGGTGCACAACAGGATTTCTGCCACTGGCAAAAAACATATATATATTCTCCCAACAACTTGCTCTGCAAAGGGCTCTTTCCATATTTGAAACGCAATATATCTTCCCCCTCTTAGGAAAGAATACACTTGACATGTAGCTGTATTATCAATGACTTTAGGACCCTCAGCACCTTGGACAGCATCTTTCTTTAAGAAAGGATTAAAGAAACTTTCTTCATGGAAAATTTAAGCTATTTAATAAAGTGGCACTTGGCTCTCATAAGCATATCCTGTATATAGGGAATAATATTTACATCTGTGAAGTGTACTACAGAAGTTTTACTTTAAGTATTTCAGTGAACTCAGAGGCTAGCATGAAAGCTCTGTGTTGCTGCTACTCCCCGGACAATGATATCCATGCTGAAACTGCTAGCTTGCAACTTCCACTATGTGGACCACTGCCAATAAGTAGAGGGACAAGCACATCTCTTACATAGCTTGTGGACATCTGGCAAATCAGTGTGACTAACACTAAGTAAATCATTCCATCCGCCACCAGCATGTAGTCATACATTGCTTAGATCACTTGATTGTTCCTGAACAAGCTGCTGACATCCCGGCTTTCTCTTGACAACACATGTGGCCTAGGAGGCTGCAACAAAGAACATTTTCAGGCAGAAAAGAAGAAGAACATGGCTTTCTCATACCTTCAAAGCTTCCAAGTCACATGAGCACCTCAGCAGGAGAAAAAATCTGGTTCAGGAATACATATTAACACTGCATCTTAATCTAATGAATTAGAATTTGCCGGCGTATAAAATGACTTTTTTGGCCCAAAACATGCCTCCAAGTGTGGGGGGGTCATCTTATACACTGGGTGCACTTCAGTTGGGCCAGGAAGGAGCCGCCACCGTTGAGTGAGTGACGTGGGGCTGTGCTGGCCAGGGAGGAAGGCAGGCAGGCAAGCAGGTGGTCCGGACGGGGGGAGGGAAGCAGAGCCGACCATGCCTGAGCGGTCAGAGCCCGCCGCCCCACACTGCTGAGCCAGCTGCCCACTCGCCCGCCCGCCGCCGAAGAGCTTCCCCTCCTCCTCCTCCTCCTCTGCTGCCGTCGCCTGCCTGGCCGCTTCCCCTCCTCCTTGCCCTCCTCGGGCCTCGTTGCCGGCGGAGCCAGCTGCCCGCTCGCCCGCCTGCCGCCGGAAAGCTTCCCCTCCTCCTCCTCCTCCGGTGCCCTCATCCGCCCTGCCGCTCCCCTCTTCCTCGGGCCTCATCGCCGGTGGAGCCAGCTGCCCACTCGCCGCCGGAGAGCTTCCCCTCCTCCTCCTCTGCTGCCGTCGCCCACCCTGCCGCTTCCCCTCCTCCTTGCCCTCCTCGGGCCTCACTGCCGGCACCGCAGCAGAGCCATCCACTCTATATTTTGAGTGGAAATGTTGGGGGGGTCATCTTATACGCCCGGTCGTCTTGTACGCCGGCAAATAAGGTAAGTAAATATAGAATTCATGGTTGAAGCATACCGCAAATGGCAAGTTTTATCTTGCAATTGCAAAATTTAGGCAGCACTGTACATTGCAGGCCTTCAGGACATGTGCACTTCCGTTGGCCTATAAAGGAGTCCTTTGTAGCTGATAAGATGGTGGACTGAACACGCACAGCTATACAAGGTTATGCCTCTCACATCCAGGTAAGATTTTCACTTTCTGTATTAATTACAAAATACAGTGGACCCTTGACTTACAGACGGCTTGACTTACAGACTTTTTGAGTTACAGACTTCTCTGGCCGCAAAATTTAGGTTTGACTTGCAGACTGAGATTTGACTTACAGACCAGAAAAAACCAAAATGGAACAAAAACGGCCTGTTACGGGATTAATCGGTTTTGAATGCACTGTAGGTCAATGGAGACTTGACTTACAGACTTTTTGACTTGAGAACCGCCTTCCAATACGGATTAAGTTCTCAAGTCAAGACCCCACTGTACAGTGGTGCCCCGCATGACGATGATAATCCATTCCAGGAAAATCGCTGTTAAGCGAAATCATTGTCATGCGAAAAAGAATCCCCCATTGAAATACAGTGGTGCCTCGCTTAACGATTTTAATTGGTGTAAAAAAACACATCGCTATGGGAAAACATCGCTAAGCGAAATGCATTTTCCCACAGAGATGCATTGAAAACTGGATAATCCGTTCCAATGGGAACGGATTGCCGTCCTTAAGTGAAAATCGCCATAGGAAACATCGCTAAGCGAAACGCGGTTCCCCAATTGAAATGCATTGAAGCCTATTCAATGCATTTCAATGGGGGGGGGATTACAACAAATTCAAAAAGAGTCAGAACAAAGTCAAATTAGTTTAACAAAGGGTTCATTAAGTGCACTTATGATTTCAAGCATTCTAAACCTTTTTAAAACATTTTTAAACATTTAAAAGACAGCCAACATGAGGCTGTCAAAACCATTGTTAAGCGAAACAGGAGAACCCCAAACTGTCATCGCTATGCGAAGCAAGGTCCCAAACATCGCTATGCAAAAATCGCCCATAGGAAACATCGTTAAACAGAGCACAAGATCGCTCCAGAAAACTAATCGTTAAGCGACTACATCATTAAATGAAGCAATCGCTAAGCGAGGCACCACTGTAGATTGAAACCCATTTAATGCGTTCCGATGGGGAAATTACCTCGTCGTCCAGTGAAGATCGCCCATAGGGGAAGCCATTTTCTGAGCGCCGATCAGCTGTTTTAAGTATGTCAAGGACACAAGGATAGCCAGTGAAAAAAATCATAGTTCTATGTGCATGAAAGGTACCTAAAAATGAAAAGCAACCAATGTACCTCCCCCTAGGATTCATGGAAATAACTGTATGAGAAAAAATATTATTTGACATCCAATCACCAGAGACTAGCAAGATGCTATATTTCATTCAAGGCAGTACAATACTAGGAATAGCTTAATGACTCAGCCCAGCATCATGCATATGAAGGCATTTCCAACCAAATTTAGAAGCATTCCTTACCTGCACCCAAAATATGTGCTACCATCTTCTATTTTAGTACACTGGAAACTAAAATAATATTTCAAAGCTGAAGAATATGGCATCAACATGAATGTATCATAACGTGCAAGAAATGCGGGCTTTGACAGCTGAAATGCAGAAGTTACAGAGCCCTGGGATGGATAGCTAGCCAATCTTTTTATGTCCTTTCTTACACTGCATGGATGAATCCAATAAATACATAAAACTAGGATGATAAAGCTAATTAATTCAGTTATCATATGTGACATTTCTGATACCCACTTCATGACTTGAAGTAGTACAGGTCAGGTGGTTTTACCATTTCATTGTCTGTTTCACTACATAAGGCCACAAAGAGTATTTTTCTCATGCTGTAATATTGTTTTTCTGATGATGCAAGAGCTTATAACATCTCTCCCAAAGTAAAAGTTATGGTAGGTCTGAAAACCTACCTATATATCTACAATTATCTCTCAATCATCTGCTAGCAACAGTGTAGTTTCAAAAGGAATCAGAAGTTCTGGACTCAAAGACTTCTAAAGAGCAATTTCTCTTACAAATGGAGACTGTAAGAAGACGTGTGTTCCAGGTATACTACTATCAGTTCCAGGTATACTACTATCACATAGGCCAGCGGTCCCCAACCTTTTTGGGGCCGCGGGCCAGCTGGGAGGGTGAGCTCCATGTGCGGGGGGCAGGGACACCCCAGCATGAGAGTGGTGGGTCTATCACGCTTGCGCAGGTGTTACGCCACGAGGTGCGTGTTGTACATGCATGCGAGTGCGACACACACCCCCGTGCGAGCGTGACACATCCCACACGTAAGCACACCATGCCCACCATATAAGCGGGGAGACAGAGATCCCTATCCGTGGCCCAGTTCTGGCAAGCCCATGGACCAATCTAGGCCACAGATATTAAATCGGGGCTCATATAATTCTACAATGGACTATCAACTTTCAAACCCCCTATATGGTAATACTTTATTTGTCCACTGAAAACTTTCAGATCCTGCATTGTCTATGCACAGTCATCAGCCACTAGCTCTTGTTTTTACTCCCACCTCAATTCACCGACTTGACTAGGTACTTGGACCCCATATTATGAAACAAGAAGTAAGAGCTTATCACCTAGTGTCTATAATAGCTTGAAAAACTGAGCAATTGCTGCCTTCATCCATGCAGTGAACTCTAGTGTTACCATTTCTCCATACACTCTGACTTCCAAAGCACTGTTCAGCAACTAGAATATACTTTCGAGCAGGGAGCTGGATGTTCATTCAAGCATGAAATCTGAGTGCTTGCAGAAGACAAGCTTTCAAACAAAGATCCAGTAAGCTTTCAGTCACCTGACCGGACACACCACTGGCTCCTGCCTCGGCTCCTGCTATTATATCAACAGGTCCAGGAATCCACAAATAACCAGAAATATAGTGCAAGTAATTAGCAGGGAAATCCTTCAGTATATCCTATCACAGATGAAACCATTTTTTAAAGCACCTAACAGTACCAGAAGGCAGAATCACCTTTTTTTTTTACAGTGCCTGAATGTGGCTTATAGAAGGGATACACCATCTATGTCATGTGCTCAGAAGATGCTGCTATAAGTACATACAGTACACACAAAAACAAACATGTACCTCATTCATCTAGATCAGTGGTTCCAACCTTGGGTCCCCAGATGTTCTTGGACTAAAACTCCCAGAAGCCTTCACCACTAGTTGTGTTGGCCAGCACTTCTGGGAGTTGTAGAACATCTGGGGACCCAAGGTTAGGAACCACTGACCTAGGTGATCACCTTGTGAGACAGAGGGCGAGAGGGGTATCCCACTCTCTGGAGAGCTGTCCCTCCTCTGTACCGAAGAGAAGGAAGTGCAAACCCAACCTGCCCCAACTCTCCAAAAGACAGAGCAGTGTGAGACAAAGACAGAATAGCTATTGGGGGAAATGAAAAGTCTGTCTATTGGAAAGTCTCAGGGTGAAACAGCAGGAAAGGAGCGAAAGAGGATGGTGGAGATTGAGGCAGGAACAGCAGAGATAAAAAGGAAGGAGGAGCAGTTACCACCAGGCTGGGGGTGGGTTTGGATGGAAGATCCATGGACTGGAGCTTGGAAGAGATTAAGAATACCCAAGGAAGAGGCCAATTACAGGAAAAGGGAGATTCCCCCCAGACCGTCCTATTGGGGAGAGGCCAAGGCTAAAGAGTGGAGAAGAAGGCTTAGAGAAGAAAAGGAGAAAGTACGGAGAGAAAAGAGAGAGAGGTTGGAATAGAGGATAAGCGAGATGAGGAGGAAGGGTTTCAGGGAGGACCATGGAAGGACCCTGCACCAGAGGGATGCTTCGTGTGGAATGGTGACCGGGATGATGAAACCGTGCCCCTGTTGGAAAGTCAGATGGGACAGGCTGTAAGTGCCAACATCTTCCCAGACTGGCCTGGAACTCTTATGGGACAAACCCGTTCTTAGATGATGATTGGAAGTCCCTTCAAGACTCATTGTCAGAAGAAGAAAAACGTTGGAATCAAGTTATGGACACTGGTTATTTGTTAAATACTCCAATAAATATTTCACCTGTTTCAAAACAACAAAAATCTCTTGATTTCTTTGATACGAGTAAGGAGCCTAGAATCGAACCCTCACATACCTGTAATCTGTCCTCAGTGGACAGGAGAGATAAAGAGACAATCATCCTTTCTTGTGCACAGCAGGAAGTGAGAAAGCCAAAAGCTTGCTGGTCATTAGAAACAATTAATAGATACTAACTAAACATTACAGACTCCCAAGTGTTTTGATTCTGTGGCACTGAAAGCTCACATTATTTTCCTTTTCATCCAGGAACCAAACATATACTTTGCAATTGGAAGCAAATTACTGTGTTTCCCCGAAAATAAGACAGGGTCTTATATTAATTTTTGCTCCAAAAACGCATTAGGGCTTATTTTCAGGGTATGTTTATTTTTTTAACATACAACAATATACATTTATTCAAATAAAGTCATGTCATCTTCTGGTTGCTACACAATGGTAGACGGCATGGTTTCAGTTAACTAGGCCTTATTTTGGGGGTAGGGCTTATATTACAAGCATTCTGAAAAATCATACTAGGGCTTATTTTCAGGGAAACAGTGTAAGAGAGAGATGAGATGCTGTTTCAAGCAAAATATACCATACACCATATACCATACCCTAAAGTAATTCATTTGGTTTTTCTGCCTAATGTTTGTATTACTCATCTGAGCAGAACCACAGAAAAATATGCACAAGAATCATTATTATTATTTTGCAACTGTTTGTTTTATACTTATTCAATAATTTTTTAAAAAGGCTACCAGTAGCCTATTATTCATCCTTTCAGATGAAGTATCTGGAAGTGGAAAAATATTCTTCCATTTGGGTTATCCTCAAAATGGAAAACCTGATTCAGCAGCTGCAGCAGCAGCAGTTGGGTGCCAGAAAGGAATATGGCTAATTCTTCCATGACAAAGAACCAGGGCATGATTAATTAACCAGAAAGGTTGCACATGTATAGCTTACATCAGATGCATCTAAAGTGGGCTAATGGCTTTAATGTCAACTATGATACATTACCACTGAAAAATAGTCCTTCTCTTCTTCACCAGCAGCCAAGGTGGATGTGATTTAAATCATGATTTAAATTTTAAAAATCAGATTTTTTGACAATTTAAATGAATAATGGATTTTTTAAAATAAGATATTTTAAAAAACAATTTTATCCATTCTGTCAGCAGCTGACAAGAGGAGGAAAAAGGGTCCTAGTCACACACATTTCAGTCCACAAAGAGATTAGAAGTCTCACACTTCCCTTTCATTCAATAGGTATCCTCCAGTCCAGCAAGTACAAGGAATTGGATTTAGGCCATATATTTTTTAACATGCAACAAAAAAGTCTGACAGAGAAAGCTTATCCCATGTTCCAATTAACAGATTAAATCCAATGTTAGCTCCACTAGAATAGACCCACTGAAACCAGTGTGACATATGCTGCTTGTGACTAAAAAGTTTCTTTTCCATCTCCTCAGTACTCTAGTACTCTCTACTCTATTGGGAGTAACACTGGATTTAGCCCAATGCCCCCAAGTAACTCAAAATGCTGCTTTCCCTCCAACATTTTTATGTTACTATGGAAAAAAACACCAGTATACCTGGCCACAACACATTAAAACATGAAACAACTCTTAAAAGTTGGCCTGGATGTAACACTGTAATTTTAATTAACTCTGGCTTAATCAATCATACTTTCAGGTGCTGATTAATAAACTGATATTAAGCCACAACTTTCATTTTGAAAGTAATCGGGAACTGTGGTTTAAAAGGCCAAGATCACTGCAACAAACTATGAGGACAGTGTGTGTACAGGACCAAAGTTCATTCCCAGCTTTATAAATGATAGGTTGTTAAGCCAGGAATGTTCTGTTTGAACCAATCCTTGAAAACAATGGGTAAAACGTTTCTTGAACTTTCACAATTTAGCCTATTCCATATCTACACAACAATAGAAAATGATCTCAAACAAAGATTTGATTGCTAACTATTGTTAGTGTTTTGCAGGAATGATGAAATCAACTCAATGTTACATGAGGTAGAAGCTGAAACTGTTAAAATGACGAGAGCCATAAATATTATATTGAACTCAGAAAAATTCCAATAGCAAGAACCCTGTCTACAACTTATAACCCTTATTTAAGTTTTTATATTGGCTCCTGTACTACTTTTTCAATGGGGAGCACTGGCAGCTAAAACTCAACACAAGCATATGGAGAAGAACTCAAAGAAATGCCTTCCCAAATCTTAAGGAAAAAATCTCAACAGTTACAAAGAAGTTCTTTCCATGGAAAACACACAGAGATCATAAAGAAAAATTAAGTCCCTCATAATAAAAAAAAGAAAAAAATGTTTCAAATTAATAATATCTTTAAACCAGAGTCTCTAACTGGCTCATAGTGAACCAGCAGGAAAATTAGGAAACTACAGTACCTTTTCTCTATCCCTCTCTATGCATCTGCCTCTTAAAATTCATGTAACAAACGAGATGGTGTAATACATATATTTACAGAGGTGACAAAGCCTCCCTGATGTTTGCTTGCTTTTGCCCAAATCAAAATGAATCAAATAACAAAAAAAAGGAGATAACATTGTTCTAAACAACTATATTTTAAATGATATACAGTAACAGCATAAACTAATTTTGAGAAAGAGTTTGTTCAGTGCAACAACAGTCTACTTCCTATTATAACCACCACTCTATTCTTTTTCTTAAAAGGGAAAGATGGGTAAGCTTGTTGTTATTCCATCCTGGGACTGTCAGGATTTTTTTTTATTTGAACTTAATACTGCATACATAATTATATAGGAGCATATCTGAGATTCTCACCAGACTACAAAAGGCAATTCAGAGTCACATAAAGAATACTTTCTTTTCACTTTGTATGATGCCAATTAAAGCTTTGTGGGAGAGTAGGGAGGAAGAACACAGGCCACGAAACCCTTAAGAGATCCTCTTCCCTTGCTAAGTCTACCTTCTCACCACTAATATCCCCAGCTGCTTCTCCTCCTCTTCACTATCTAAGTGTTGACTAGCCAGACAGTCAATGAGCAAGCAGAACAGCACACCAGTTCACTGCTACTACTGTACTGTGTGGGTCAGAGCAAGCAACAGGGAAACATTGTTGGTGAGGAGGAACAGCAGGCCCAGGGGCCTTTTGCCAATGTGCCAGCTGCAGGCAAATCTCCAACTGGCTGATCCTTCCCCTGACTTCAAGTGCAATCCAATACTGTACATGTTTACTGAGAAGGTCCGTAATGCTCAGTTATGCTTATCATCCCCTGTAAATTCAGGGATGAACATTTTGGGGGGGAAGAGAGATTACTAACCCTCCATAATCAAAAGCCGTTTATTTCTTTGTTGCTTAAGCAAAGACAAACCCGTCTCAGTAATCTACTATTTGAAACAAAGGACACTGCCAAGGCTGCTTATAGGGTTGGGGTCAGCAATAAATAAATAAATAAATAAATAAATAAAACAAAAGGCAGCAATGAACAAGGCATCTCTGCAATTTATTGCTCCAGCTCAAAGAAAGACCTTGTTGTTCAACTCAACCTCACCTCTACTCCTTACTGTTTGTTTTGTTAAGCCACACAAAAGACCACAGCAGTAACTTTTGCCAGTTCACAGTATCTATTGTCTCCTGCAATCACATTTGAGTATGGTTTAGGTACATGAAAGAAAACTGGCAACATATTTTAACAAGTAGGACAGACTGTTACATAAATAATAGTATACACAGGATACCTAGAGATTGAAAGAAAATAAAGATGCATCTGTAGCATCGATTAACACTTGCATAACTGTTCCAATGTTGTGCTTTTTTCCTAGCTCTGCTTCACGTGTTACAAAACTTCTTGTCATATAATACATTGGAGGGAGGGTAAAAACTGAACAATAAAAAAACTAGCTGGGTTCCAATAACTCCTTAATATGGACAAGGAAGAAAAGAAATACAGTGGTGCCTCGCAAGACGAAAGTAATTCATTCCGCGAGTAGCACTGTCTTGCGAAAAAATCGTCTTGCGAAAAGTGGCTTCCCATTCGTCTTGCGAGGCACCACTGTACATTGTGCATGGGATTCACAAATCAAACTAAAATCTCTCAGGGGTATAATTTGCTAGACAGCATATCAGAAAATGTATACTTGTGAGAAAGGAAAACCACTGTGCATATGCGCGCGCGCGCACACACACACACACGAATGAGGGAAACGCTATTTTGTGCTTATAATGGAATAGGATTTACAAAAACTATTTGGAAGAACAAATAATTGAAATTTAGATAATTGGGATTCTAAAGCCTTTTCAAAACCAGGACAATATTATTGAGCTGAGATACTGTAAAATACAGTGGTACCTCAGTTTATGAACACCTCGGTTAATGTAATTTTCAATTTACAAACAAAAATCCATTGAAATTAATCTCTGTTTATGAATATTTTCCGCTTTACAAAGCAAGTTTGTATTGCGCCTGGGATGCATTCCTATGGGAAATCGCGTTTTGCTTAGTGAATTTTTCGCATTACAAAACATCCTGGAGAACACATTAAATTCGTAAACCAAGGTATGCCTGTACTAACATTAAATCCTCAACAGGAAGATTTTGGGAACCAAGTAAACAAATGTTTTGTTTGAAAGTTTTCTATATATTACTTTCTCTTTCTTGCCTTCATGAAGAAGCATATAGCCTAAATCCAACAGACTTTTTTACCAATAGAAAAAAAACCAGCAAGTTTTCTGAATGAATTTCTGCTCATTTACATTTGTATATGCATGTGCATATGCTCACATACACATCCTACATACAGTGTACGTAAAGTCATCAAGGTCAAGAGATTAAGTTTTTAAAAAATGTTTCCCAACTTCCATGTAACAACACCAACATATAGTTAAGTAATTTCAATGTATAGTGACTCTTGCCAGGACTTCCTAGGCATGAAGTACTCAAAAGTGGTTTATCACTCTCTTCATCTCAGGGTGCTCTGGGACTGTGCAGCTTGCCCAAGATAACACAGGTTGGTTCTTCTCCTAAAATATCCATGGGATCCTCAAACCCTGGAGCCTCCAATTCACTGACCTATACAGCCAGCTCATGAACTCCACCATTCCAGATAGCTGAGAAGTTTAGATGTCTGCCTGCAGAGCCTGAGGTCGGGAGTTGGATTCTCCACTGTACCTCCTTGACAAGGGCTGGACTCGATGATCCATAGGATTCCTTCTAGCTCTGCAGTTTTATGATGATGATGATGATGATGATGATTCCTTGTCTTAAAAATAACTTTGTTGCCAAAAGAATTTCATAAACCAAATGCATTGCCTGTCTCATCTCAAAAATGTAAATGACCCAAACTCTACACACTGTTAGAATTTACGTCGGATGAAGCTGAAGCCCAATACTATGTCTTGTACTCTGCCCAAACTGCCAAGATCACCTTTAGCCACTTGCCACCTGTCTTTATTACTGCTACCTCCTATTACTTCCAACTGTAGTTCTGAATAGCCAAGAAACCATGGCATCATAGTTTTTAACATGTCTTACATAAGGACTCATGACTTTTCCTCTGTCTGCAGTATGCATACACCTTCCACATATCAGGTTTCCCAGTCAAGAAGCTATAACTTTACCCAAACAGTTTCCTATATTTTTAAAGGAAAAAGTGGCATTTATTTCTAAAGAAATGAAAAAACAAAAAATCGTATCACAAATAATAAATACAAAGCTCTTCCCCACAATTCTCCAAATCACATTTATGCCATTCCCCGTCACATTTTAAAGAAATATCGACCAACAATCTAAATGCTCCAAATGTATTTATTTATTTTCCAAGTTTATTTTGTTGGCATATTTTAATAAAGGCTTCCAATTTTCAGTGAATTGACTGTGGCTTATTTCTCCTCTATATAATCTAACTTTCAAACAGTTTCCTATATTACTGAATAAGTATACCTAGGGAAGTATGCAATGTTCTGATCGTTGTTTGGCTCGTGGGGGAGGTCTTGCTTAACAGGGAAGTTGCACAGGGTATACATTCAGATACTACTTGAGTACAATGTTCACCAAGGTTCTGCTTCAAATATTACAATCAGCACTGCTGACTGAAAGCAGTTGTTTGCAATGACTAACCTTCTTCAGCAATATGAGAAGCCGCTCTCAGAAAACAAGCAGTTGACTACTATGAAAGTGTAAATAAGTTGCATCTTAACTTAAGGTGTAAATTAGCTTGAGGGGGGTCAAGCAAGCTGTCACACAATCCACAGTTTCAAATATATATAAGAAGAGAATTAGTAGTTACATTAAAAATACCAATTCGTTACCTTTGAGCAGAAAGATTTCATTGGGGACAGAGCTAATTATGCAAAACATACAATAGCTGAAGGACTAAAGATAAATAAATACTGTGTAACTGATCTCCAGAGAATCTAATGAAACAACAGTTCACTGCAGGTTCTGCAAAATCCTGGAAATCTGGGACAAAGTGAACAAAAACATTTCGATAAAACATTCAAAGGGGACTCAAACACTTTCTTCTCAGAAATCTACTATTCTCCATCTTAAATCCACTCCCTCTTCACTTATTTCAGCAGAAAAGCAAATAAACAAAACAAAAACAAAACAAAACACCCTGTTTTTCATCCCCCCCAGCTGCTTTTTAAATAAAGGATTATTGAGATAGGAATGCCCTAAGCTTTAAATATAGGTTAATGCAGGACTACAACAGCTCCTGTTAGTTCCAAAATATTTTATTAAAAGGCTAGACTTAAACATAAAAATTGTAATAATACAAGCTGATTTTAGCATCCTCACCACACAGTGTAGGGGCTGGAGGACAAGCACTTAAAACAGAATGACCACTAAATATAATATAATATAATATACTAACTTCGGAATTACCCTTTAAGGTTCTATACAATGACTATATTGGTAGGTGGTAGATGTATAAAACCACTTTAAAGGCCTCATAAGATCTCATAAGATCCTCTTTCCCAAACTATGGCAGGTACCTTAATTCCCACTAATAACTTTCAGAAGAATACCCTCACTGATACATTATGAAATACTGTACTGTGAATGGGCACTCATGGGCATCACAAATTAGTGATACACGATCTCCCTCCTTTCCCCATGATAAGACATATTCAGAAGACTGAATGAATATACACCTCACAAGACAGCTGTCTCGATTAAAAGCTATCTCGATTAAAAGTATCTTCCAAGCTCAGGTCTGAAAAATGACTATGCCTTTGAAGAGCTTCCCTTTGCCATCTATACCAGGACTATAGTTCTTTTACATAGCTGAAAAAGGCACAAATCCCCAACCCAAACCCAAATACTGAATGGAATATTGTGGCCTAACATAGGATGCAAAGTGGCACAAGTACAGTAAAATTTGCCATGGGAGATGCCCAGCTTATAACCTTTACAATCACCTGGGTCTGACTAGGGATTTTGCTGATCTTATGCAGAGACGCATCCTCAAATTAAACAGCAAAGCATCACTGACCTGTTTGATTTTATAAAGCAAGGGCAAAGAATTTTCACCCCTTCTAGATCTTTCAAACTACAACACCACAATAAGGGATTCTATGAGTTGTAGTCCAAAACATATGGAGGGCTGAAAATTCCCCATCCCTGTTACAAAGATTTTCCAGTCTCCTGGAGGCAGATTGTGTGGATGACAGTTCATCCTATGACTCCTTTGTTATTCCTTTGGACCTCAGTGTAAGGCCTGGTCAAACTGATATAAATTTGGCAATCACATGTGTATCTGCTGGCATTCTTTTTAGCTTGTAGACCTCAAGGATGTGGGCAAAATATTTGGAATGGTGAGAGTCACCATCTGCTTACTTGAACTTTGCCCTTCCTGACTGAATCTGCCAAGGCAAGACAGATGCTATAGATAACCGACATAACTAATGCTTCCTATAGGAAGGGTTTGTTCTCTCCTTTCTAAAGAAACCCACCCCTAAGCCAGAGATCCTGACTAATTATACACCAGTTCTCACTATGACCCAGGTAGCTGAGAAGGCAATAACTCTGCACCTCCAATCACTTTTGGATGACACTGATAATTCAGGTCCATTTCAAATGAGTGTTCAATCCCGATCTGGGACTGAGACTGCTTTGGTCATTTTAGCAGATTCCTATACCAGGAACTTGATAATTTTTTAGGTATCCTACACCTCTCAGCAGTGGCTGATACCACTGAGCATGGTTTACTCCGTAAGTACAGTAGGCACTAGTGGTTCAAATCTTCCTAGCTGGGAGTATGCAAAAAGTAGTGCTGGGTGAGGACTCTTTGACATCATATCATCTGGCATGTGGTGTCCTTTGGGACTCTATGCTATCTCCTATTGTTGTTGTTGTTTAGTCGTGTCTGACTCTTCGTGACCGCATGGACCAGAGCACGCCAGGCCCTCCTGTCTTCCACTGCCTCCCTATAGTATTTAATAAATACATGAGGTTACCAAAAAAGGCCATTTTAAAATGTGGAGGGAGTTTCCATTCACATACTGTATTAATGGTACCTAGCTCTATTGCTTCACATCACCTAACAATGAAGGAGCAATCAATACCTTTGAATGCTGTCTAAGCTCAATAACTAGCTTGATGGGGATGAACCAAGTTAAATTAAATCCTGACAAGACAGAGGTATTGCTCGTCCGCAGAAAGTCAGGCCTGGAGACTTGGATACAACCTGTTCTATAAGGATTTCTGTTCTTCCAACAGCCCAGGCTCACAGTCTAGGAGTACTCCTTGGGTTTCCAAGTGGTAGTAGTGAGGAGAACATTTGCAAAATTCCACACAGCGCACCAGCTATGGCCTCTCCTGAGTTAACCTGACTTGGCAACAATCACCTCTGCCTTAGTTACCTTGTACCTTAGCTACTGCAAATAATTTACATAAGACTATTACTGAACAGAGCCTAGGATCTTCAATTAATGCAGTATGTGACAGCTAGACAACTAATGGATACACAGGACTGAAATCACTGGACCCTGACACCAAAATACCAGCATTGGTTGCCCACTGTTTACTAGGCCTAATTCAAGCGACTGGCTTTAACCTTGAAAGCCCTAAACTGCTTGAGGATCAGATGTCTAAGGGATTGCCTGTCTTGTTATAAACTTGTCTAGACGTTAAGGTCTTCAGAAAAAACTCCCTAGAGAATACCAACAGCTGTGGAGGTCTACTTGACAGGCACAACGGACAAGGCTTTCTCCTGCACAGTGCCTGGATAGTGGAATGTACTCTCCTCCAAGTTGCCAAAAGTTTCCACCCTTACTGTTTTTAAGAAGAGTATGAAACTGCATTATTTTAAACTTAGCTTGCAATATGGTTTAATTTACTGTGACGGTTTTAATTTTATAATATATTTTATAGATTTCAATCATTTTATGGTCATGTTTGAATGTTATCATTTTTAGTTTTACTTGCTTTTAATGTTTCTATGGTTATACAGTGGTGCCCCGGATTAACCCTCGCTATGAGGAAACATCGCTAAACGGGACGCAAAATGCCATTGGAACGCATTAAACTTAGTTTAATGCATTCCAATGGCTTCTATACTCACCGTTAAGCAAAGTTTCCTCATAGCGCCGCCATTTTTGCGCCCTCGGTAAGCGAGGGCAGGGCGCGAAAATGGTCGCGGTGGCCATTTTGGGTCATCCGGCGGCCATTTTGGAGCCGCTGAATAGCTGATTTCCCGGCGTCACAATGCGAAGATCATTAAGCGAAACGCTTACCGATCTTCGCAATGCGAGTTTTGGCCATAGAGGCCATCGGTAAGCGATCGCATTAGCAATCTCAAAAAAGAGATCGCTATGCGATTTCGTCGTTATACGGTGCACTCGTTAAGCGAGGCACCACTGTATACGTTTTTACTTGTTTGTGTTGTTTTATAATGAATGTAAACCACCTTGAGCACTATCTAGAAGTGGAAAGGCAGGGCAGAAATGTAGTCAATACATCACCAACATGCTCCAAGGAAGGCAACATGTGGAATGAAGATACTGGGCTTACATTTTGTCTTCAAATTTTCTAAGGATGCAATAGCTACAGATAAACATTTAGAAATCCATTCACAAGCAGAATGGATATGTATGTGATCAAGCAAGCTATGAAAAGACTTTTTTCCAGGTTCCCTGCAAACTCAAGCAAAGAATCTACATTGCTGCAAGACCCTCAACACATAGTACACACTCTTGAATTACAGAGGCCAGTCAGTCAGATTCCATGAGAAGAACTTTCAGAACTGTTGAGCACTTAACAACTTCAGCAAGAACCAACAGGAATTCCAGCTTGAACCTGCTCTGGGGATGGGCTGAGACCTAATTACTGTATATTGTTAACAAGTTCCTTGGAAAATTAAAGCAGCACTCGGAGAAAAATACTAAAATATTAGCTTGTCAAAGTTTTGTGCCTTTAAAAGCATTCCAAAATACAGAAAATTTCCAGGTATGAGGATAATGTGATAAAAAGAAATATTAAAGCAGCATTCGGTTAAGAAAAGCTTGCCAAATTTTCTCCATACAGATATTGTGGCTTTTAATATACTGTAAGCAGAAACTTTACAGATACAAAGAAGAATAAAGTACATTCACAGCACTGCATCCTAGAACTTAATTGTTGATTTATGTTTACAAAAATGTGATATACAATCTAGTTGTGAATGGATTTCTAAACGTTTTTTATCTGTAGCTACTGCATGCTTAAGAATTTTGTAGACAAAAATGATAGCTGCAAGATGTGGAGTTAGGAATGATGCAATAGTCTTCATCTCTGTTAAGCCCAACACACTGCAAGGTAGTGTACCTGCAGCAATTATTTATAAATGAAATGTCAATTCACATTTGGAACAATTGAAAGATACCAAAAAGAGGAGAAACAGATAGTTATTCAGAGAACAAAAACTAAATATGTTTGCAATTATATTTAAGGAAGATCTATTTATGGTTAGGGCATTTTATGATTACAGCATTATGTAACCAACTACCAATCCTTCCTCCAAAATAATTCTGCAGACCAAGCAGTGTTTCCAGAAAAAACAGGATGATCTGTCTATATACAATCCAAAAAGTATCAGGAGTCCCTAGTACTTTTCTATGTTGTGTTACTCATGCTAATAAAACACTGTCCTTACAAAAGTGTATGACTATGATAGTACCCCCTTAACTCTACAGTCACAGGAGCACTGGAGTTAAGCAGACCTAGCCAGGAATACACTCCAACATCAGCTTCTTCAGTTCGTATTTTAATGTAGGGTACTGGGATTGCTTTTAAAAAAAACAACTTGCTTTTCTATCCTGCAGTGATGCTGAATTGCAAGACAGCTCACAAAAGCCAGCAAATGGAGGAAACACAGACCAGAACTGTCATCTGTATTGATCGCTGCAGGGACATCATAACAAGCAGAAAAATACTGGCTATTATTTACTGCAGCTGCTGGAACCCATGTATGTGAAACTAGAAGAGAGGGCAGCTTTTACTCACCTTATCAACCTTACACATCAACCCAAAAACCACACACTGACACACATCCAAAAAAACCTAACGAATTTAAGTTACCATGGCTCTAACACATGTCATCATCAGCTGAAACTCTAATAAAGCAAAATGCAGATTAAACAGATGCACAAATGCAGCCTTCCCATCACCTCCATGGCTGAGCACCACAGCAACTTTAGCCCAGAAACCCTTTTTCTCCTTTAATGCATAAAAACGGTCACCATTTAAATCCCGCTAAACCCGCTGACTTGCTCTTCCTGCCATATATTGAAGGCTGGACTTACTGCCTGGACAGGCAAGAAGAGACGACAAAAGGCGACCGCAGTCCGCCCTCCCTTCTCAACAAACGTCGGGAAGCAGCACTGGCGCGGATACCCGCTTTGCGCTGGCGACCGCGGCGGCGGCGGCGGCTGTTGCAAAGTGGCTCTCGCCGTTCGGCATTAATCCCCTCCGTCCACCGCTCCCGGGCCGGAGCCGTTTTGGCCCGACGCTCGGGTCTTTTTTCTCGGCTTCCTGCTGGCCGCCGCCACCATTGTCTGCCGGGCTCCTCGGGTCGCGATGAACCCCCCGCACGGGCGAACAAAGGCGAGTCCGCGGCCGCGACAGCAGCCGGCGCTCGCAGGCTGGAATAAGCCGGTCGCGGGGAAGCATGCTCACTGCGAAGCCCCAAGGGAGGAAAACAGCGGGCCGTCTCTCATCGCCGCCTCGCTCTTTCTCCCCCCCCCCCGCCGCCTTCCTTCTTTCCCCAGCCCCTCCAAGCCAGGCTTGTCAACTGCGCATTTGCCGGCACCCAGGGGGCTGCGCGCAGGAGTAAGACGCCGGCCGGCCTGGAATTGTGCTGCCTTGCTGATATATATATATATACACATACAGCAAAAGGTCCGGGTTATAAACAGCCCCGGGAGGAGGCGTGAGTGAGTGAATGAATTGAGCCGTCGTCCGTCCAGAGCCCGACCCCCCCACCCCCACCAGCCAAAACGGCGCGTCTTTGCTGCTCGGCCTTTTTTTTTTCTGTACCTGAGGAGGCCGCGCTCTTCTTCTATTTCCTTCCTGGCCCCCTCTCTTCCCGAGTTTGCCGAAGGGTGCAAGACCCGAAGGCCGGGAATGATCAAGGGGGGGGGGGAGGCGGAGGAGCAGGCCACAACCGCGGCGAATCCAAAGAGACCTCAGTCACGCAGGCATTTTGGCCAGCCCTGCGGCGGGCATGCGGGTGCTTCCTGTGAAGAGATGAAAGGGAGACGGGAAAAGAAATGATTCTGCTCGCAGTAGCCGACACGCTGCTTGCCTGCCCGGTTGCTGCTACCCGGCGCGGTGCAACCTCCATTTCCTCCCCCAATGTTGCACGTATTGATCTGTGCAGAGATCGTCTGCCACCATCTCCCTGGAACACCAATTACAACCACCCGCCGTTTTTTTAAGGTCACTGGTCCCGGGAGCCCGCCTTCCTTTGCCCGCCGTTAAAACGCGCGCTGTGACTGATGCAATTTCACTTCACCCCACTCTTTCTGCTAGAGACTAAGCACTCTTCAGTGCAACCCGCGAAGTTTCTAGTTTCTGGCAGCATCGATTTGCTTGCCTTCAGCAGAGTCTCAATCCAGGCGGATTCCCGAGGCAGGGCGGAAAAGTGTTGACATCTGCATCTTGCGGACTGAGATGAGGTGGGGGACTATTAGCCTTGGATGTATTGCAGGGAACAGTAGTCTCTGCTAGTTTTGCAAAAGTAGCTAGACTGGGACAGTGCATCTGAGCCTCGACCTGCTTGCATCACCATTCTTCCTCTTTTTTTCAAGAAAGAAATCCTGCCCATTCCAGAGATGTGAGAGGGTTCTCTGTACTCTTTAAACCTGGGACAGGGCAGGGATCATGTCGTTGGTATCCTAGCAGGAGACCAAATGAATCCACACCACTACGGAGACCTTAAGTACGCTCCCTCCATCCCCATAGACATTACTTAGTGCCTGACTGAAGTGGTCCATGTTCCACCCAGAGTAGGTGTAACAATTCAGATTATAAATTCATCTTTAAAGTATATCAATCCCCTCATTTATTATGGAGGTATTAAACATACACCAGTGGTCATTTCAATATAAATATTAAAAGCATCTTTTGAACAATGCTGTGGATCTTCACCACTGACATTTCTTTACTTCCTTTGTATTGTATACCTTCCCTAGCTCATAAAACCGAAAGGACCAGGGCATACTAAAATCCAAAGCAAATCTAAAGAGAGATGAAGAGGTAACCCCCCCCCCACCTTAGGCATCCTACATTTCTAAGTACTGGCTACACACTATGCTCACCAGTTTCCCATGTGTTTATACTGTATGAGCTCAGAAAGGGTTTCAGTTCAGCAATCAATTAATTCTTTTCATTTCTCTAGTATTGGGGACAAGATATGGGTGTAGACAGGAAATTCACCTAATCCCCAGGAAATCGATCAACTATATTTCCTGTTTATTAGATGTAAAAATGGAACATGAGTGCTTACAGGCTATTTTTAAGGAAAGGGAAATTTCACACATTACAAGCCCTCATCCCTAGCAAAAGATCTACGTACATGGCAGTGATCATAGGAAACATTTTACATGGTAGCTCTCCTCAAAGCTATACAACTGTTTAGCAAATTTAGTTCTGTGCCTACAGTAGAGGCATTTAAAATATGACTGGCAGGCAAGATAGATGTTTTCACTATCAACTACCGGCACTGAATAGTGTTTTAAGTTATTGATTACATACATTTCTATGTACATTAGAAAACATCAATTGCAAACACACAGGTTAAAAGCTAAACTAAGCACTAGTATTTCTAACTTAAACAATATGGCACAAATAGACCATTTAAAAACAAGAGGGCTACAAAAAGTACTGAGGGTGGGGGGCCCTCCCACAGTCGGGGATTTGGGAAACTCCCTCTCTTTTGGGGGGGTGACTCTCCCTGCAAAGGATGGGGTACGCAGCTTGGGGATCCATCTGGACCCGGTGCTCTCCATGGAGTCACAGGTGGCGTCGGTGGTCCGCACCGCCTTTTTTCACCTCAGGCGGATAGCCCAGCTGCGGCCCTACCTGGAAGTGGGGGCGCTCACCATCTTAGTACACGCGCTCGTAATCTCAAGATTAGACCACTGTAATGCGCTCTACGTGGGGCTTCCTTTGAGGTTGCTGCGGAAATTACAGGTGGTGCAGAATGCGGCGGCCAGATTACTCAGTGGAGTGAAAAAATTCCAACATATTTCGCCCACTCTGGCCGCATTGCATTGGCTGCCCATCAGGTTCCGCATCGACTTCAAAGTGTTAACGCTTACGTATAAAGCCCTAAACGGTTTAGGGCCTCGATACCTGGCGGAACGCCTACTCCCACCAAGTTCTACCCGGGTCACACGAGCGAGCCAGGAGGTGAGGCTGAGGAGCTTAACGCCGAGGGAGGCCCGAAAAGAGAAAACAAGAAATAGGGCCTTCTCGGTGGTGGTTCCTCGCCTGTGGAATAATTTACCTCCTGGTATTCGCGGAGCTCCCTCGCTGGGCACCTTTAAGAATTTATTAAAGACCTGGATGTTTCGGCAGGCCTTCTCACCAGATTACTTTTGATTTTCTTTTCTCTTATTGTCTCTTTACCTTTAATTGTTTTGTAATTTGCTGTTTTATTCTTATTGTATTTTATCTCTGTTGTTGGCCGCCTAGAGTAGTCCACCGCGACTAGATAGGCGGGATATAAATAAAATAAAATAAAATAAATAAATAAAATTTGAAAACATCTGGTATTGAGATTTTCACTTTTAGTAAACATGTAAATTGTGCTGTGGCTGGATGGCTCAGTGGTTTCGGTTTCTGGCTGCATAGACAGAGGTTGGGAGTTCAGTTCCCCACTGTGCTTCCTGCAAGTAGAACCAGCCTGTCTGGCTTTGAGGCAAGCTACATCGTCCCAGGGTGACCCCAGAAAAAGGGACTGGTAAATCACTTCTGAATATTATCTACTGTACCTGGAATACCCTGAAAAGGGTCATCATAACTCAGAAATGACTTGACAGATGATTATTATAAAACATGTAAGCAGTTTATGCAGTAAAAAGAAGTCTTTAAAATAAAAAAGCTCCACTTGTGTTATTGTATTGCCCTGCAGAGCAAGGAGACCTGCTGCAATTATTCAAACTGCATCAGAGGTAAAATCAAGGACTGTAAACCATGAATTTAAAGTATGGCCATACACTTACACTCCATAATTAGATGATTTCATAAGCAACACTGCCCTTTCCCCCCAAGCTCTCTTTTCTTTTTCTTTGATCTTTTAAGATTCTTTGTACATTTTATAGTTCAAAAGTCTGCAATCATAGAATTTTCCCTATTATATATGTCGTATATTTTCCAAGCACCACAACAGATGGACGACCGTAAACATATACAGTGGTGCCCCACTTAATGATTACCTCGTTAAATGACAAATCTGCTTTATGATGGTTTTTTTTTTGTGATCGCTATTGTGATCGCAAAACAATGTTCCTATAGGCTTTTTGTTTGTTTGACGACAATCGGTTCCCTGCTTCGGGTTTCCAAACAGCTGATCGGCGGGTCGCAAAATGGCTCCCCACTGTTTTCAGCACTGATTGCTCGCTTTACAGGCACTGGAAAATGGCCGCCCTATGCAGGATCTTCGCTGGACAATGAGGTATTTCACCCATTAGAACGAACGCATTAACCAGTTTCTAATGCATTCTAATGGGTTTTTTAATTTCACTTGACGACTATTTTGCTTAACAGCGATTTGAACTGAACTGATTATCGTCGTCAAGCGAGGCACCACTGTATAAGAAATGTGGAACTTGCTAATTTGTGCAAGTCAGGACTATAAGACACCACTGGTCCAAACAAAAACAAAACAAAAAACAACAAAAATCCTCTGATAATAAAGGTGCACATCTGAAACCTCTCCTGTGCAATAAAAAGGAACCATACACATCACTGGAGCCAAGGCTATGTTCATAACTGAACTCAGAGAATCAAATTGTTTTCATTAAACTCAGAAAACAGTTTGGCTAATGCCAAACCAAATTGACAGTGACTTGGCACTACCTGGAAAGGAGGGGAAGGCCAAATGAGTCATCCCATATGTGTAAGTTGGATGCAAGAACAAAGGGAGGCCACTCTCTGACACCACTGCAGCAAGAAAAACCTAAGCAAGTGGACAAGAGGGACTGGACTTCTTCTCTAGCTTGTATTAAAACCTGTCAGAAAAGAACCTCCAAGCCATAATCCGCACCCTATAACTGAAGTGGGCATTACAAGGTATTTTCAAGTCAAAGAAGACACAGTAACATCTCTAGTTCCAATGTGTACAGTCCAGTTCAAACATAACCCATCTTCTCCTGGATTCATCTCTGAGCCTGGATGCCCAAGTCTCAGCAGTGGCCAGGAGCGTATCTCTACTCTTAAAACTAGCACACCAACTGTTTCCATTCCATGAGATATCTGATCTGGCAATGGTGACACATGCCTTAAATACATCCTGCTTAGATTACCATAACATGCTCTAGGTGGGGTTGCCTTTGGAACCTGTTTAGGAAGAGAGGGAGTGGATGGATGGGGGAATTTATGTTTCTATATCTTATGGTTCTTTTGTAAACTGTCCAGAGTAGTGGCCTTTCACTAAGTCAGGAGGTATATAAATTGCATACCCTGTTTCCCCAAAAATATAACCTAACCTGAAAATGAGCCCTAGTATGATGAGGATGTTCGTAATATAAGCCCTACCCACAAAATAAGCCCCAGTTAAGTGAAAACCCGCCCTCCATTATTGGGCAGCATTGTTCAGCAACCAGAAGATGACATAACTGTATTTGAATAAATGTAGAGTGTTGTACATGAAAAAAATAAAACATCGCCTGAAAATAAGCCCTAATGTGTTTTTTGGAGCAAAAATTAATATAAGACCCTGTCTTTATTTTAAGGGAATCATCCTTTACCTGCCTAAGCTTCCGAGTATTCTTCAACTGTGATTCTTATTATGTTAGCTTATTGTGATTGTGAATTATGAAACTCTTAGTATGGTGTTCATGCAGCAAAAAATGGTAAAAACCCTATATGAAACAACAGGGTTTGTGACAGGGAAGAGGTCTCCCACAGGAAATGCAACCCTGATGCCAAAAAGTCAGTTCTTCTTCCCAGCATCTTGTTCCTTTGATGCTGACTCAAGAGTCTTAGTGAGGAATATCCTTGTTGCAAGTGAGCAGACCTTTTTGTGAATAACTGCTTACTAACAAGGAAATTCACCTGTTGCATAGCTCAGTGGCTGTAGAGCAGGGGTCTCAAACATGCGGCCCGGGGGCCATTTGCAGCCCGCCGGATGATAGTTTGTGGCCCCCTGCCTTGCCTGCCCCCTGAAGTGCCCACACGTCCTCTGCTGTCAAGAGTAAAAAAAAAGCCTTGCCTCGCTTGCCATCTGTCTCCCAAGACAGCGCCTCTTGCACCCTCCATCCAGAACTGCAGCCTGCCAGCCAGCCCGCCTGTCTGCCAGCTAGAAGGCTGCAGTTCTGGATGGAGGGTTCAAGAGGCGCTGTCTTGGGGGAGAGCCGGTGAACGAGGCGCAGTGCTGGCCCTTTTCTCCGAGTGCCCGAGCCACCGCCGAGCGATGCCCAAGAGCAGAGCTCGCTCCTGGCCCGTCCTCGAAGAGTGTCTTCAAGGTGCCAACAGCAGGTGCCACCGCTGCCGCCTCTTCCAGGGAAGCGGCTCTCTGACTCTCTCTGTCTGCACACCCAGCACCAGCCCGGCCAGTGGCCACCTCAGCACCCGGCTGTCCTTCTTCCTCCTCCTCTTCATCCTGCTTTAGCCGCCTCAGCTCCGGAGGCTGCCTGGGCTTGCCTCGCAAAGTCTGCTCCTCTGTCATGGTGGGGGTAGCTGCTGCTGCTGCTGAGTGCCCTTTTTTGTGGGGGGCCCTCAGAGGAAGGTTGCCGGACCTCCATGTGTGTGTGTTTATGTGCGTGCATGTGCGCATGGACCTGTGGGCCCCCCACCCCGTTTTGTTTAATTTCGCGGGTACTGGTGGGGGCTTTTCTCCTTTGGCAAGGCAAATTCTGTGATGGTTTTTTTTATTATTTTATGTCGTGCCCTCCTTCCCCTGGCTAGGCAGTTGCCGGTGCTCCCTCCCTTCTCTAATTTTTTGTCCTGCTGCTGTTAGTGGTGGTGGTAGTGAAGAAGGAGCTGGAGGGGGTCGTGGCCACACGCCTCCTCCTCCTCCCTGGAGCCCCAGCCAGGCTAAGGAAACTCCTGGGCAGCTTCCTTGGGCTCTTGCTCCACTTGGTGAAAAATCTGATGCGGCCCAGCCTCACCCAGACTCTGCCTCCAGCGGCCCCCAAGTAAATTGAGTTTGAGACCCCTACTGTAGAGGTAGGAGAGTGCCTCTCAGAAGAAAAGCTGGCCTGTACAGCTTTGGGCACGCAACATAGTCCTAGACAATCGCTAGCTGGAGGAACTGGAATACTCTGGAAGACCTTATACCTAGAAAACCATGGGAAGTTATCACCATAAATCGGAACTGATTTCATGGCATTTTAATAGTAACAAGCAAGTCTACATATGAAGGAGGTCCTGGGTTTTTTATGCTACATGTCTGACAAGAGAATGGAGAAGGTGGGAATTACACCCTTTATCTAACATCAAAACAGTTTAAGATCTGCACCACCCTGTTCCTAGTACAACTTTGTGAAGTAAACAAGCCAATTAAGTTCCACTCATTGTTTAGGAAATCTTTTGCATTGTCCATGGCACTGCATTTATTCAGATATACATCCAACTTTTTTCAGCATAATGAAATAAAAGAGTGCTGTTACAATGCAGTCTTATCAATCGAGAATGGAATCTTAGCAGCTCATGAATGGCACTATGCTTACAGTGGTCCCCAACCTTGGGCCTCCAGATGTTCTTGGACTTCAACTCCCAATAACCCTGGCCAGCAGAGGTGGTGGTGAAGGCTTCTGGGAGTTGTAGTCCAAGAACATCTGGAGGCCCAAGGTTGGGGAACGACTGCTTTATAACATCTTTATCTACATCCCGGATAATCATTTTGACATAACCTATCTCCATACTACTATTCTGACCTTTTGTTGTTCACATCAAGTCAATTCTGCCTTATGGCCACCCTATGTGGTAAAGACATCCAAAAGGTCCTATTATTAAAGACCATAACTTCCTGTATTGTGCCAATCCATCTATGTTCAGGTTTCCCCTTTTCCCATTGTCTTCAACTCTTCCAAGCATTACCCTCTATTCTAGTGATTCAAGTCTTCTCATATGACCAAAGTGCTATAGTCTCAGTTTTGTCATTTCAGCTTCTAGCGAGAGTTCACTTTTTATTTGATGTAGCAGCCACTGGAAGTCCAAGATATCCATAAACCTCTCCTCCAACACATTTTGAATCAACCTATTATTTTCCTGACATATTTTTCTTCATAGTCAAGCATTCACATCCATACTGGAATAGAAAAGTACAGATGATCTTCACCTCGGTCTCCAGCAAAACATCCTTAGGGATCTTTCCTGGCTCCTTCATACCTACACTTCCAAGTCACAGGTTTCTTGATTTTTTGGCTGATGACAGAACCAACGTGTGCATCTAAAAGGAGGATCCTGACTTTACTCAGCAGCATTGTACACTTTTCAGTGTCTACACTACTGAAGTCCTTAGGCAAAAATAGGGCTTGCTCTCCCAGGGAACATGCTTTGTATAAACTAAGTCACAACCAGTTAGGGGGAAAGGGAAATCTACCACCCAGAATAGATTTATCTAGATGGGCGGTAAAAAAGCCAAATAAATAAATAAGATTGTTCTATTTGCACAAAATCTCACAATAGGATTGGTATGCCAGATGTAATGTACATGTCTCCAGATATATAACAGAACAGAAAAACACAGGGAAAACAAAAGCAGAAGGGCCCCTGTGTTTACTTCCATGGAACATCAGTCATCACTTCTTCCAGGATAGCAGCAACAGTTCAAAAGGAGAGATATCCTTGATCTGTAGGCTCTATATGTGTGCAGAGCCTATGTAAGTGTAGGAAACTCTCCTCCCCAGACTTGTCACTTGTCCCAGTCATTGGACTGGAAAATCTGCAGTGTTTAAATTGTGTTTATAGTTTTCTCTGATGACTCTATTTAGTGATACGATCCATGTAACTGTCTTCTGCCACAGGGCACATGATAGAGGGACAAAGTTAGGCACCCAGCTTTAAGTGAGCTGACAAAATTAGACACAATATCACCCAAATAGGGTTCTCCTCTAACTTTTCAGATCCCAAGAGGTAGGGTCCTTTCAGTTCTTTGTGAGATGGTAAATAGCTTTACACTAATCTTTTTTTGACAATTAGGCAGCATTCCACCTCTTTCTGGTTGTGTCAAGTTACTTTTCTATTTATATCCCTGAATGATTATCACAGGTATACACAGCAGAAACCACCTTGATCCTCCTGACTATACTGAATCACTGTCATCTTGCTTAAGGTTGCAAAAAATGTTTGTTTGAAGTTTGTGAAGATTCTCAGTTATCTAGGTGAGGTTATCTACCTAACAAGAAAGAAGTCCAGTGGCCATGGCTCAACCTCCAGATTATTTGAAGTTGTCACTAAACTGACTTTCATCAAAAGATGTGGCATTTCCTGGATCACATAAGAAATGATGACATATTCTTACCCATTTCACTTCTTTTGTCTTGCTCCAAATCTTTTGATAGGTTGTGAAATGATTCTGGCAAAATGCAATGTCAGTTCAGTTCAGTTAGTAGAGAGAAGAGGCTAAAACATGATTGACAATGTACTAAGGAGGTGGAAGTAATGGCAATGATCTATGGTAGATGCTGGAATTGTATGCCCTGATGCCTTTTGTGTGACCTCCTATACCTGGAACCCCAAAAGCCTCTCATTAACCATTTAAAAAGTCAGCTTTCAAATGGACAATCATGCACCAGACAGAGAACACCAGAGTAGAATTCTGCTATTTAATGTGGGTAGTGGTGCTTGCTCCAAACCCTTTATGGGCTTGAAATAGCTTTATTTTTAAATGTGGAGTGACCTTGTGGTGTTTGAACTGTCTGCAGCTGACCAGCCCTAATTAATAGATGCATGATCCACCATCATTAGTAACTCACATGGCTTTCCAAGGAGTGGATTTATCATATTTATAACACCAGTGATAAAGGGAGTCAAGCAAGCAATGAAGCTTTTGTGCCATGTCCATTTTTACTTTCTAAATGCAACACAGAAGGTTCTCCCTGTTAGGTCTTGTGACATTTACCACGTTACCCCTGCTTGTTTCACCAAACAAAGAGCTCACACTATGTCATCCCACCAGCAGATACCAATTTTGATGTTCTCTCTTTTCCTCACTGCCCCAGTGGATTTCCTTTATCTACAATATATAAAGAACTTTAGTCAGACACTTATCTGGTTACTGCCAACAGAACTTATTTATTGAAGTGTATTAAATTTAATCAGAATCACAGATGTTCTTTATTCAATGCATACAATCAAATCATTAAAATGTCATATATCTTGCCACATAACCAATCACCACCTGCTCTATTTATCTTCATCAGCTTATTTCTATTAGTATCTGTTCTCACTATCTCCCTGACTATCTCTCTCTCTGCAACTTCTATATCTCCCTCTTCTTCTCTTCTGCCAAACCTTCTTATATCTGCTGACTCCGCCAATCCACTCCTCTCATAGGCTCATGCAAATGAGATCATGAATATGAGCGACAGGAGTGACGTAAGGCAATCGTCAAAGGTCTCTTTTCAGGGTAGTTTGGGTAGTTGGGGCGGCATATAAATTGAATAAATAAAATAAATAAATAAAATAAATAAATAAACATTTTTTGCTCGTTTTGATTCTTCACACCTTCCAAAGCAGATGTAGGCAATTCCTACTTATAACTAGCATTTCAATCTTACAGCCATCTGTTGACACTGAGGCCTAAAACAGAGTCAGGATCACATCATTTCAAACCAACAGGGAGGGACTGCCCACTTGAATGCACTTCCACATTAGAATGTTTCAGTACATAGGAAATTACTTATCAGAAAGAAAAATTCTAGAAGTTGCTACAGGGGCAATATTAGTTTTTGAAGCAGAGATCGGTGTTTTGTACAGAGGAGCATTTCATCCTGCAAGCCTCCTCTCAGTAACCCAAACTAGCACATCCCCAGACACGGATTTATTATCTTTGCTGAAACAACTGAGCAAAAATTAAGTCCTAATAGTACTCACCACTTTCTTTAAAAAGTTCAAGCAGGATAGCTGGAGAGCCCTGTGATTCCTACAAGACTAAAGGGCTGTGCGTTAACTTCTTCAGTTTTCTACAGGAAAATCGCTATTTGCAGTTAAGGTAACTTTCCACAGAGTGCTGTCCTCTGAAGATGCTGGCCACAGAGACTGGCGAAATGTTAGGAAGAACAACCTTCAGAACACGGCCTAAGAGCCCGAAAAACCCACAACAACCACTAACTTTCCAAAATTCAGACAGAAAATACAGTGGTGCCCTGCATAGCGACGATAATCCGTTCCAAAAAAATTGTCGCTATACGGATTCGTCGCTATGCGGAACAAAAAAGCCCATAGGAACGCATTAAAACACGTTTAATGCGTTCCTATGGGCAAAAAATTTATCGTTATGTGAAAATCCTCCATATGTCCGCCATTTCCGCTGCCCGGTAAGCGAGGAAAGGGCGCGAAAACACAGCAGGCAGCCATTTTCTTTACCCGGTGGCCATTTTGGAACCGCCGATCAGCTGTTGGAAAAACATCGTTATGCGATAATCGGTAAGCGAAACGCTTACCAATCATCGCAAAGCAATGTTTTACCATTTAAAACATCATTATGCGATCGCAAAAACGATTGCAAAAACTCAATCGCTATGCGGATTTGTCGTTAAACTAGGCGCCTGTTACGCGGGGTATATTCTTTCTTTACACTTCCATCAAGAAGACTGAGACACTTCTGATGCCTTCTATTATTGCTTTCATATCCTTTGTTTCTCCTCCACCTTATTTTGCTGAGGTTGAAGCTGTCAGGATTTATATTTGTTTAACCAACACAGATGTAAGTAGATGGATTCTTATGTAATGGCCCTGAATCTACATTTGTTTTGCAGAGAGTGTTAGGAAAGGCTGTAATCTCTCTCAGCCTACTTGCAGCATCAGCATTCAGTGAGTTATAAGGACAAGGGGATACCATGAAGAGTTCTTACATGTTCTTTGGATTATAAAAGAGACTTGTAGAATTCTGTTTTGATTTGTAAATGACCCTCCCTTTCTTGCATGGTGTTGTAATATCACTCCACCCATTTTGTATTAACTGAGGTTAAATGCATGCAAATTAGAAAGCCCAGGTGCAACTGAGAACTAATTTGTTCTTAGTTCAGGAGGAACATAAAGGCTGTTGGGAGAGAGCTACGCTGAAAAACCAACCACCTTCTAGGGGCCAACAGTATTAGTTTAGTTAGTTTTATTTGGGAATGGGATGGTGAATGAAATTTAAAACAAAATATAAAAAATCATGGCAACCTGTTTTCATTGTGTAATCTTATTACCGTATTTTTCGCTCCATAAGACGCACCTCTCCATAAGACACACCAAATTCTTAGGAGAAGAAAACAGGAAAAAAAATGTTTTCTTCTCCTAAAAATTGGTGAGCCTTATGGAGAGGTCTGTCTTATGGAACACAACCTAGGACCCTTTGGAGGCTCACCCAGACCCCCTGAAGGCCAGAGGGGGCAAAATCACCACCTCTTTTGAGGTTTGGAAAGCTTCAGAAGAGCCCCAGAATGTGGCAATTTCGCCCCCTCTAGCCTGGTGGGGGGGCAGGGTGAGCCTCCAAAGGGTCCTAGAGTGTGTTCCAGGACCCTTTAGAGACTCACCCTGCCCCCTGGGGGTCAGAGGGGGCAAAATCGCCACCTTCTGGGCTCTTTTAAGGCTTGGGAAGCTTCAAAAGAGCCCCAGAAGGTGGCGATTTTGCCCCCCTGGACCCGTGGGGGGTGGGGGTAGCGTGGCAAGGGTCCGAGGGGGCCTTCCAGACCCTTGCCACGCTACCCCCCCACGGGGCCAGCATGGGCGAAATAGCGACCTTCCAGGACCTTTTGAGAAGCTTTCCAACCTCTCAAAAGGTCCTGGGAGCTGGCGATTTCCTGGGAGGCTCCCTTGGACCCTTGCCACGCTACCCCCACCCCCCCCCCACGGGGCCAGGGGGGTAAAATCGCCAGCTTCTGGGAGTGTTTTGAGGCTTGGGAAGCCTCAAAACACTCCCAGAAACTGGCGATTTTGCCGGTGGGAGGAGCGTCGCAAGTGTCTGAGTGAGCTTCCAGGACCCTTGCAACGTTCCCCCCACCTGGAAGCTGGCGATTTCGCCTGCGCTGGCCCCGTGGGGGGGGGGAGCATCGCAAGGGTCCTGGAAGGCTCCCTCGGACCCTTGCGACGCTCCCCCCCACGGGGCCAGTGGGGGCGAAGTCACCACCTTCGCACCATAAGACGCACAGACTTTCTACCCCCCTTTTGGAGGGGAAAAAAGTGCGTCTTATGGTGCAAAAAATACGGTATTTGAGCAAGAACGTTTGGAACCAGGAGAACACTCTCCAAAAGACAATCAGAGTTAAATCTAGGAGCAGGGAATGCTATTTAAAGCTATTTAAAACACACACACACACACACACGCACACACACACACACACCAAATCATAGAGAGAGAAATGCAATGTAATTTTAACAAGTTTCTTATAAGACATAAAGAGGCAACTAACCAAATATTGAAGAGAAAGTTCAGCAGGTACAACAGCCACTGGAATTCAACTGAGCTTATATTGACACAGCTTTATGCATATTATGTAAAGGTAAATGTTCCCCTTGACATTTAGTCCAGTCGTGTCATCCCCATTTCCAAGCCACAGAGCCAGCGTTTGTCCAAAGACAGTTTCTGTGGTCACGTGGCCAGCGTGACTAGACATGGAATGCCGTTACCTTCCCACTGAGGTGGTACCTATTTATCTACTTGCATTTTTACATGCTTTCGAACTGCTAGATTGGCAGGAGCTGAGGCAAGCAACGAGCGCTCACTCTGTCACATGGATTCTATCTTACGACTGCTGGTCTTCTGACCTTGCAGCACAGACGCTTCTGCAGTTTAACCCACAGCACCACCACGTCCCCTTTTATGCATATTACATATAGTCTAAAACAATGTTTAAAAATCACACAAAACGATAGAGGAAGATAGTGAAGTAAAAGTATTGGAATCAGAGCACAAAAAATGGAAAAATACTACTATAATGTTTTCACTTTTAAGAACTTACATGTTAGTATTTTTCTATTTATTTAGACAGTGGTTCTGAGGCTTCAGCCAGTTCCTTCAATACTCTTGGATGCAGTCCATCCAGCCCTGGAGATTTCAACTTATTCAAAGTAATAAGACATTCCTTGATTATCAGTTTATCAATCTCAAACTGCAATCCTGTCATTTCCACTTGTACTCCACATTTTCTGGCCCTGGAGGGTCATAGATTGAGCTGAACTGAACACTTCTGCCTTTTATTTGTTGTCATTTTTCTATTCCCCACTGAATAGGTAAGCCACTATTTCTTTTCTCTGTCTTTTGTTATGAATGAACCTGCAGAAGTTTTTTTCTTGCTTTTAGCATTTCTTGCTAACTTCAGCTCATTCTCAGCTTTTGCCTTCCTAAAGCCACCCTTATAATTCTTTGCTACCATATTTTTCCGTTCATAAGACGACCCGACATATAAGACAACCCCCTTTTCTAACCCCAAATTTGAAAATTTGATCCCTGCTTTTCCCTTCCTTTTGCTAAGACCTGTGGCTTAGCAAAAGGAAGGGAAAAGTAAGGATCAAATGGCTGCACGATCCACCAGTAGTGGAGGCAGCAGGAGGAGGAGGTGGAGACTGAAGCAAAAAAGCAGCCAGGCTCGGCCGCTTCTCACTGCTGCCCACTGACTGCCACCACCGCTGCCCAATCGCAAGGAGACGATCGCTGGAGGGGGCGATCAGGCGGTCAGCAGAAGTCTATTGTTCTTAATGTGCTTAGTTGATTTTAATAGTTTTTATTAAAACCATTAAATTTGAATTTATTTGTTTTTATTCTTTTATGAAGATTGTAAACTGCCTTGAGCACCACTTTGTAGTGGAAAGACAAGGTATAAAGGTAATAAATAAATACAAAATAATGTGTTTTCTTTTTAATCTGTCTTTTTAATTATATTCAACATTGTTAACTGCTTTGAGCAACAATTGGCAAAAAGCTGGGAAACAAATTTGGCAGATAAAACCAAAGTCCACAAAGCAAAAATACCAAACAAATTTGCATGGCAAGACAAGCAAGAAATTCTGGCTTTATGTGTGTGAATTCCATGCTGGTAAAAGGCACAGCTAAACAAACCACAGAAGCTTGCTCCATGTAGAAGATGCAGTATACTGGCTTGCATAAAAAGTGATGTTGCTTAATGGTTTGTTTATCATATTATGTGAACATAGCCAACTATCTTTCTCCGGGCTGTCTCTCTTCCAACAAACCAGAGAAAGAAAACTAAGGTTTGCTTTTGACTTGTTTGTTGCCATTGCTGAGAAAGAAAGAAATCGGGGAAAGATGGTTGCCTGCACTTTTATAACATGGTAAAAAAAACCAACAATGGAGATAAATGCTGTGGTTTGTTTAGCTCTGCAAGCAGTAACAACTGAACAGCAGATGCCAGCATTTCCCATTGCTTCCTGGCTTGTCATGTTGTGTAAACTTGCTGAAATTGTGTACATTTCCCTCAAATCTTTACTATTTTGAATGTTTTAGTATTTGATCATGATATCTATTAAGCATCTGTGAGAGTGGGAACACCCTCAGAAGTAGTCAGAAGGGTGTGCTGTCTGTCTCTTTAAGAGGAAACAATGAAGGACAACTGACAGACCTAATGAAAGATTTACAGGAACTGAATTTAGAGACAGAAGCGAGAGGGGGTGCTATTTTGGAGGGAAAAGAGGAGCAAGAGGAAACAGGAAAGGAGAAGGAGAGGCAGTTGGTAGATTTAGGGGAAGGAGAAGAAGGTTGGATGGAGAAGGAAAAAGAGGATCTAGTGGATTTGATAGAGGGAAACCCCCGGACAGGAGAATGGGTGGAATTTAAGGTGCTGAGAGACTACGCCGAGAAAGAGTGGAAGAGGCAGATATATAGAACACCACCATATTGGGGCAAGACTAAAGAGAGAGAGGGAAGAAAAAATATAAAGCTTGAATACAGAGAGACCCAATGGAGGGAATGCAACTGAGGTATGGAGAGAGCTTGGAAACCCTGTGGTCAGTCCATTTCACCCCAACCCAAGACCTACGCTGGGCAGAAGAGTTTGGGAGCCACAAGTGGGCTGGATATTTCACACCCCCCTCAGTGAGGCCAAGAGTAATAGCACCAGACGATCCGGGCTGTGAATCTAGATGGTATGATCATGTTTGGAATTCTTCACTTCTCACTTTGAAGGGGAATTGGTTAGTGTTTGAGGATGAGAAGTTTGGCACCATCTCTGCAAAGCAAGAGGCTGATGTTGTTGATAAAGACCATAAAAATTTGTTACTGAATAAAGATATTTTATTGGGAAAAAACTGAAGCATCAGAGTCATCTTTGCACCACGATGTTGCACAAGGAAGAAAAAGGGCTGATCGAGATTACAGTGGCACCCAACTTGGGGCAAGCCCCTAGCTCCTGACATGACAGAAAGGTGGATGCAGTGGGCAACAGGTAGACAAGACGGCATCTTACAACATCTCTTTACACAGCATATGGAGATGATGAAGCAGATGATGCAGCTACAGATGCAGACTGACACGGGAAAAGCAGGGCAAAGGAAAACAGAAGAGAAACCACAAATGCCATCGAACATGCCACAACTACGTTTGCAAAAGATGGGGCCAACAGATGATCCAGAGCCATTTCTACTTACCTTCGGGAGAGTGGCAACGGCAGCAAAATGTCCCCCAGATCAGTGGACTTTAATGTTGCCTCCTTGCCTAACAGGACTGATACAGGTGGTGGATATACAGTACTATAACAAAGTGAAAGCAGAGACATGAGGTATACTAGACCTATCGGAGGAAGTATATAGGCGACGATTTACAGAACTCCAATATAAAATAGACACCCCACACGTACTTTATCCCAACAGATGAAGGCAAATACAGTAAGATGGTTGCAGCCTGCAATACGCACCACATACCAAGTGGTGTAGCTCGTGGTCATCGAACAGCTAACAGCAACATTGCCATCAGAAATTAAAGGCTGGGTTCTGAGCAATCTACCCATGAAACTAGAGGTAACGGCCACTTTGTTAGAGGCCTACGCCAGAGCAGATGAAAAGAACAGCTATTTCGTGAACCTGGCCCAGGAGAGATCGAGGAACCGGGAGAGGATGGTGGACCTGGCACCAAACACAGTACAACCAAAGGGACAGAGCCCGATGATGATGGGAAACCCCAAAGTGATGGCTGTGAATCCAACAGGTGCAAAATATGTAAAGCCCTTTGTGATGGGAGGATTAGAGTCAGAGCTGCCAAGGCCTGGGCCACCACCGAATGTGAAGAAAGATGGAAGGAAAACGTGCCACGGCTGCGGGCAAGAGTGGAATTTCAGAAGAGAATGCCCAGTGGCAGACTTTGCATGGGCCTCAGCCCTCATGGCGGCAGGCAAAGTGGCTGGCAAAGTACATCCAGGATGGGAAGTAATAGCGCAGATAGGAGGGCACAAGATTAAAGCCCTAGTAGACACTGGGTATAGTAGGACTCAGATTAGGGATTTTCCAGGACAGAGCTATGGAGGACAGATGATGGTGCACTGCATCCATGGAGATTTAAAGCCATGCCTGTGGATAGAGACTGAGGTGATGGTAGAGGGAAGGAAACAGTGGCTACACATAGGGGTGGTACCAAATCTGGTTCACGAAATGCTTTTGGGAAGAGATTGGGTGTGGGTAGAGCAATTGACAAAGGAGAATGAAAAGAGAAAAACAAAAGCGGCGGAACAGCTAGCTGGATCCGGAGACATACAAGGAATGTCGAAAAGGCAGCTGATAGCCTGGCAACAAGACGATCCAGAACCGTGCAAGCTGTTTCAAATAGCAATGCCAGAAATTAAGAAAGAAGAACCGGGAGAGCAATTTGTGTTGAATGGGAGGCTGTTATATTACAAAGACACAGAGATACTAGTAGTCTCAGCTAAGCTTAGACCCATGTGTCATGAGTTCAGCCGAAGATCCAGAACCTGCGGGGGGTTAACTACAGCTGAGAATACTGAGCAATTAGAAATACAGACAGCTGAATTGCCACCAGATTCTCCTCCCCCAGTGGCCAGGGTGAGGGCTAGACTTCGGCAAAGACTTATGATGCAAAGGTCAGAGGATTGCTTGAATGCTGCCCGCAAAAACATCAGGTCAGATAGTCCTGTGTTTTGACAGGATGAAAGGCTTCCAGCAGTTCAATGGCTGTTCTGCTATATAATCAGCTCCCAGACTGCTGGGAAGCTGGTGGAAGCAACAAGTCAAATCTCTGGCTTGCATCCACACTCCTGACTACCTTGAACCTTGTTTTCTGAACCCTTGGCTTTGGACTCTGACCCCAGACTACATTGTGTGATTTGGCTTTGGACCCTGACCTCGCCTTATGGTTTGTGATTTGGCTTTGGCATTTTGGTATTGGCTCTGCATCCTCTGAACTTCTGATAGTGGACTGGCTTATTGGACTTTGCTCTTGAAACCTCCGGGAATGTGACACAATGGTACTGAAATTGGCCCATGATATCCCAGTAGCTGGGCACCTAGCAGTAGATAAAATATTAGCTCAAGCGAGACAAAGATTTTTTGGCCTAATCTATGAAAGGGGGAAAAAAACTGTCAGTCTTGTGAATAATGGCAAAAAACCCAAGCAAAGCCTCCAGCTGGGACTAATTTGATCCCGTTGCCATTTGTGGAAAAGCCTTCTGACCGAATAGGCATAGACATTGTAGGACCCTTAACTAAATCAGCAACTGGGCACACCCATACCTTGGTCATAGTTGATTATGCATCTTGGTATCCTGAAGGTACCTTTGAGCTACCTTTGAGATCAACACATGCAAAGACATTAGCTAAAGCAGAGTTCCCCAACCTTTTTACTAGTCCGGACCGGCAGAGTCCCTGACGGAGGTGGAGCGGCCCTCTCTGATGCACGCGCACGGTGGTTGGGGAGCGCGTGCGCGTTCCCTCACCACTTCGCGCATGTGCAGGAGCACCTGCCCACCCGTGGCGGTGGCAGCGGCGGCAGAAGTCTGGGAGTCTTTTTAATTTAAATTTTATCTGGCTCTTGCCCACCTCCCTAACCCCCCCTTGCCGCCGCTGCCAGGAGGAGAGCTGCCAGAACACCCGGGCCTTGCTCTCCCTCCCGGCAGTTCTCCAGCCACCCCCTCACCCCCGTTGTCACCGCCGCTGCCAGGAGGAGAGCCACCAGAACACCCGGGCCTTGCCCTGCCTTCCAGCTCTCCCCCAGCCACCCCCTCACCCGCGTTGCCGCTGCTGCTGGGAGAAGAACCGCCAGAACACCTGGGCCTTTCTCTCCCTCCTGGCAGTTCTCCAGCCACCCCCACTCCCATTGTCACCGCCGCTCCTGGGAGGAGAGCCACCAGAACACCCGGGCCTTGCCCTGCCTTCCGGCTCTCCCCCAGCCACCCCCTCACCCCCGCCGCCGGCGCCGGGAGGAGAGCCGCCATAACACGCGGCCCTTGCCCTGCCTTCTGGCTCTCCCCCAGCCCCGCCGCCGCCACTGCCAGGCCGCAAAGGCAGACCTCCCGCCCCCCGCACGCACTCCCCTCCCCACAGCTGCTTTGCGCAAGCGGGGGCTTGAAGGGGTGAGGGAGCGCTCACGCCGCTGACACGCACGCACAAAACAGTTGTGGGGGGAAGTACGTGGGGGGCGGGAGATCTGTCTTTGCAGCCCGCAGGCTCAAGCCATGGACTGGCAATGGGCCGTGGACCGGGGGTTGACAACCTCTGAGCTAAAGAATTGATGGTTTGTGGGTTTTTTTGTCAGAGTAGGATTTCCCAGAGAGATATTAATTGACCAGGGCTCAAATTTTATGAGTGCCACCCTGAAACAATTGTGGGAAATGTTGAAGGTACATCCTTTAAAAACATCACTGTACCACCCACAAACCAACAGGTTGGTGAAACGCTTTATCAAAACCCTTAAGGGGATGTTACGGAAATTGTTAATAAAGAAACCTAAACAATGGGATATGTTATTGGGACCTCTCATGTTTGCTGTCAGGGAGATACCACCAGCTGCGACTGGGTTCTCCCCCTTCGAGTTGTTGTATGGACAGAATCCCAGAGGGGTCTTAGATCTAGTGAAAGAGCAATGGGAGAGTGGAGAACATGAAACACAAGTGATAGTACAAGAGATATTGGAAATGCAGAAACACCTAGAGAAAACACACACTTTAGCCAGACAGGCACTAGGGCACGCCCAACGTAAACAGAAAGAAAGATACGACCTAGGGTAAGGCTTAGAACCGGGACAAAAGATGTTATTAATACTTCCTTTGGAGGCCGCCAAACTATTTGCCCAATGGCAAGGACCTTATGAAATGATTAAGCAGGTTAGCCCTGTAGATTATGAAATAAGGATGCCCGAGAAACAAAAACAAGTTCAAACATTTCACATCAATTTACTTAAAAATGGCAAGAAAGGGAGGCGTTATTTGGGGAGGAGGAAGAGGTATGCTTAGGGCCAGAAGCGATAGCCATCAAGCAGAAAGGGCCATCCTTGGCATAATTAGGAATGGAGTTAAATAACCAGCAGAAAGAAGAACTTAGAAAGTTAGAAGAGGAATTTCAGGAAATATTCTCCAATATTCCTGGGCGCACTACGCTAGTAGAACATAAAATCTGCACCCCTCCTGGAGTGGTGGTTGTAGCATTCAGCCCTGCCCTCACCTGTCCATCACAGCTGGGCAGTGGAACATCAGCCACTGAGGGGACGGAAGGTGGTGCAGAAGGGGGAGGAGCTGGAATATATATAGGGGTGTATGATGAGGGAGGAAGGAGATTTTGAGAGAGATTAGTGAGAGACTTTCTGAGAGTGAGTGATGAGTGTGTCTATGGGCCTGTGAGCCAAATAGTCAGTGAGGGAAGAGTCTGTGTGTGTCAGTGAGTGAGAGACCTTGATTAACATTTTGTGATTTACTTACTTTTTTTTATTATACCAATAAACAAGTTTAAGTTTTGAAGAAACACATGATTCAGTGATTTATTGGTATTGAAACAGCAATACCTGGTGGCAGCCACCTGAGAAGAAGAGTGAGCACTCCTGGAGGCCTGAGTTGGTAGAGTCTTCAGCGTGCCCGCTACAGTGGTCAGGTCCATTGGTAGCAGCTGGCCACACCACTTGAGCACAGTAAAAGAGGAAGAGGTGGAGGAGTTGCTAAGGCTAGGGGTAATAGAGTCGTCCTCCAGTTCATGGCGTAGTCATCCCAGGTTGGTGCCTAAAGCTGATGGTAGCACGAAATTTTGTATAGACCTTAGATGTCTGAATGCCCTATCCAAATCTGACGCATACCCCAAACCAAAAATAGAAGATTTATTGAAGAAATTGGCAAAGGCTTACCTCCTGATCTCGTAAGATCTGACTAAAGGTTATTGGCAAATTCCTTTAAAGAGGACAGATAAAGAGAAAATGGCTTTCACCTCACCCAAGGGATTGCTCCAATTTACTCACATGCCTTTTGGGCTGCATGGGGTGGCTGCCACGTTCCAGAGATTGGTGGACATGGTGTTGACCCCTGTGAAAGATTTTGCAGCTGCCTATGTAGACAATATAGTGGTGTTCAGTGCCACATGAGAAGAACATGTAAAACATCTTAAAGCAGTATTACAACAATTAAGAAAGGCTTCCTTGACAGTCAATCTGGCCAAATGTAAGGTTGCACAATCAAAAGTAAAGTATTTAGGATTTGCGATAGGGCAAGGGAAGGTAGCACCCCAAGAAGGTAAAGTTGATAAGGTATCTAAGCAGCCACGTCCCAGGACAAAGAAAGAAGAACTGAGCTTTCTAGGGTTAGCAGGGTATTACAGACAATTCATCCCAGGGTTCTCGGAAATTGCTGCTCCATTAACTGATTTAACCAGGAAAAAGGCTACTTGCCAGGTACAAGGGGGGGGGGAGGAGGAAGAACAAGCCTTTTCCATCCTGAAGGACAAGCTTTGTTCATATCTGGTGACACATATGGGGCTGCAACAGTGACCAGAATAAGAAACCATACAACATGGCAGAACAGGATGTCCACTGAAACAAGGGGAATGCAGGCAAAGACCTTTCTCTTCAAGCAAGCCTTCCCTCAGTAACCAGCTATCTGTGTGTGATTTTTAGATAGATTGTTATGCATTACTGCTTTGACTGGATTGTTAGTACTACTTCTGTTTTCCATTTTTGACTTTTCCATTTCTCAGAGTGACATGTTAAAGTTTTCCTATACTTATTGATCTTTGCCTTAATATTGCCAACTAATTGATGTAATATGCCTCCTTATTAATTGTTCATAATTTTTAAATATTGTCTTTTAATAATGTTAACCGCCATTGTATACTCATTGTTTTCAATTTTAAATACTGTTGTAAGCCACATTGGGTCCTTTTCAAGGAGAAAGGTGGGGTAAAATATTTTAAATAAATAAAATGCCCATTGCTTATGTATCACTGATGATAGCATAGCCCATTCCCCCTCCTTTGATGGAACATGCCAGAACATGCTGTAACAGGTGTCAAAGTGCAGGAAATTAGGACGTAACAGGGTTTTGTTTTGTTTTGCTGTTGCTTAAATTTTTCAGCCCAGGATCTCTCTCAGACATATTGTTTGGATTGTGAACAAACAAATGAAACATCATGCTCCCATACAACAGTACCAATACAAGTGGATTCAAAAAATGCCCTCAGTCACTATAAAATCTTATTTCTTTTGACCTATTTATTTAAAATATTACTCCACCTTTCTTCTTAAAATGGACCCAAGGTGGCTTACATTAAAAGACAATATTTAAAAGCTAAAAACAGTATATGCAAAAGTATATATAAAATAATTAAACAAATATAAAACAAAAAAATCTAATGTACAAAGTATTACCCTGACCGAGAGATTAAAAGCAAATCAAAAGAACTCCATAAATTATATAACAAAGAATTTTATGGATCTCAATAAAAGATATGGTAAAATTTTCTATGATTTTATGAAAGTGGAAATGATAAAATCCTAATATTCAAAAAGGGTAGAGCTGAATATGTTCTATATGTACAAGAGTAAATCCACTTGTAGCTTGATATGTCATCATTATAGAAAAGGTACTATTATACAGTATAGGCCAAAATTATTAGTAGCTTTCTAGTTTATGATATTTTGATATTGTCTCCTCCATAACACATAAGTAGCCTATGTACTATTCCAGAGTTTTACATTATTAACAGTGTTGTAGGATGTAAACAATGCATGACACAATCATTTCAAATTATACTTTCAAGTTTATTTTGAGTTACATCTTTTTTTCCAGACCTGACATATCAGATTGCCCTTCATCCCACTCTTAGTCTTACAAGTGGTGAAAAACATGAGGCAAAGAATAGATAAACAGGAACATGAAGATGGCAACACTGTCAAGTCCTATTACTGTGCAAAAAAGGAAGAGAAAATAATCTTTACTAGGCACTGTCAGAGCAAAACTAATGCAATTATGCTTGTACTGTTTTTCTGCTTCACAGTCAAAACAACTCCTCCATTCCTACATGAACTTCAAGAACTAGAACCTACTGCTTTCAGAGGAATTTTTCAGCTCCCGGAGTTTCTTCACATCTTCCAGATTAAATTCCTCTCAAGCCAACATCCCCAGCTGTTTGTCAAAAGGGAAGGATAGCCAGTTTGTAAGTTCCAAAGAGCACTCTAGCACTCTTGCAGACAACAAGGGTAATATACTTCAAAAATAGCTTTGATTCTTTTTTATGAAGGCAATTTTTCCCAGTAGAAATAGAGAGAACTGTTATGACAGTTAAAATCAGTAATGTGGAAACGATCGAATGATCATACTGGAGGAGGTGATCGGACAGCAGCGGCAGCAGTCAATGGGTAGCTGCAAAAGGAGACCGAGTGCAGCTGCTCCTTTGCCTCCACCTCCGCCTCCTTCCGTGTATAAAACAACCCTCAATTTTTCCTCTAATACTTTTAGGAAAAAGTGTTGTTTCACATGTACATTACTATGTTGAATACCAACTTGACTTGGAAGACAAATTCTGCAAAACCACAAAAAGGTTCCTTACAGGTAAACCCAAATAACAGTGATTCTGTTATTCTGTTCCATTATAGCATTTTCCCAGTCACACCACTGAATATTCTTTAAAAACCAGGCTGCATGCTATGCAGATAACCAGCAGTTCCCAACATATTTCTTATTAATATATCTTAGTTGCAAAGTACTGTGAATATGCTCAAAGCAATGGCACTAAAGGAACAAGTAGGAAAAATAAGAAAAGTAAGCAAAGGCCAAACCACCCATTAAGTTTGTTATGTGGTTCAGCTTTGGATGACTAACATCTTTTTTAACAATAGCTGGGGAGCAGGATGAGCAAAGATGGAACAAGTTACCGTACTTTTCAGTGTATACGACCCCAATGTATAAGACGACCCTCTTAATTTTTGTCCCTTGCCGGAGGCGGAGTAGCAGTCAATGGACAGCTGCAATGGGCCGCCCGATGCCTCCATCTCCTGCTGCTGCTGCTGCTGCCTCTGCCGCCTGATCGCCTCCTCCAGTGCGACTGCCAGAGCTCACCTCCAGTTCATGTCGCCACCTTGTCCCCTGCCCGAAGGAAGCCCGCGAGTGGCGCTGGCGGAGGTGATACAGCAGCAGTGGTGGCAGCAGTCAATGGGCAGCAGCAAGAGGTGGCCAAGCACGGCTGCTCCTTTGCCTCCATCTCTGCCTCCTTCCATGTATAAAACAACCCTCAATTTTTCCTCTAATAATTTTAGGGAAAATCGTTGTTTTATACACAGAAAAATACTATGGTACTTTGATGACTCCCAGAAAATTCCATGCAATATGGCCATCCACTGCCTACGGGTTATTTAGTCAATCTGCAGTCTAAAAAAGTAACTTTCCCTATTTTTGGTGATGATGAGCTAGATTAGTAATGTGATCTTTTTAACTATTTGATAGTTGCAGTGACAGTCTTTAAGTGGTCACATTCCCATCCCACGACAGTGCTAATCTGTTCCTCAATTCCCAGCACAGAGCTAGGAAATAACTAGTTACATGCAATGGGGCTACCTTTAAACAGTCACTTCTGGGGAACAAGATATATGTTATATTGAAAAAATAATAAAATAGGTAGTCATAGAGTTCTTTTTAGGTGTAACAGCCAATATTTTTCTGCTTACTTTCAAACATTACTTTTAAATAGCATTTAAAGCATTTCTGAGGCATTTTTGTAGAAATTGAAACTCTCCTGTAAATCCAGAGTAGAAAAGAATATGCTGCTGTTTTATCTCTTATATTTGCAAGGTTCAGTATCAGAACTGGTTACTAGAAGGAACTGGAGATCATTCCCTTACATTTTTCCAGTACTCTAGAAACAGCAATGAGACTTGGTAATCATGCACCATATGATAAGCCCGCTGCTTGTATGACCAAAGCAGTGGTAATGATAACCTGGCTGCCATAAGGTATTCGATATTAAGATTTCCTTTTAGGAACAGTATTTCAAGCTCTGCCAAGCCAGATATTTGAATTTTTAATGAAAAGCTACAGAAAAACAGAGGACAAACATCTAAATAGTTTTTCCCCCAAATTGAAAACATCCATTTTTTTCTTAGCTAAAGTGCACTATTTCAAACCTAGTGTTGTTTCATAACAGTAAGCAATGTTAACAGGGGATAACAACATTAAAAAAGGGGTAGTCCCAAATTTCTGACCATAAAACTAGAGCTGCTCTTCTACCTAGAAAACATGCAGTTTCTCTATTTGCATTGATTAAAGTTGAGATCCAGATTTTGATAACACTATCCATTATAGTAAGTACAGGGAAAGAAGAGATTTTACTCTCACACTAGCAGAAAAATTAAGAGACTTGAAGAAAAATTAGCTGATACATTTCTTATAGTACATTTCTCTCCTCCCTCCAATTAATGACACCCCCTTCCTTCCCTGCCCTTTCCTGTGGCTGTCATTCAGTGGGCCTCAGAACAGCAACAGGATTCTGACCACTGATCCAAAAACTGTGTTTGCAAAATTGCATGAGTTGTTTGAAGAGCAAGATTTCCCATTTCTCTTTTCCCCGGTTGAAAGCTTGGATTGCCATTTCAGAGAAGCTTGGCTGGAAATTCCTAAGGGATCAATGCATGATGGAAATACATCCGAACAAAACCTCACCACCTTTCAAGCCCAGATACCCAAATTATGATGACAACGACAAAGAAAAACCCACACCCAGCAATTCATTTTGGAAAAAGCAGTACAAATATAAATCAGAGAATAAGATATTATGCTCTAAGTATTATCCCCTAAGTTAGTTTTCCACGGTTTTGGAAAACACATAATTTTTCATTTTTTATCCAGTCCCAGAAGCTAGATGGAAGTAAACATTTTAAGCAATCTCATACACAGCTTGTATGTCCATATAAATTTGGTATAACTTTAATGCTCATCTAGCCTGCATCAAATACAGTGGAAACACCTGGAAATTTATAATTAGCACAATAGCAATACACTAACATTTTGAATAATCTGGAGAATAGAAACTTCTGTTCCATCTAACATGCAATTATATTGTCAGAATATAAACACTACTGCTGTGTGGCATGTATTGCCCAAATCATGATTACCAACTAATAACCAGCAAACTACAGACATTCATTAAATATGTGACAGCCATTTGCAAGTACTGTATTCAGAATTCAGTAGCCCCTCTTACATGCCACATACTATGAAACTGACAACCTTGATTTTTGAAGTTCATGATGGATTAAACCCAAGCATGTACAGAAACATCCACCTGAGCTAAGGTTTGTTAAATATTACATCTTGTGTACATATATAATTATATAGATATAAACGTGAGACAGCCAGACCAGTCTACTGGATAGAGTGATGGACTGAGACTCAGGAGACATGAGTTTCAATCTCCACTCAGCCATGGAAACTCAGGGCGGGGAGTGGTAAAACCACCCCTTAAATATCTCACACAGCTTGGAAATCCAACTAAGGTCACTATAAACACGAAACAATTGACAGCATGTAACACATATGCTTCTTAGGCCTAATTTGAAAAGCTCTCTGCAAGTGATCAGTTCAGACCTCCGGCAACCCTCTGCTATGCCCCTCTGGCATCGCTGATATTAATTGCTTATTTATAAAATTCCCAACGTTCCTTTACAAACTCTGGAACTCTCCTAAAGAACCATGGTAAACCTATTTCTGTGTGAAGCTGTTCACTAAATGCAGAGGAGAGAAGCAAAACATAGTGCAAGGTATATGGAAGTTTTGCAATTGAAAGAGGAGAAAACACAACCAGGATGTGTACCAGTCACACACAACCTAAATCCTCAAGACCCTATCTAATCTTTAGGGATTAGCCAGTGTCCCCATGGATTAGGGCTAGCCAATTTTTATATGGCTGGTTTATATTAGCAAGAATTCAGTAACATGGTAAACAAGAAGGGCTGTTTTGCAGTTGCTAGAGTGAGCAGTGACTAAGGGTTTTAAAAGTGCAAGAAATTCCTTTCCCAACCCACTACAGATCTAGGAAGGAAAATGACCTAACAGCAGATGTGACTACAGACAAGGGAGAAAAAGCAGCACAAGAAACAAAGCTGCTGATCCAGTATACACAATAAGGAATGCAGACAGAGTATAACTGTCAAAGCTGGAGTCGTCAGCATAATTGTGACTTCAAAAATAAAGTTATAAAATGTTAACATTTAACATTTAAACCAATAATGGTGAAAATCTATTATTCAGGGTTTCTATGTTCTTAAAATTGCCTTATCAAAGCTACCATTCTCCCACTGCCCCCACCCTTTTACATTCACTAAAAACACTTAGCTTGAATTTTTTTCAAAAGGAATCGTTGTTATTAGCAGTTTATAAAGTTCCAAACATTTTTCTATACACTGTGCAAAGCTTTAAAAAGACAGTCCCTAACAACAAGCTCACAATCTAAGACCTAATAACCAAAAGTGAGAAAAGAACACAGAGAAAGAAGCAACTCCTAAAAGTCACAATGAATTATACAACTGTTTTCCAGCTGACCGAAATTTTTATCCCAGCAAGTCTAGCCACTTCCTTGTTATAAGAGGCTTCTTTTGAGTCAAAATATGGTCAAATGACAACAGCGCTTAAAATGAAAAGCTTTTCTTAAAAGTCTAAAATGAATTCAACATTATTGCAAGCCTTACAGCTTTACAAGTTATTATCAAGACATCTGCACTGCCTGCTCTACCATCTACTTTCCATTAATTTGCTTTTTTCATTTTGTTGAAACTCACTTTCCTAGGTTTCTGCATCAACAGAAACTGAACTCCTAAGACTTGCCATACTCTCCTTCCTCTTCTCTTAATTCAACCCTTTCCTTCATTTACCCTCTGGTCTGATGAAGAATGCTGAAGTCTTCAAAGCTTGCAGATGATCTTATGACCTTCAACGACTTAACATATTTCACAAATTTTATCTTTGTTGAAGAGAACAAACTAGTTTCTCCTTTAGCTTCTGTATGACCACACTGTTGCTATCAAGTTGATTACTGTTCTGTTTTTCCAAAAAGGGCACTGATACCAATCATTGAGTCAAGAACTTCTTCTAGACAAATCATGATTATAATTGTGGACATTACAATATTCTCTTACAATATTCTCTTGCCTACATGCAATCTTAAATTTTATCTCAAGGAATCTGAAAGCATACCTAATTTAACAACAGAATTCAAATAAGCAAGCATATGTTCAGGATGATAATCCTATACCTGTTTGTTTGTTTGTTTGTTTGTTTGTTTATTTTATATCCCACCTATCTAGTCCCTCAGGACCACTCTAGGATGTACTCCCAAAGTATTCTAATTCAATTCTCCATTAAATATCCATGTAAATTTGCACAGACCGGGATGCCAATAATGCAATTTCAATGACCTCCTAGCATGAGATAGCAATATAGGAAAGCCTATGCCACTGCTGACACTATCATTTAAACCCAAAGACCATTCATTAAACATGCCATACAGAATTAGTCCAGTTGGTCTGAAACCCAGAGCAGAGCTGCTAAACGTTTATTTACGTATCACTTCATATAAAATCACCTTATATAAGTATCAAATATAACCAAAGTACACTTTCTCTCATCTGCAAAGAGTCTGAGGGTTCAGTCTAAAGTCAAGCATTTTGCTTTCTCTCTTTGGTTGCTAACAGCAAGATCCATTCATCTACAAAAGGGGAGTTATATTGCCAGGTTGGCTGTCGCTCTGTACATCTTATGCTGTAAAAACAAAGTCAAACTTTTATCAACTATGAACCAACAATTCTTTCTCTCAGAAAGGTACCCTGTTTTCCTGAAAATAAGACCTAATCTGAAAATAAGCCCTAGTATGATTTTTCGGGATGCTCATAATATAAGGTCTACCCCAAAAATAAGCCCCAGTTAAGTAAAACCCTGCCCTCCACCATTGTGCAGCAACCAGAAGATGACATGAATGTATTTGAATAAATGTAGATTATTGTACATGAAAAAAATCCCCCCAAAACAAGCCCTAACACATTTTGGAGTAAAAAATAATATGATACCCTGTCTTATTTTTGGGGAAACACAGTATCATTCAGGTGTTAAATTGTGATTTGCTGCTACAAGAATGAGTTGCATGTGTTACTGTATCCAATGGAGCCACAAAATGGCATTTCAAAGCTTTTGCTGCTAAGTCGTCTGAATATAAACTTTACTTTATCTAATTATGGGCTGTTGAAGCAAGCCCAATTCAAACGAGTTTATAAAACTGCTTGCTTTAATGACCTGTTAGGCTTAACCAAAGTTTGTTCAAGTTTGGATAACTCAAAAAACTGTTTCAGCTAGGATCAATGTTCCCTCTAAGGCAGGGGTCCCCAACCGCCAGTCTGCAGCCCAGTGCCGGTCTGTGCTTCCTGGAACTGGGCTGTGGAGACAGGTCTCTGCCCCCCCCCACATGTACACACCTTCACGAGCACGACACGCCCCCCCCTGAGCATGGGGTGCTTCCCCGCACACAGAGCCCGCACTCCCAACCGGTCCATGGCCCCCAAAAGGTTGGGGACCGCTGCTCTAAGGCAGGGGTCCCCAACATTTTTTCACCCCGCTGACCAGCTGGGGAAGGCAGCCCCCCGTGCTCATGCACATGTGCGAACAAGCACACGTTCTCTCACACACAAATGAGTGTGTGCTCATGCGCATGCGCAAATGACGGTGCGGCGCTTGTCTGGGCGCGCTTGAGCTCATGCGCATGTGCAAATGGTGGTGCGGTGCTTGCACGGGGATGTTGGAGTGCGAGTTCATGCGGTGGGTGGTGCGGGAGGTCTGTCTCCGCAGCCCGGTCCGGCTCAGGCCACAGACCGGCATCAGGCCACGGACCAGGGGTTGGGAACTTCTGCTCTAAGGCATGTGGGCGGGCAGCACTGCATCGGGTACATGTAGCCAAGCTGGTGTTTTCACCCATTTCCTTCCAGTCATAGCCACAATCCCGTGCACAGGGGGTGGAGCCTCCATGCAGCACTCCAAAAAGTTAGAGGGAATGTTGTTTAGGATGGAAGCATCTAATCTCCCCGAAACTGTGGCAGAGATCAGAGATGTTGGGGTTAGGGTTAGGGTTAGGGGTTTCCCTGAAGCTCATTCAGGGAATGAGCTTCAGGGAAACGCCTGAAGTCAACTATTTCTTTTCTATGATTAACTTTAATATTTTTGTTACGTATTAAGTATGGTTGCATCATTTATATCAGTGGTCTCCAACCTCGGGCCTCCAGATGTTCTTGGACTACAACTCCCAGAAGCCTTCACCACCACCTCTGCTGGCCAGGATTTCTGGGAGCTGAAGTCCAAGAACATCTGGAGGCCCAAGGTTGGGGACCACTGATTTATATTATCGTTGATTCTGTCCTATTTAAATCTGTGTTACATGGTTTAAAATTAATGTGAGGATATGTTTACATCCAGTATTGTGGGATGTAAACAGTACTAACATAGATTAACTTGACTTAATATAACATATTTGTCTGTCTGTCTGTCTGCCTGCCTGCCTACCTACCTAAGTTGCTTGCCTGTGTTTGAAAAATCTGGCTGTCTAGCTCCTGGTAAATAACAATGCAGGATAAACCAATGCAGGACTGCACAGTAGGTATGAATGTTATGTGCTTTCAAATTAAAACTGATAGTGACCCTAACAAGGTTTTAAAGGTAAGTAAGATTTTAAAGGTAAGTAAGTTATTAAAGGAGTGACTGAAGCAGTTCCACTCCACACCCCTCCCATGAGTTTCCATGGTCAAACACAGGTCTCTTGAGTCCTAGACTGTCACTCCATCCATTACACCACATTGGGTCTTATAGATATGCAGGTGCCCAGGACAAAACTGCAAGAATAATTTTCCCCTAAATAATTGACAGAAAATATATCAAATGTTTTCACCATATTTTCCTACTATTATTCACAAATAGCACAAGATCTGACAACAGAATTTAAGACATGCTAAGCATGATCTCACACGAGAAGCTGTGCAAATGGCATTATAGAGCAAGTAGATATTCACCAAACACATACTTGTTATGTGAATGTCTATGCATTTTTGGCATCACATCTGACATATGAAAGGGATATAGGATAGAAAGTTTTTGTGAAAGAAAGATAGAGAAAAAAGAGAAAGTGGAGAGTGAGCCGTCCCTTCATGCGGGATGAAATGGTGAGTGTGAGAGAGACATTAGAAAAAGGGGTGAATGTAGTAGGGATAAGGAGAGAACTGAAGGAGAAAGAGGAAAAGACTGAGATCTGTTTGGTAGAAGAGAAAGAGGGGGAAAGAGGGGAGGAGTTAATTTTAGCATTATGGGAAGAAAAAATAAAGGATCAATGTGGGAGGAGACAATTTAGAATTCCAGGAACATCGGAGGAGAAAGATAAAAGGAGAGAGGGAGAAAAGGAGAAGGAAGTTTAAAATGAAAGAATGAGAGGATTACTAGAGGATTTTTCTAATATAAAGACCGAAGGGTTGCTGCCTAATCCAGACGTCGCCAAACAAAAAGAGATACCAGTGGAGATCCATTAGAATGGACAGCGGTGGTGTATATGAGAGGACAAGATCACTGGAAGAAGGTGGTCTGGCCGGACTCCTCGTTCAACCACCCAAACATCCCTGCTGTTGAACCATCTGTGCAGTGAGGAGCACACCCCTGAGGAAACCAACAGATCGCGGATGGTTTGAACCAGCTCCTTCTTAGACCCCGTCAACTCAAAGACAGAATTATTGTCACCTCACTATGGACAGTTGCACAATATTAGTTTATTTGAACTGGTTGAAGTGATTACTGATTCTCCAAATGTTAAGATCAAAAAAGTTGGTAACGTTCAAAAGGAGCCCTCCCTTGTTGTTTCTTGCCAAAAAAGAGGAACTGCTCCAGATATATAATGAATCTAATCACAGTTTTCCACAGAAAAATTATCTACATTCCTATATTGCCCTTGGGAATACCAGTCAAATTGTGCAATTCAAACTATAATTAACTTTTTCTCCATTGTTATTCCTAAAGAGAACACATGTGTACAGAAATGCAGAGCAATTTGGGCTTATAAAAATAATCATGTCAGTTTCATACCTCCATTTTCCCCTTTAATGTGAACAATGCAAGAAAGTGTATGCTATAGAGTTATCCATGTTTTAAAATATTTACAAGTATCTTGCAGCAAATAATTTTGAATATTACTTTAAACCACATCAGGTGCACTTTGATTTCCCACACCATACTTCTACAATGACACAGTCCTCCCCCAATCAAATATTCCACATACTAATTGATGATGGGTGGAGGAAGGTTGTAAAATTAACATGGTAACATTTGGAATGATTACAGATTTAGGAACGCTTAGAGCAGAGTCACTGAATATCCCATTATGTTAATCTCATTAACAAATCCCATTGATTTCAATGGATTTGCTCTGCATGACTAAATCTATTTCGATCTGCTTTTTAAGGTTTTATTTAATAATACAAGCCAAGGAAGCATATTAAATCAGTCCAAATCAATTTAGTGCATTAACATTTATTTAAATTCAGTATTTTCAAGAACACTCATATCATTGCTATTTAGTGAAATTCATGTTATTAGGTGCTAGTTATTTTCCAGTTTTCTGTTTCTGCAGTGACATGCAGCCCTAAATGAACTCCTAAAAATCTGGATTGGGCAACCTAGGGAAGAATCCTACCCAGTAGATCCCAACCTTGGGCCTCCAGATGTTCTTGGACTACAACTCCCAGAAGCCTTCACCACCACCTCTGCTGGCTTGGATTTCTAGGAGTTGGGACCAGTGCTATAGACAGTTATACTAATACACACACATTTCTGATACTGCTATTACAGCAGTAAGTAAGAAAAATAAAGCTCCTTTATCACCCCCAAAGTTGGTAAAGAACAAAGAGTGCATCACAGCAGTTTCATAGCTTGCTATGGGAACTGGAGAAGTAATTCTGAAAAATGTGAGCTGTCATTTTTTTAAAAAAAAAAAAGGCCACTGCACTTATAATCCAGGAACTCAGTCTGGTTTTTCACTGGAAGCCATTTGTTGCATGTACACTGTTGGACCAGAAATAAATCTTCATGGTGCTTTGGGCATCCTGAATACAACATGAACACAGTTGCTGGTACCTAAAGCAGACACACAAAGACGAAGGCACTGTGAATTAATAGAGGAATACTTAATTAAAAAGACTAAGGCATCTGCTTTCCATTCTTATTATCTTGCATTTCTACTAGGAATCTACATTCAGATTCGGAAATATTTGGAATTCACCAAATAATGCAATAATCAGACAGTCCTAAACATATCCAAATCTAAATATATTTGTTCCAAATATCTGTAATAATAATTCCTAATATCTGGAGTGCCATTTGCTTCTATAGACTAGAAAACAAAAGACTAGATTTCTGCTTGCTAGAGGAAGACGTGAAAGGGAAATCTATTTTTCAAGCATCCTGGAAAGATTGCTTGAAAAAAAACTTAAAGGCACTCTGGCAACAAGAGTAATAGGTGCTGAATATTCATGTCTCTCTTGAGTGGGGTTGCCATGGGTCTCCAAATGGAGGGGGGTTGAGGTGAGAGAAAAGCCTGCAGATGGTACATGTCTGCACTGATTATGTCTAGAAGCAGGCAGACACAAGAAGGTTATTTTTCATATTGGTTCTCTCCAACTGAAAGGTGGACATAGCTGCTTATAAATTCCCTGAGTATTTGCTGTTAAGATATGCCCTGGTGTAAGCCTGCACTGCAGCAGTTTTCTTTCTGACCTTCTCTAAACCCTTAAGTTACATTTACATTTTCCACATCTCATTGTATATTGTTTACTTAACACAGTTAGGAATAATAAGATTTAGAATTAGTAGATTAGTAGAGTCATAGATTAATATGTTATAAACCAACAGAGAAATATATTAGGTTTAGAACCCTTTGGGGTATATATCAGGCAGAGGAATAAGGTTTTGTTATACAGTGGTGCCTCAACTTACAACCATAATCCGTTCCAGAAGATGGATGTAACTCGAAATGGCCGTAGGTTGAAGCACCATTTCCCATAGGAATGCACTGAAATGCAATTAATCCGTTCTGGCCGAAGGAAAAAAAATCACCAAAAAAAAAATCACTACAAGACTCATTGGAAACGCGATTAATCCCTTCCGGCCGGGGGGGGGGGGGGAGAAAAGCAATCAGGCATGCAAGACCCATTGGAAATGCCCAGAAAACAAACGGAGCAGATAGGAAATGCACAAACAACAAAGGGGGCAGGTCGGAAATGCAAAGAAAACAAAGAAATAGCAAGGGAAGCATGCAGAACCTATCGGAAATGGGGGAAAAGATCCCAAAAAGCAACCAAACCCCACAAGACCCACTGGAAATGGGGAGGAACCAAAACAACCAACAAACCCCCTCAAGATCCACCGGAAATGGGGGAAAAAAAACACAAAAAGCAACAAAAAAACCCAAGACTGATCAGAAATGGACAAGTCTATAAGCTCCAAGCTTTTGCGGATGATTTAGTCATCGTATTGGAAGATCCACTGTATTCAATAGAAGATCTGATGGCAATGCTAAAAAATTCTGGTGACATGGCAGGAATGAGAATAAATCAAAAGAAGACCAAAATACTCACTAAAAACATGAGAGAACAAGAACGCCAGGAGCTAATAGAGAAGACGAGCTATCAAGAGGAAAAGAAAATTCGATATCTAGGGATACAAATTACAAAGAAGACAAGCACACTGTTGAAAGATAACTACATGAAATTGAGGAAGGAGATACAGAACAACTTGGAGAAATGGGATAAATTACAACTATCGATGCTGGGAAGAATTGCGACGATCAAAATGAACATTTTGCCAAAAATTTTATTTTTATTCCAATCGATTCCTATCATACTAAAACAGTCCTTTTTTAAAGAACTCAACAAGATAATTATGAGAATCATATGGCAAGGCAAAAAACCAAGAATTAAAATTAAGGCAATGCAGGATGTTAAACAGAGGGGTGGCTTTGGTCTCCCGGACTGGGTTCTGTATTATAGAGCTTGTATCCTAGATTGGATGAGAGAATGGATAACCCTAGAAAACACTAGACTACTTAACTTGGAAGGCCACGACTTGCAATTAGGATGGCATGCTTATCTATGGTATAAAAAGGATAAAGAACAAAAGAACTTTAACTTACACATGATAAGAAGAGCCTTATTGGGAATGTGGAGAAAGATTATACAACAAATTTATTACAAAATACCTGCATGGGTGTCACCAATTAGAGGCCTTTACAAAACCTGGACTTATGACAAAAGCAAATTTTTTAAGATATCAAGATTTATTTAAAAAGGATGGTGAATTAAGGTCTAAGGAAGAACTAGAGTCACAGAATGTATATATAGATTGGTGGCCTAGAGCACAGTTAGAATCTAGATATGAAAAAGAGAAAATAGAGGGTTTCTATTCAGAGCAAACGACTTTTGATAAGCTGCTGTTGGGCTCCAAAGAACAAATTGTTAGGAAAATGTATAACTATATGTTGGAATTTAAAATGCAGGATGAAATGGTTAAGGAATGTATGATAAAGTGGGCACAAAACATAGGGCATAATATTGATATTGATCAATGGCTGAAAATATGGCAAAGTAACATAACATTTACAAAATTGGTTAACCTTAAAGAGAATATATATAAAATGTTTTATAGGTGACCCCAGAAAAACTGTCAAAGATGTATACAGATGTATCAAATAAGTGCTGGAAATGTGAAACACAAGTGGGAAGTTATTATCATATGTGGTGGTCATGTGGAATAGCGAAAAAATACTGGAAAAGAGTACATGCTATGTTACAACAAATAATGCTCTGTAATGTGCCATTAACTCCAGAATTGTTTCTATTGAGTATTATACCTGATAACATAGATAACTCAAAGCAACATATAGTTATGTACATTGTTACGGCAGCTAGAATTCTATATGCAAAAAATTGGAAAAGTCCGACGATACCGAAACAAGAAGACCTTATTGAAAAAATACGGGAAATAGCAGAAATGGACATTTTATCAGAAGTCATGAAGGACCACCCCCTACAAAAGGCAACAGAAAGATGGGACCTATTCAACAAATGGACCAAATTAACAGGCAATGTGTAAATAGTATATATTGAAATGAGAATTTAATCTAAAAGGCAGAAAAGAGAAAACAGAAGAATTTAAAACTATGATATGGCAATAAGTTCAGAATGGTTGTTAGCATGTTATGGTCTCTCCTCTTCCCCATAAATTCCTAAGGCCCCTTTTCCTTTTTGTCACCCCTTATGTTAAAAAATAAAAATAAAAAATAAAAAGAAATGGGGGGGAACCAAAAAACAAACACCCTAAGACCCATCACAACACAGAAACATAACCCCCCAGATCAAAACCATGCTGCAAAAACACCCAGAATAGTTTTTAAAAAGCAGAAAACAGCACCTTACCTTATCAGGCAGCCCGAAGCCTCCCTGCAAAACACACACACACACACACACACACACACACACAGAGAGAGAGAGAGAGAGAGAGAGAGAGAGAGAGAAGCATACTGCTGGGGCGAAAGAGCTACAAAGATGCAGCCTCATGGACACCTACAGTTAAAAAATTTTATTTCCCACCTTTTCCCCCTGCCTTTTTCTGTTTGTATATGGAAGTTCCGGTCTCAAGTAGAAGCAAAATTTTGCGGCCAAAGTTGGTTGTAACTCGAAATGGTTGTAAGTAAGGACTCTGTGTGTGTATGATTTTCATTGAAAGGGTTTGTGTTGTACTGTAGCATAATCAGATTCTGTTCTTTGGCTAGAGCTGCAGACAGTATGGTAGAAAAGTTAGGCACTTGGGAAAGGCTGCAGGAATGCTGCCTGCACTCAATGCAGCAACTTCTATTGAGTGGAGAGGAAGAGGAAAACAACAGCCTACAACTATTATTTTATTTATTTATTTATTTATTTATTTATTTATTTATTTATTTATTTATTTATTTATTTATTTTATGCCCCGCCTATCTAGTCATTTTGACCACTCTAGGCGGCTAGACTTTTATGACACACACATCCCAAAACAACAGTACTGTTCAGCACTGGCCCTATGAAAGAGCAGCAGGCAGCAGTACAGGATGTGAGTCTCTGCCAAGGAAGTGACAGAGCTGCCTCTGGTTTCAGGTGGGACAGATATGAGTGAACCTCAGACACATTCCGTTTATGTCTTTGTGCAATTCAGACAGTGCAAGGGACCAAAATGATTGTGAACTTCTATCCCAAAGAGCCAATACGCCAGAGAAGGACAAGGATGGCATCAGCACTCAGACTGACACTATCATCTTAGGCGGCAGCAGTGCTGCTGTTTTTATGGTTGGGAAAAAAGATTTATGAACTACAGACATTGCCTTCCATAGCCATACCATGCAGCTCCATTACATTCAACCCCCAATACCATCAAATCTCTTCTGTGGAAAGTAGCATTGTGGTTGGTAAGGATTCCCCTTCAAGTGCATATACATCTAACATGGGGGAGGAGGAGACTGAGGGGTCTCAGGTGGAAACTGTTGCAGAAGCATGTGACACTGAAATCACCTCTTCCTCTTCAGCTGCACTTGCCCCACCAGGTGACAGAACTAGTAGTCACAACGAGTTAGCACCCTCTGTTAGGAACATACAGTCACACACTGAAGCTTCAAATAAATTAATCTGGAAGCATTTTCAACAGTGTGCAACAAATGTTCACATGGTTGAGCGCAAGCACTGCAAGAAGGTGCTGAATCATGAGCAGGGCTTGGGCCTCTTCTCCAATGGTAGCATGCTCAGCCATCTGAAGATTCAGCACAGGGCACTGCTGCTGAAAAATGAAGTGGTACTATGGAGGCAAGTCGCTTCCTTGAAGGGTAAGAGTCATCAGAGGGCAGACGTTGAGACAAAAGCCCAAGGAAGCAGGTAGATAAGCAAATAACCAGAAGCAAGAGATAGCAAATGCCAGATCCACATCAAGAATAAGTTCCAGGCTTGCCAGGAAGAGCTTGGAGGGCTGCAGGAAAAGATCTTCTGCAAATGTAAATTATGCTAGGATAACTTATCACCTAGGGGTGATCAGCCATTCTTTCTAGTGGAGAACACTGGTTTCTGTAAGTTTGTGGTACAACTGGCACCCCATTAGCAACCACCATTCTGAATCATCTTTAGCCACAGGGTGGTGCCAGGGTGTCAGGCAACTGGTACAGCAGCAGTTGACTAGGGCAGAGGTGGTACATTTTACAAGTGGCAGATCATTAAGTTTCTCATACAGGGCATACATAAGGGGGAAAGGGACAAGGAGTTCAAGTAGGAGTTAAACGGTTTTATAGATACTTGATTAAAGAAGCTTTGGAATTTCCCATCTTTTTAAACTCAATTTAGCAGATATTCTTTTGCTTATCTATAATAGGTACTTCAAAATCAGTATTTGCTGTGTAGAAAGCATAATTAAGGAAATAAGAGGTCTCCGTGTTTATGTCCATATCTCTATAGTTCAAAACCACATGCCATCAGTTCATTTTTAACCCTTGTTTAATAAAAAGTTCAATAGGGAAGGTGACTGATGATTTGCCCTTAATTATGGCTGACAGTTTCACCATCTTTGCTATTTCCAGCACCTTGTGTAACTATTTTTCTACTGTTGGTGCTTTGTTCAATTTCCAGTATTGAGCACAAAGGAATCTTGCAGCTGTTATCATATATATAATCATTATTACCGTAATATTTTCTACCTGGTTATCCACTGCTTTAAAGGAACAATTCTTTTTTCAACTGCAAATTAATTTTCAATATATCCTGCAATATTTGATGGATTTGCTTCCAAAACTTTATGGCTACTTTACAAGTCTACCACAAGTGATAAAAAGAACCTTCTTTCTCTTCACATTTCCAACACTTGCTGATAACCCCTTTGTACATTTTAGATAAGTTTTCCGGCATCAAGTATTTTCTATCCACCATTTTATAGAAATGTTCTTTAAGGTTATAACTCCTTGTCAATTTAAACCTGTACTTTTACACACTCTTTTACAAGTGACATCTGAAGCAACCAGGGTGCAAAACATGTCTATTTCTCTCTGACAAGACATTGGTGGGAGATGGAGACATCAAGCATAGGGCAAAAGATAAGGGCAGGATATAGGTGGGCCCTGTTGACGGAAGGCAGACACAGAGCATACAACATTCAAGAGGCTCTGAGGGACATGCTGTAGCAGTGGAGTCTAGCTACAGAAAGGCAAGGTCTATTTGTCACAGATAGAGATTGGCAGAAACCAGAAAAACCAACAAACTGGGCTGGTTCGCAGTTCAGTTTGTGACCTGGTTTGGAGATCCCATTTCGCTAAAGCAAAACAAAACACCTAATTTTTCCCCCTTGGCGCTTTGTTTGCTTTGGCAAACTGGGATGATCTGCCTGCCCCCATCTTCTCATTGCCCCAGTCGCCTGGCCTACCTGCTCCTGCTGCCATGGCACTACAGTTTCCTTCCTGGGTGACTGGATGTAATGTTCCAAGGCAGCGACTGGGCTCCTTGCAGGGAAGCTGATCCCTGCCTCTGAGCATGCACCCACCTCCCAGCTGATCATGGTAATGGACCTGTAGACAACTTATTTTCCTTAAGGTCAACCTTAAGGAAAGCCTGGGCTTTCCTGAAATCCTTTTTAAGTAAGACAGACTATCACATTGTGCTTGCAGTATTATGCTCACATGACATGCTTCAGTCTCTTGCTCCCTTCTCCTGCCTCTTTCATTTTTCCAACTGCCACTCCAAGATTGTGCTCGCTTGCTTAACTATGCTGTGCCCCATGCAGCTAGCACAGTTCTCACCCACCAAAGTCGATCTGCTGCTCCAGTCTGCCTGTCAACGCTGCCCAGGTATTTGTCCACTCCCTAGTGCAACTTATTTATTTTATTTATTTATGTATTTATTTATTGGACTTATATACCGCCCCATAGCGCTACAAGCACTCTCCGGGCGGTTTACAATTTTAATTATACAGGCTACACATTGCCCCCCCAGCAAGCTGGGTACTCATTTTACCGACCTCGGAAGGATGGAAGGTTGAGTCAACCTTGAGCCGGCTACCTGGGATTTGAACCCCAGGTCGTGAGCACAGTTTTAGCTGCAGTACAGCGTTTTAACCACTGCGCCACGAGGCTCTTGTCCTCTGCTTCCCCAATGTGGCTGGCATTTCCACTGTTCAGGATTCAATCAGCACACCCATTATTTATTGTATTTATTTTTATTTATTTATTTTATTTATATCCCGCCTATCTGGTCGGTTAAGACCACTCTTAATCATTTCATAATACAGTACTTAGGCACTGCTGGCTTTTGGTGTACATTCATTTGGCAAAGGCGTCAGAGGACATAGGAAAATCCTTTTAAAATATTTTACCTGATTGTGGTTTTTTAAAAGAGAAAATGATGACTATATTCATATTGACTGTAATAGAGTTCTGGATATCCAAAAATTCTGAATATGAAGGACTGGAATTCCAAATTTAAAATCTGAATTCAAATTCTGGTGCTTGTACACATTTGTAATTTCTACCACTACAGCCTTTTTCCTATTCTCCTACTGCAATGAATACTGAATGATATAGGAAACCCATCACCCTGGAGACCATTCCCTCCAACATCAGCAGCAAACCAGTTACTCTTTGTACAGTAGTGCTTTGACTTACGATCATAATCCATTCCAGAAGATGGACGTAACTCGAAATGGTCGTAAGTCGAAGCACCATTTCCCATAGGAATGCATTGAAATGCAATTAATCCGTTCTGGCTGAAGAAAAAAAATCATCAAAAAAATCACTGCAAGACTCATTGGAACGAGATTAATCCCTTCCAGCCGAAAAGAGGGGGGGGAGCAACCAAGCATGCAAGACCCATTGGAAATGCCCAGAAAACAAACAGAGCAGATCAGAAATGCATAGAAAACAAAGGGGGCATGTCTGAAATGCAAAGAAAACAAAGGAAAAAGCAAGGGAAGCATGCAGGGCCCATCAGAAATGATGGAAAAAACCTAAAAAGCAACCAAACCCCCCAAGACCCATCAGAAATGGGAGGAGCCAAAAAAAGCCCCAAGACCCATCAGAAATGGGGGAAAACCCCCAAAAGCAACCAAACCCCCCAGACCCATTGGATATGGGGGAATAAAAAAACAAAAAACAAACCCCCCCAAGACCCATCACAGCACAGAAACATAATCCCCCATCTCAAAACCGCGCTGCAAAAACACCCAGAACAGTTTTTAAAAAGCAGAAAATAGCACTTTACCTTACCAGGCAGCCCGAAGCCTCCCTGCAAACACACACACACACACAATCAGAAGCAGAAGGAGACAGTCCCAAGCCTCCTCCGATGCACACTCTCTCACTCCTGGGGCAAAAGAGCTACAAAGAATCAGCCTTGTCACCACCCACAGTTAGAAATTTGAATTTCCCGCCTTTTTCCCCTGCCTTTTTCTGTTTGTAAGTGGAAGCTCTGGTCGCAAGTAGAAGCAAAATTTTGCGGCTGGAGCTGGTCGTAACTCAAAATGGTCATAAGTAGGGACATTTGTAAGTCGAGGCACCACTGTATTCCCAACAGCAGCAACTATTCTTAACGTTAAAGGATACCCCGCAGCAAGTCCATGCTGGCAGGAGAGGAAGAAAAAAAAGATAAAATAAAAAACATCTACAGAGGAATTTAATTTGAGGATATTACCCTTCCTAATTTCAAAGGCCTTGCTACAATTCTGGCGGTATTCCAGTTTTTCTTCACAAAACCAGCAAAAACTAGAAGAATCAGGTCTGATAAAAAGATATTCTATTTCCCAGTCATGGAGCAAATTTCTATTAAACCACAGTGTGATCTGCCTTAGACTGCCTGAGTGTATTAATATGTATTTGTTAATTGAGACATCTCTGTACCACTTTTCCTTTTAAAAATCTATACTTTATAATCCTGCAGTGTTAAACCCACAAAATACAAGAAATTCAAGGAATAAAACAGTAATAAAATAAAATGCTTCACTAAAATCACTGAGGGTAACTGATTGAAGGCGTGACTACACTGTTGAATTAAATCAAGAACTGGTTTGGGTTTTTAGCAATTGATTTAACATCACATGGTTTTTGTGTCAGTGAGTGCATCCTCATGGAAAACTCTTAGTCCGGTTGTAAGCTGTGTGGTATACTGGCACTTTAGCGCTCCAGGTCCCACTTTTTCCTCTGTACTGGCAACTCGTTTTTTTCACCTCAAATGTACTTTCTGCCTTTCTTGAGATGGAACTTACATGCCTTGAAGCAGCTGATGACGGACTTTTATTTGCTAAATAATAGCTGATGAGCTTTCACCACACACTTAATGGAAATGGGACAAAGAGGGAAGCACTGTACATCAAATTTCAGCTAAGGGATTCCAAATCCAATTGATCCATACAATTTTCTAGAAGAAAAATTTCAACTCAGTTTTATTAATTTTGTGATGTTGTGGATAGTAACAGGCTAAACTAAGGAGGCTTTGGTTTGAATCCCCGCTCAGCCATGAAAACTCACTGGAGCTGTAGAAGTGGTAAAACCAGTCTTAAATATTTCACTTACTCCGAAAGCCCTATTAGGGTTGCAATAAGTCAACTCTGACTTGACGGCACATAACAACAAACTGTTCTTGAATAAGACTGAATACTTCATATGTTTGTTTCCTTTTACATTAAAGATGAAAATGGCTACAATAAAAGAGTACTGGAATATCATATATAAATAAGATTTATACATATGATGGACACCCATATAAATGGATTGACTATAGCCTGAGTTTTATAAATCATTACCAAATGTAATGCCTCTGCTGTTACTTATTTTCACTATTATTTTCTTCATAACTACCAGGACCATCTCTCATCACAAGGCTCAAAGGTAAAAAATGTCAATATTCTCTACATTGACAAATCTGATTCCTCTGCTATCTTCTTTCACTTTTATACAGTGGTGCCTCGCTTAATGGGTGCTCCGTTTAGCGATGAAAGCACTTAGCGGCAACTTTTTTGGAGCGTTTTTGTGCTTCGTTTAGCGATGGTCCCTATGGGCGATTTTCGCTTAGCGATGGTTGGGACTATGCTTCGCATAGCGATTAAATTTTGGGTCCCCTGTTTCGCTTAACGATGGTTTAAACAGCCTCATGTTTGCTGGTTTTTAAATATTTTTCTGTTATTTATAAAGTTAAAGTTTACTGTTTAAAATGTTTGAAATCATAAAGTGCACTTAATAAACCCTTTGTTAACCAAATTTGACTTTGTTCCGACTCTTTTTTAATTTGTTGTTGTATTTTTCCCCCATTGAGATGCACTGAATAGGTTTCAATGCATTTCAACTGGGGAACCGCGTTTCACTTAGCGATGTTTCCTATGGCGATTTTCACTTAAGGACGGCAATTCGTTCCTATTGGAACGGATTATCCTGTTTTCAATGCATTTAATAATAATAATAATAATAATAATAATAATAATAATAATAATAATAACAACAACAACAATAACAATAATAACAACAACAACAACAACAACAACAATAATAATAATAATAATAATAATAATAATAATAATAATAATAATAATAATAATAATAATAATAATAATAATAATAATAATTTATTGTCATTGTAAATATATACACAGTATACCCATACAACGAAATTCACAGACACCCAGAGACCAGACACATGCACACACATAAAATTCCCCAAACACTCCCCACCCACTAAAAGTCCCCCATGAAAAATACAAACATCTACACCACAGGCCAAGTAACACAGTCTAATTATTCACTACTGGTGGTCTTTAAGCTCATTATTAATTGCAATTATAGCTCTGGGATAAAAACTATTTAGAAAACGTGTGGTCCGAGTCTTAATTGTTCTATATCTTCTGCCAGACGGTGACAGTTCAAAAAAGTTATAAGCAGGATGGGAAGAGTCTCTCAGGATGCTGTGTGACTTCCTCAGACAGCGGGATGTGAAGATGCCATCCAGGGTTGGTACAATGGGAAACCGCGTTTTGCTTAGCGATGAAATCGCTTAGCAGCTATTTTTTCAGAATGAATTAACATCGCTAAGCGAGGCACCACTGTATTTACTTTTATATATTCTTTTTCCCTCTCTTCTGTTCTAACTGTATCCCCAGTCTTCCAGCGCCCCCACACCCCTTCTCTCTCCCCCCTTATCTTTGCTCAGGCCTGGTGTCTGTTTCCTGTGTCCTGGAGGAAAGTTTACAACAGTACCCTAAAACAACATCGGCCATAAATTACTGAATATACCATACAACCAAGAGCCAATGACGTTTTAGAATGTTCCACTTGTGAAAGTGACATTTCATTCAACATTTCATTGTTTTTCTGTATGTCTGATGATGTGAACATGTCCATGAAATCTTAAGCTAAAATATAATAGTCTTTAAGGCGCCATATGTTTCTGTCTTGTCTTGTCCTGTTTTGTTTATTTGGATTTTGTCTGATATGCTAGTATATAAAAATTTGTCTCATTCATTTGGAAACTGAAGTCATACTTATTTTCTGCTCTTCAACCAGAGAAAACAAGAGCTTGCTGCACATTTTCACTATGGAACAAATTATGCACTCCGCACATGATCAGAAATCCTCTTCTATTTTATTTCATGTTCTTAACTGGGGGGGGGGAGGTGACCCCAACCATCTAGCAGACTCACAAAACTTTTTGCTAACATGAGCACAGCACCAACAGACTCCCACGTGTCAACGGTATGTTTTTACAGCAAAAAGCCAAGCTACACCTTAGGCAGTCCAGAGTTGAAATTTCGTCCTGAATTAATTTATGGGTCATGGTTTCAGAAATGTAAATTTCTCTAGCTTACTTAGCCTTACCTATACTCACGAACCGCTCTTGGGCAAGTTATTCGCTCTCAACCTCCTTCCATAGCTAAACGTTTTAGACACTAACGCCGACCTACCTTACAAGGCTGTTGTGAGCAGAACCGCCCCAAGAGAACGAACGCAAGCTCCTTTAAGCGCTCCCGATGCCCAGCACCTCAGATGACCGGCTGAGATGGCACCTGCTAAAGAAGCGGGCACAAGAGCTCCCGTCTGCCAGACCGCCGAAGCCTCGGGGGCCAAACCCGCGGGAAGAAGAACGTCGAGAAGCTCCACATCGCCCGTTCACGCACCTCAAGCTTACACGGGTCCCCGGAGGGGGGCGCAGGGGGGAGAAGGGCTCACTCTGTCGGCGAAGCCATGCAGACGGCGCGGGGATGCCAGGAGTGGAAGGTTAAAAAAAAAAAAGAAGAAGGGGAGAAGAGGAGGAGGAGGAGGAGAGGTGCTAGCAACCAGCACGCCGAAAACAACCTCCAGCGACGACGACTGCCGCCGGCCTCCGAAAAAGCAAGAGAAAACCTTCACTCCCTCAGCTCCCTCAACGCAAAACGCGGCTAATGGCCAGGCCTCAGCCAATGGGTAGCCGTATCGGTCCCCATGTGACCGCCGGCAGCGCCTTCCTCTTTTCTTCCCCCCCCCTCCCGCGCTACTCTGGTTCAGGTGCGGTCAGATCCGGCGTGAGCCAGAAAGGGAGCGAAGTGTGCCACGCGCTCTGTCATCTCTCTCTCTCTCTCTCTCTCTTCTGCCCTGCCCCCCCCTCCTCCTATCCCTCCCACCCTCTCTCCGGAGAGTCACGGTTCTCGCCGCGCGCCTCTGGCTGAGGACAGGCGCGCGGGAAGGGGGGGCGGGCTCCTTGGGAGCATCTCCTCGCCGCCCCTCCTTCTCCGGCCTGTCGGAGCACAGGTGCACGTGGAAGAGCCGGGGGCGGAGGAGGGGGGCGGCGAGCCGGAGCTCCTGCCGAAGCGCACGCACTCGGCTGTGCGTGACCTGGATTGGCTGCGCGTGCCGGCCAAAAAGCCCCTGAATGGCCTTCGGGGCGGCCTCTTCAGGGCAGCGAGCGTTGGAAGCTCCGTTAGTCCGTTGGCCCTCGTAACGGCCGGGAGGAGTCTTATGGCGCCTTAATAAAAGGTGAACGGCTACATCACGGGAGACCGCGGTGGTGAGCTGGAAGCCCCCCGTCTCTGAGGTGTTCCGACTGTCACGGAGTGGACCGTTCGCCAGACCGTTCTTGGGCCGTTTTCGCTCAGCTTGGCCTACCTGGCAGGGCTGTTGTGAAGTGGGGCGGAGCAGAGGCTTGTAGGCTTGGCTGCTTTGCGATCCTTGGAGGAAAGATGGGGTGTAAATGTCATAAACACAGTGGCGAAAGCCGTGTTGCAAGATACTGCACATGGGAGGGGAATCGGGCAAGCAGTTTACATTTTCTGGGCCCCCGTTGGGCACTTGTCTGCAAAGCCAAACAGCTACTCAGAACAATTAAAGATAGTGTAATATGAAGCAAGGGGATAAGGGGCGTGTGGTTCTCCATATAAGGTTGGACTTGTACATATAAGCAAATAATGCAAGCTAAACAGTACTTCAGTCAAGGTTTTTCTGGATCTATCGGAGGGATGCAATTAATCACTAAAATGTATATAAACTTATAAGAATGACTAACAGAAATACTTATGCAAAACATTTCAGCTTCCAGCTTCTTCAGATGCTCTGGTAAAAATAATGCTGTTTCTCAGTTGGCAGTTGTTGAACCTGGATGACGGGGGGGGGGGGGTTGTCCACCAGATTCAGGCCATGAAGTATTTATGGTAGCTAATCCGTACATCCAGAGGTTTGTGCTCTTACTGGTAAGAATTGTCCTCAAACCACCAATCAGCAATCACACCTATGTGACTCCAAATGCTTTATAGTATTGCAGTGTAATTTATCATTGAGTGCAGACAATGAAGATGTCATCTGTGACATGCAGGCAAAACGAACACAGATGTATGGACAGTATCCAGAAATTATAAGCCTGCTTTCTTTACTAAGAAGTTGGAGCAACCAGTGTTCAAACTCTTTTAACTGAACATTGGATCCTAGCATTAGTTCGAAAATAGATACCACCAGATAGATCCAAGTACATTAGAAAAGGGAAAACTTCTGGATTTACAGATTGGCTACCTTAACATCTCATGGCTGAACCCAGATGACAGTACATAACATCATTCATCTGCTTTGGAATATTCTCTCCTCTAAATTCTATAACTGCCATGTGGAAAACAGCATACTTTTACCAGGGCAACCAAAAAGGGAAAGGCTGGAATTTTTAACTTAAATGCTTCTGCTTGTTAGTCACTCTGTTTCAAAGAAAAGCCAAATAGAGAGGAGGTGTATGTGTGCATATGCATAGCCTATGCCCTTTGTTTGAAGAACTGGAGTGTGAAATCCAACTCACAGCTGCCTTAGCTGTAACTTTAAAACAACAATCTTACTGCTTCCTGCCTCATCTAAGACAGACATACTTGGCAAAATTCATCTTGCCAAGAACTTTACATCTAAGAGTATCCTCCTGGCAAACCCCATCTTGCCTCGAATGTTTGGATTTTAGGTACTGTACTTGCTTTGAATTAATGGGATTTATCCATGAACGCTTGCATATTGTATTTTTTTATTACTGGCCAATAAAGGTATTGCCTTTTCTTTCATTTGTATCTTAAAAGTGTGTGTGTGTGTGTGTGTGTGTGTGTATTATATATATATATGTATATATTATATATGTATATATTATATATATATATTATATTAGATATTATATATGGGATATTAGTACTTGGCTAGATAGCTCAGTGAGTTAGATATCTGGTTATGGGGCCAGATGTTGGGAGTTCAGTTCCCCATTGTGACTCTTGGGAAAAGGGGCCAGCCTGTGTAACCTTGGACAGTCCCAGAGCAGCCCTAGAAGAAGAGAGTGGTAAACCATTTCTGAGTATTCTCTATGTAGGAAACCTTGGAAAGGGTTGTCATAATTCAGAATCAACTTGACAGCATATAATTAATGTCAGTGCCAACAGCTGGCAGAGAGAAATAAAGCCTTTTTTTTTTACCAGAATGGGGTGAATTTGCATATATTATGATTTTTAAAATTTTTGTTTCCTTGAAGCTCAAAATAGCAGACTCAGCACCAGGGCAACCACCAGTGCTCTTGGAGAGGCCCACCAACACTAACACCAGTCCAGATCTTCTAAATCAGGCAGGGTCTGTATATCTCCTTCATAGTTTTCCACAATGCCCAGAAGTGGAGATGGGGTATTCGTGGACATAATGAAGGTCCAGCCCCCTGGGGCTGGACCATCCACTCACCGTCTGTTGCTGCTGCGGGTTCCGCACCCCCTTCCTATTGCTCTGGAGCTCGCAATTGGCGAGCCGCTCTCGGCTACCCATCTCTACCCAGAAGTTAACTTGAGATTGTTGTGGGTAATTCAGATGGTAGCTTCCAATCATGCATGGAGAAACCCTTTAGTTGCCGCTACTGTTAGACATGCCAAAAGGGGACCTGCCAGATAGCATTTTTTGCAGGGCCTTCTCAGGTAGTACACATGATCCCTGTAGCCTGTTTTATGCTCACAAGAAACCAATTAGGTGTGAGAAAAAGATCAGCTACCCAGTGTCCTTCAGTACTGAGTTGGGATTTTGATTCAGGATTTCCCGTTCCCAAGACCAATAGCGTTACACCTTGGATTGTGCCCACCTCATCCCATTTTACTTTGCTTATTCAAAGATATTGATGGCTTTTTCACCACCACGCAGTTTCACAACACAGTTCGGATAAGTCCTATTGATTTCACTATCTTTCAAGATACAAGACTGATATTTCTGTGATTCTTTTGTCCATTTCTCTGTTTGGCCCTAGATAAACTTCTGTCCTCTGCCCATCTATTAGGTAGCTTCCATCTTTTCCATGATGAAATGTATTCACAGTTACTGAAAGACTTGAGGGGCTTGCACCATGGCTGCTTTCCCTCCATGTCTTTTACTTACACTGGTCACTCCAGTTTCCTTCCACTACCTCCACCTTGGACATCTTTTTCTCTACCACTACCATGGGATTATCAGACTGCAGGAAGGTGGCCTTTTGGGGTGGTGTGGGGGGAGCCTTTGCATTACTGTGGTAGAAAGCAAAGTGAAGCACTGTACTGTTGAAGCTGCCATCTTCCGGAATGCCATATGGACCCAGAGGTATTCTGGGGAAATCAGGTGGCTGATGGCTGGATTCTTGCCTAGTATAGCACGTTGCAGAGTCCTGTAGTTTGTTACCATGGCCATCATCCACTATTCATCTAAGCCTGATTCAATCTGAAGCATTTCTGTGTGCTATTTTGATGCTGTGATCGTGTATCTACTTACCTGGGAGTGAGCCCTATTGAATTTGGTGGGGTTTAGTTCTGCCTAGATGTGCCTGGGCTTGTGCTGAAAAAAATGCAATCCTGTCCACATCCCACTGAACACTGCTTGACCTACTTTTGAATGTGTTCAAACCTACATAGACTCAATTCTTCCTGTGCTTACTTGGGAGTAATACTACCATCTGTGAGTGTACCTCTGGAATCTAAATAAAATTATACCAATCATGTGAAGCATCTGTACAGTTATATTTTTAACTAAGCTTTTCTTTGTCTCAGCTATTAGTGGGCTATTTCTAGCATTCTGAAGTCCTTGGGCAAGGCAGAGAATCCAGCTCAGCTCTTTTACTGTTCTCATTTGGCTGCTCCTCATTCCTGTTATTTTTGGCCAGCTGTGAAAGTCAACAGTTGCTGCTTTCAATGTGTTTATTTGTTATGCTTTGTTTTATTGACTGTGTCATTGGGGTGGAAGCAGCCTGATGAGTCTAGTTTCTGCTGCTTGGCCTCCATGCTGATGAAGGATAAACAGGGAAGAAAAAGCTCGTAAGTGTTAGAAAAAATGTAAATTATTTATTTACATATATAAAATAAAACATCACAACACTGTGTGCAAAATTCTGGAGGGAATGTGCTGGCAGGAAAGTGTGAGAGAAGAGAGTTGAGGTTTGACGAAACAAAATGGATATTATATTTTTTTAAAGTGTTAAAGATCCATTCAAAATCAGGGTCTTATCCCAATATATCAAAAGAAAGCAGTATAGGTATTCCAAATATCTTTATCTGTTCTTAGTAATTGTAACTACCTTGTTTCCCCAAAAATAAGATCTAACCTGAAAATAAGCCCTAGTATGATTTTTCAGGATGCTCGTAATATAAGCCCTACCCCCAAAATAAGCCCTAGCTAAGTTAAACCCCACCCTCCACCATTGTGCAGCAACCAGAAGAAGGTTACATGACTATTTGAATAAATGTACAGTGGTGCCTCGCAAGACAAATGCCTTGCGGGACGAAAAACTCGCAAAATGAATGGTTTTGGCGATGGGGTTGATGACTCGCAAGACAAATGTTCCTATGGCCGTCCTTTGCAAGACGAATGTTTTCTGTTAGAAGACTTCAGTCTCACTTGTTCGCTTTAAAATGTGAAATGTTAAAAGTTTCTGTACTGTTGGTTTCTGTATGTTTACATGCCTTGAAAATGCACTTTCTGAAGAGTTTTACACAATCCAAGGACTGTTAGTGACTTGTTCTGTTCAATTTCAATGAAGGCAGACGTTCCTGCCTCATGTTTGCTGATTTTTAAATGTTTTTCTATGAAGTTTAAAAAGTTAGTTTTTTGACTGAAATTTTTGAAATCATCTGCACAAAATGTATGGCTTTAAAGAGCACTTAATAAACCCTTTGTAAACAAAATGTGACTTTGTTCTGACTTTTTTTTGCCCATAGGAACGCATTAATTAGATTCCAATGCATTCCTATGGGAAAATGCTTTTTGCAAGATGAATTTTTCGCGAGACAACATTAACCACGGAACAAATTAAATTTGTCTTGCGAGGCACCACTGGTAGATTGTTTTACATGAAAAAAATAAAACATTCCCTGAAAATAACCGATGATGCATTTTTGGAGCAAAAATTAATATAAGACCCTGTATTATTTTCAAGGAAACACGGTATATTTATAGACATGAATACACACCCCTAATGAGGATAAAGATATTGAGCAATGTAGATCTTAAAACAATCAATGAGTTTTTTTCACATGTTAAAGCAATTCATCACTTGTATAAAATTTTCCTGTTATAACTACATTTTTAGTCAGTTAAGTTTAATGGGAATTTTCTGTCTGTCAGAAGAGTATTCTGTCAGAATAATTATGGTATTTCCTAGATTGGAAGTTGCTTTAGGTTTGGCTGTGACCCTTTCTCAAGGACAATAGAATGTCTAGTGTTTACATGCATGTATTGATTTAATCAATGCATGCTTGAAGTAACCATTGCCTAAAAGATATACAGGTTAAACATGGTGACCAAAGTACTGCTTTCCAAGTGAACTGCAATTCCCAATATTGCTCACCCATGGGTTATGTTAACTGGGACTGGTGGAGGTTTCAGTCCAGTAACCTGGACAGGTGGTGTTTGACCACTCTGGGCTAAACAGTGCAAAGAAAAGAGAAATTGTCATATATAGTTGGACAGTTCTATTTAAAAAAGCATTTGTTCTGTAGAGTTGGCTTGTTTCAATTATCTTTCCATAGCCTTAGGCTGCAATATCTGGAAGTAAGCTTCGTTAAACTCAATGGGTCTTACTGTTGAGAGGATAAGCCTAAGATTGTTGGTAAAGGTATGGATAATTCCTTTACCTTGGGCAATTCCAAAGAAGTAACTGTCAATCTGTTTTGTCATGTTGGCAAAAGGGGAAAAACGGCAAAGTCATATAGCACTTTAAAGGCTAACAGTTTTACTTTAGTATGAGCTTTCAGGGATGTGGGGATATGTTAAAACGTACAGAACATCTATTGTACTATGTATGTGGAAGTGAATTTTGATTCACAAAAGCTCAACAATAAAGTGCAACAATATTTTGCTTTTTAATTTGGTGTCATTTAAAATTTTTGGGATCCAGATTTGGATTTAACTTGGGGGGGGGAGAGTGACTAGAATGATAGAAATCCTATGCAGACCCAGGAATCTGAGATCATGGTTGCAACAAGAGACTAGCTAACATTGGCATAGTTGTCTGTGGAGGAAATTATATGTACTCCATGAATACAAGATGATGTATGACAGTGGTTCCCAATCTTGGGTAACTTGGGTGTTCTTGGACTGCAGCTCCCAAAAACCCCAGGGCAGCACAGATGATGGTGAAGGCTTCTGGGAATTGCAGTTCAATAACACCTGGGTTACCTATGGTTGGAAACCACTAATGTATGATAAATACATGTCTGACAGTTTCTGCATGTATACTGTATGTCCTCCTGCCAAAGAGAAATTCTGTCTGATGTTTATACCTCTATCATATGAAATATTTGCAACTCTGAATTTGAATTAGTTGGGGAAAATTTTGTCATACAAAGTGGCCTTGCAATGAAAAATACGTAGTACTAAACAAGGATCCAAATTGTCAGAAGAAGCCTAGACAGTATGAAGGCAGACTGCAGTACTTGTCCTTCTTGTGATGCCTAGGCATTCTCTCTAGAGTTTTGCAACCCATCAAACAATAATGATGGAAATGTCAACCAATCAGCATAATCAGGTGGAAAATAAGCATTAATAATTATTCCGGTCCTGTGGACAGTTCGCAGGTGATAAGCAGTCTTGTCCTTACTTGAAAATAAATCATTCTGAATTCATTGGGATCTAATTCAAAATGAATATGTGCAGGGACTGGAGCCAAAGTGGCTTTTCCTGCCTCAGTGCACTTCATTGGACAGTACAACAACAAAATCTGAACTGAAGCGCAGACACACTATGGTGGGGAACCTGCATTCTGTTTAGGAAAGGGAACATAACACTCCCCTATCCATCCAACCCAGTGTTTGTATATGCGAAAGAGGAGAGTCTTTTTGATATATCAGTTGGTTTAGTTGGTATTCATCCAAAATGACTTCTAGATTTGCTTAGAAATATTGCAAGAATGTTCCTGTCCTTAGGGTTACAATCTAAAAGGCACAACACATGAAGAAAGGGATGGGAAGGTGGGATGGATGAAGAAACAGTCCTTAAAGTCAACATTCATGGCTGCTGGCTATGACAAATGCATGTGGGGAAGTTGCTCTGTCAGCTGAAGCAATGGAATCTCCTTGCTGCTTCCCACTACTTTGCAGCCTTGCATTAGAGTCACCTTTAGAATGCTAGTCCTATGTGTTGAACTGAGAAAGAGTCAACAGACATTATGGACAATGCCATTGCAAAGCTAAGTCTATCTTTGCAGAACCTGGGTTGCTTTGCAAAAGTGAGATGAAGTAAAAATAAAAATAATGAAGTAAGCAATTTTTTAAAAAATGATGAATTTGGTGAAATACAAAATCTAGTTCCATGATGTTTCAGCTTGTAAATCTCTAGTAACAGAAAGGACGTAGCATGGTTTGGACTAAATGCACACGACCTGAAAAGAAGTAACTGCTGTATAGGCACATTTTTCAAGCGAAAGACAAGAACGGAGGTGTTATAAAAGCCAGGAGAGTGTAAGTGGATAATCTTGAGGGGCAGACAGATGTCACTGAAATGAGAAATGGAACCAACTAGCTTTCAACTTGAAAGATAAATGTTAACTAAAATGACAGCTATGGGATAGAAAAGGTCCAAAGTTCCAAATTAGCTCTGTACGAAACATTAATAAGTAAACACAGGAACTTAAGTTTCCAAGGATCAAAGATTAATTGGCAAGACAAAAGCACAAAATGTCTTTTGTAATGTCATGAACTCTTCAGTAAAAGTGAAAATGAAATACAGTAAATAAAAATAAAATTATTATTCATGGGGGTCCTAATATAAAAAATAAATGTTTAACAAAACTACAATTATACCTTTTTGTTGCATCACATTTGTATTGTGAGTATTTAATGAGTCTCTGGAATACTACTGTAGGATCTCAGCCTTGCAGAGTTGCCCCAGCATGCTGCAATCCATAGAGGATGAGAGAGTCAGTATATCCTAGCAGGTAAGTGGGGTTATGCATCCTAGAGATTGTCCTACTTTTTAACCACACTAAAGCCTCTGATCCAGCCATGCTCATGTAATCCTATGCTGAATTCAGTTCACCTTCCACAATAAAGGAGCACTTTGTTGACCATAGGAACCAAAGCAGAACAGCAGCAAGCTTTGTCAAGTCTTAAAGGCAAACAACGATCTTAACAATATAAGGTGTTCTTGTTTCTCAGAATTCTTTCAAAGTAAGTATGGTAGACAAGATTTGGGATATAAATTTATGAGCTCCCAAATTATTCTCTAGCTTGAAAGAAAATCCCTGCTTGCCATCCCTATCTTGGAGGCTACTGCAATTGTACTTTTCTTGTGGGTCTTACTGGCAATATTGCTTAGAAATATATTTAAGACTAAGGGGAGGATGTATTCAGCTGGTTGGAGAAAGTTGACATGGATATTTTTTACGTATCTTGGATGACTCAGAAATAAACATTTATTTCCAACAGGTGGAAATAACTTATCTCCAGTTTCCCCATCTCTGACTATAATTATAAGTTCAAATCAGCAGGCTCCATATGAGATGCTAGCTGTACCACTTTGCATGAGTTGTCCTTTCTGAATCCTCTTCTAATGCAAATCTATATGGAGAGCATTCAAGTAACTCAGCATGAACATCATCACACAAGATACAGTATCTCCTTCTTCCTTCTTGTCACTTTCTGCATCCCTAGGACTACTAGAGGGGAGGGGGAATTAAAACTACTGTTCCAATTGTTTTGGTGGAATTAGCTTTTTAGAATTGACCAATGATATTAATGCATATTGTCTTCTCGAAACTCTAATGTTTTCTTCTTCTCAAAGAGCTCCCTCTGCTGCCCAGTGTTCTTAATTTAAAACAGCAAGAGCAAGAATGGAAGTTGAAATCACAATAAACAAGAAACGAAGGGAAGGATCAGTCAGTCACCATTGTTAATGCAGAACATAATTATTGTTTAGTAAAGCTTTCAAAAGTTTAAATTAAATATTAGAAATTCTGCCATCCTTATCTAACCAAACCAATCTGGTTTAATGATAGAATAAAATAGTGAATGATACCAAAACAAACAAACAAATCCTGGTCAATCTAACCTTTTTGTACTTATCTAAGTGACATAAGGAATACAGATACTGAAATGAGAGGTATTACAAGAGAATGAGGTAGGTGTACCGTCTCCACCCATATTAGATGTTGAATCATCAACTATCTATCGCTTTTCAAATTGGGAACTGCAAATGAAAAACTGAGCACAATTGAGTATCAAATACTATTTTATCTGATTCATAGGAACTATTTTATCCAGATATTGCTCTAAACTGCCTCTTTGAAGTTTTGTGATGGACCTTAAGATAATAAAAAATAAGTTGTTGAGGACAGAGAGTGGAAGTATGCAGAGAAAAGGATGTGTTGCCCTGGTCAAATCTAAATGTTCCAAAGGTCCAGTAAAACGTAGTACTATTGAGAATCACTCTATGAGTTGTGGAAAATTATATGAAATCACCAATCACTAGAAAGAATTATTAGGCATGATCTGGATAAATTGTTTAACTGAAAATTTTATTGGCTAGACAACCATTTTCATGAATGTGTTATGAAGCTTTTTGATTTTTCTTAGAAATACTTCCATTTCAGATTTAGATGGCTTTAAAGAGTGATTGGACAAATTCAAGATAAGCCTCTAGTATTAGAGACAACCTGAATCTCAGTACAAGCTGCTGGTGAAGATGATTTGGAGACAGCTATACTGTTCATGTCCCACTAGTTCGCTTCCCACTGTGGAAACCAGGAACTGAGTTGAATAGGTCTTTGGTTTGATCTGGAAGGGCTCTGCTCATGTTCTTATATCTCTGTATAAGAATAGGACAGAGACAGAGAGAAAAGGTGTCATTTAAACGTATTTGGCAAAGAGACGTTTTCCATAGCTATAAAATATACCAAAAGTAGAATTGCTTTGTGCAGTATTATATTCTTCTATTATAAATGTTCCCCAGCAGGAATTATTAGACAAAGCCAGGTTATGGGAACATGTGTATACCCAGAGATTGGGAAAGTTAGGGTTTTTTTACTACAAAGCCCAGATTACCTCGCTAGTATGACCCCAATGTATCTTTTCCTAGCTCTGCATATTCCTTGGTCTACTAGAGACACCTGTTGCCCCTGAGCAATTCAGTTGTTAAAAAGCACAATCAAATATTTGGTATTCATTTAGTGTTGTCACTACTAAAAATACAGGGTAAATATATAGGCTTGAGTAGTGGGCATCTTTTTCTTCGTATTGCAAACAACAGATTTTTTTCTGAAATGTACTGGTTACAATGATGGTAGATTCTGAGTTTATTGGAACTTCTGAAATAAATGGTCAAAGGTTGTCCCAGGATGATATATCAGTAATTTAACAAAGAAACTCCCAATGCCCGTTCCACAGGCAGGGGTTAGGCAGACTTAATGAGGCAAAGTCAGAGAACAACTGATCCACTCTGTTAGCTGGAGACCAACAACTGCCTTTTTGGAAATTGGCTTGTGCACATTGCTCTTTGAAAGAATTGGATCTGACTATTCATCTCTAATTGAAGCAATGCTATTCAATATTCATGCCTTCAAAGCAACACTTAATTAATCAACAGATGGAAAAGAAAATATCAAAGGCTGACAGGCAAATCATTAATCTGGACATAAAACTGGTTTATATGGGAAGCTTTTCTTCACCAGAGCCTGGGTGTGAGGGGAGGCAAGGCACATGTCTAAAAAGCAAAATAAAACACAATTTCTATAGGAGAGAATGAACATTTGCTGCTCAGTATCTGTCAATAAGTATTTATCTGTTGATAAAAGCGAAGGCAAAATGCTCTACCACTTTAAAATATTTTGCCGTTTTCTAATCCTTTGTTTTGTTTTTGCTTTTCCTCCCTTAATTTTGGAAACATGGTGACTTTTTAAAAAAACTTTATTTTTCAGACTGCACTTTAAAACCAGTTGGATTGTACCAGCTTAAGAATATATATCTATATCTATACAGTGGTGCCTCACTTAATGGGCGCCCCGTTTAACGACAAAATCGCATAGCGATGAAGATTTTGCGATCGCTTTGCGATGGTCTGAATGGGTTTTTTTCACTTTGCGATGATCGGTTCCCTGTTTCACTTACCGATCATCGCAAAGTGACGATTTTAAAACTGCTGATCGGTGGTTCCAAAATGGCCGCCAGGTAAAAAAATGGCCGCCCACTGTGTTTAGGGACGGATTCCTTGCTTACCGGGCAGCGAAAATGGCTGCCGTATGGAGGATCTTCGCTTAAAGGTCAGTTTTAAGCCCATAGGAATGCATTGAAAGGGTTTCAATGAATTCCTATGGGCTTTTTTAAATCGCATAGCGACGAAATTGCTTAGCAGCAATTTTTGCTGCACCGATTAACGTCGCTATGCGAGGCACCACTCTATCTATCTATCTATCTATCTATCTATCTATCTATCTATCTATCTATCTATCTATCTATCTATCTATCTATCTATCTATCTATCTATCTATCTATCTATCTATCTATCTATCTATCTATCTATACACACACACACACACACACACACACACACACACACATACATACATACATATTTTGAAGTCTCTGATGCTAATAGTCTCATCTGCGATACTGTTTGGGAGGCAATGTGTGCATTCATATGATGGACACTAGAGGTCTTAGCTGCATCTCTGAAAAAAGAGTTCCAGTTCAGTTCTAGATGTACAAACCATTCTGTTAAATCCACACCAGCAGATCTGAAAAAAAAGATTACATTTTCTATTAAGCTAACCTCTGTCATACTGGATTGTGCTTTTTAGTGAGGAAACATTCCCCATCAATCAGAAATTAGGGAACTGCTGGTTACAAATAAATTACATACATGTGCCATAGAATAGAACTACTCTCTCTTTGAGTACATATAGAGAAGGAAGGATTCTCTGGAAAAGGCAATAATTCTGTGAAAGATGGAAGGCAAGAGGAAAAGAGGAAGACCAAAAATGAGATGGAATGACTCCCTAAAAGAACCCACAGGCTTGAGTTTGCAAGAGCTGAGTAGGGCAGTTGAGAACAGGACATTTTGGAGATTGCTTATTCCTAGGGTCACCATCAGTCAGAGGCAACATGATGGCACATAGCAACAACAAATGATACTTTATCAAAGAGATCAGAAAATCATTTATATTTCATCAGGTGTAGTGCAAAGTTATGAATAGTGAAATCAGTCCGTTTTGGCATACTTAACATGGAGCACAATCTTCTAAGCATTTTACTTCGACAAAAGTGCTATTATCATTATTTAATCATTGTGCATGGAATTGTAGCCTAAGGGTCAAAAAAATAGAGGCACCATTCATGTAGCTAAGAATTATGTGAATAATTTTTTATTCTTCTAGTAAAAAGAGTAGGCAGAGAGGGTATGGTCCAGATCACCCTTTCCCACACCAGCTATTTACTGTTTAAAAGGCAATTGCCCAGTTACTAATGAGAGAATGGCAGCTCATACAGTTTGGTCCTTTATCTGGTTTCTAAGCAAGTTGCTGACTTTAAATAAAGGCTGGCATTTTAAGCATGGATTGCTGGAATCCATTTTAGAAAACACTGACTGAAACAGTTTGGCATTGGTGTATCAGTTCAGCCACTGGGATTCTGGTCTTGCTCTTTCTGGTTCCCTTTTTTGTATCTGTATATCACCAGTCCATCTTTATCTTTCCTTTTTTTAAAGTACTTGAAACCAATTGTGCTGTTGTAAAAGAAAGAAGGAAGATTCTAAACAAAAATATGATGATCCATAACAGTAAGTGATCTACATTAAATTCATATTTACAATTAGAGAAGTCTAATAAGAAGTGTGAAGTAACTGAAAATAGGTGATTACAATAGGGAAGAAAATGTTTATCAAAAGACTGGTGCTTTTCTTGGGGATGTGTTTTTTTAGGTGTTTAATTTAAACATCTGTTTTAATAGTCCATGTTTCAACTCTATTGCTTTGTTTAATATTAATCTGAGCTGCCTTGAGTCCCATATTTGGAACAATGAATTAAAAATCTATAAATGAATATTGATGTATTTTTTGTATCACTTCAAATAAATATATACAGTATTCAAGGAAATAGGTCAAAGGAACTCATGTTAAAATTGTTGTCTGATGCACAAGACAACTTACCAATATGATACATCTGTAAATATGAACAACTGATATTGCAATGGTGGTATTGGATCTCTGTATAGGATTGGACTGGTGACAGTAATAAAGGGATACAAATTTTTATTGTTTTCTTTTGCTGTGGATTCAGAAGAATAGTTCTTGAATAATCTCTAATCCATTAGAGATGAGAGATTACGCCTAGAGTGGTCGTATTGACCAGATAGGCGGGGTACAAATAGAATGAATGAATGAATGAATGAATGAATGAATGAATGAATGAATGAATAAATAAATAAATAAATAAATAAATAAATAAATAAATAAATAAATAACCAGCCAGATTCAGTATCTTATTTTCAAGGAAGGTGACCAGATATGAAGGAGGACAGGTCTACTCTAAAAAACTATCTGTTTTATATTTTAAATGGTTTATCTTATATGTTGTTAGACACCCAGAGTACTCATGTTGACTAAATGGGTGGGGTACAAATTCAATAAATAAATAAATAAATAAATAAATAAATAAATAAATAAATAAATAAATAGAATGAGAGGACCTAGTGCAATTTGAAGCTCATTGGTGCTACAAGGCATACATGGCCAATCCTGGGAAGCCAAGCCTGACGTAACAGTCATAGAGACCTAAAAATTCCCCTGTTGGTTCTTCAGGTCACCTGGTCTGGCTGGGATAAGGAGGAGCACACCACTTAGAGAAAGTGACTATTCTGAATGGGGCACACCATAGCATGTGAAAACTCAACCTTCTTAAAAGGTGTAGGAACCAGAGCACCTGGGCCTTTGGCCAGAATCAGTGTTTCAAGACCTCCTGTTAGAATCTCAGCAACTGCAACTTGTCATATAAAGATGTCAAAATGGCCTCTTTCACAAAATTGCTTAGGGCATGGAATCCTTCCTCAAGGTTCTGCAGTCTAGAAACTAAATTTTGCATACAGCCAATCTAGTAAGAGCATTAATGTTGCAAGTGGGAACACCTGGTCCTCAGAGTATGTGCTGATCCAGAAGATTTCTATCAAGAACATATCCACATCAAAAGCCATGCAGGGATGGGCAAGGAACATTATATCATGCTGCATGGTTTCACTATCAAAAGAGATTATCCACATGACCCATCAAAACCTCTTTCATATCACAATCTGACCAAAAATGGAACCATTTAAATGGGAACCTTCTTTCTTTCTTATCCCTCTTGTGAATACAGTACAACACAGGCAACACACTTGGTGTAGTAACCAGGATCCAAATCCCTTGCTCGGACATGAAATTCATTGGATGAGCTTGGGCCAATCACATTTTCTCAGCCTGACCTACTTCACAGTGTTCTTGTGCAAATTGAGAGCAGAGGAGAATGATATATGTTGCCTTGAGTGCAATCAAGGAAAGAGGGCATATAAATGAAACAAAGAAATAAACTGCATTCTCTGGAGCAATGCAACACCTCTGTGCAATTACACAATGCTTTGTAAAATGGAGATCTCATCTCCTGGTGCATCCAAGCTAAAAATTACTATTGCAATGTCAGCATTTGATTCAAGGTCAGGTCTTGCCTTTGGCAGGAAAAAGTAATCTTTTTTTACAATGACAGACAGTAGTTTCCAGAGTTTCTGATGGTTTTTTTCCCAGCCTTACCTTGAGATGCAAGGGACTTAACTGGAGCTTTTGCCTTTAATGTATAAATTTGATAGATAACTCTTGGCCCTTCCTTTTGATGACACTCTGGATCTAATCTACCAAAGGCCAACCTGAGCTGTGCTCAAGATGGAGCATCACCTGAAAGAATGTGGTCATTGATCTCTTCATCAGAGAGCTTATCCCCATGGAGTATTTATTCCTCCCCCTGTGTGTTGCTTTGTGCCAAATGAGCTTAAACATTATTGAAGTTTCTGTCCAAAGATATTTTCAGAATCCCACTTTTCTTTAGGAAATCAGCTTCTCTTTAAAAAAAAAAATTAAAATATTTCAAAAAGCTTGAAATAACTTTTTAAATTATCTTTTTTGCTAGGTGCTTGTTTGTTGTTTAGCTGTTTTGTTTTATTCAGCTGCTCTAAAAAATTTTTTAGGGAAGCTTTGTCCACATGAATGTTTGGTCCTTTGCTTGTTTGCTTAGAAGTTGTTTGCCCTTAAAACTGAAATTTCCATCCCAAGAAGCTTTTGCTACCGAAGCTCACTTCCAGAACAAAGCAAAGCAAAAGTGCCTGCACCTATTCAGTGGGAAGTCAAGATTTTTCTCACTCTTTGCCACAGTAGGTACCAAGACAAGCCTTGCATTATCCAGATGGCAAGAAAAAAAATGTCAGTATGCTCAGCACATAATCAGGTATTTATTTGGAAGCAGTTGATCCACCTGGAAGAAGTATAAGAGAGGTGATAATCAATTATTGTTTGATGAAAGGAAATTACCTTTCAAAAGATTACAAGAGCATATATGTTATGATTGATTCAGTCAATAACACCAGATGAATCTCAGGGATGTTTTAAAATGATAAGCCGTGGCCTGTGATACATAAATGAGCCTGTTTCAAAAGTTCAAAACAAGCTAGTGGTTCACAATACTGTAGTAGAAAAGGGCAAATCCTTTTATTGCATTTCCAGCAGATGAAAAACAGAAGCCCAAAGAGAAATCAGATTGTTCTCGGAATACAATCTGGTTTGTATAATATGATGAGCATGTTACCAAACACACTAATGGTGACCCTACCTTTTGTTCTTTGTTCATTTTAATGATCAAAGATGGCATGGAAAATAAATTCTGAAAAGTTCATGGCAGAAGACACTGAAGTAGCACACTGCAGAAGCAAGAATACATTGCACAGAAGCACATGTGGTTTTTGTAAGCTAGAGATGAAGGAATGAGAAATTGCACCTCAGTTGATTGAGTCTCATATCTTAGCAGGATCCCCCAGTAATAAAAGAAATAAAGCAAATGAACTTTTCAAGTTAATAAGCAATGTTGGCATTTTAAACTCTTAAAAATCTTGGGACCTGGATATTCGAAGTAGTGCCTCTCCCTACATAAACATGTCCAATCAGTATCTGTCAGGAACGCCTTTCCCTGTGTCCCACCATTGAGAACTATACATTATACAGAGACATGGGTAAATAGCTATGACCATTTCTGACTTTATTGGTCATTGTCAACAGCTTGAACTCGGACCTAAGTGTATTGGAAGCAAGGACTACTCTAACTACTGACTGGCAATCCATTAAAACTGGTGTTATGTGGACTCTGAAATATGTTTCTGTTAGCAGTCCAGCTACTCTATATAGCATTTGCTGCAGCATGTGTCATGCAGAGTACATTGCAGTAGTCTAACCTAGAGGTTACCAGGGCCTGTACTACTGTGGCTGGGCTGTCTCTGCCCAGGAACGGCCGTAGCTGATAGACTAGTGGAACCTGGCCCCAGGCACTCCAAGCCACTCACATGGACCTCCATTGATAGAGATGGATCCAGGAATACCCTCAGAGTACTCACCTGCTCCTTTAAGAGGGACAGAGCCATCCAGAGTGCATCTCTTACCCAACTCCTAGACCTGGGAGCCGACAAACCACAGAGCCACCTCCTCATCAGTATTCAGTTCATTTGCCCTCATCCAACCCACTGCAGCATCCAGACATTGTACTCATTGTTTCTTTCATTGTTGGGATTTTTTTAAATTTTTTTAAATTGTTGTTGTAATGATGTTATGCTATCCTGCTATACCTACCAAAAAGGCAGTGGTGGGATTCAAATAAATTAACAACCGGTTCTATGTCCTAATGATTGATCGATAAATAAATAAATAAATAAATAAATAAATAAATAAATAAATAAATAAGTAAGTAAGTAAGTAAGTAAGTAAGTAAGTTAAGTAAGTAAGTAAGTAAGTAAGTAAGTAAGTAAGTAAGTAAGTAAGTAAGTAAGTAAGTAAATAAATAAATAAATAAATAAATAAATAAATAAATAAATAAATAAATAAATAAATAAATAAATAAATAAATAAATAAATAAATAAATGCCCAGGACAGTGGGATCTGATGAGGGTTTCTTCCATAGTGGTCTCCCTACTGCCTATTATCACAACTACCTCTCACATGATTAAGACATCTGGATAACTGTACTGTATCTCTTTGGGCATACCACTGCTGTTACCCTCACCATGGGCTTGTGCCAAAAACGCACACACAAACACACACACCTCACAGTGAGTGCTTATGACCAAGTTTGACAGAGAACTGACACATCTTTCCTTTACCTCCAATTTCGCCCTATAGCTCACCAGTAAAAATTACTTCCCTCCCCTTTCCTGCTCCTGAAATGACTGATAGCTCAGTTTGTTGTTAACTGGAGGCCAGCTTTGCACACCTGCAGAAGTTGCTGCTGACAAATCCATTAAAGCTGTTAATCAAATTTCTATTCCAAAGAACTCGACCTCTCCATTTCTCCCCATATCAAAAATCAAGGAACTGTCATACCCTAGTGACAAACCCTGTCACATCTGCTCTGTGGATCTCTGTACTTCTACTGCAACACACAAAGGAATTTGACCAGAAATTTAAAACTTCAGAAGATTCCTGGTGAAAAGAATGTGAACAACTGCTCTTCCAGGTGTAGGGATTTACTTTTATTTTATTTATTTATTTATTTATTTATTCAATTTCTACCCCTGCCCCTCTAGACAACGTCTACTCGGGGCGGCTTACAAACATTACCTTACAAAATATCTACAGGGCCCTTTGGCATTACTGAGCATGCGCGCGCGCACACACACACACACAAAATAACTCTTTTTGAAAACCAGAATTAGAATTCTAGCCGCTTTGGGAAGAAGAAGGAGGTGGACTTTGCAACTTACAGACTTTGCGGCAAAAATTGAGACCAGGGGCAACAGACGTTGCTCACCCCTGCTGTACATAGATATTATATTTAAATTATTCAAGAGAATTATGCTTCTCATAAGTTTCCTTAAACTGCTGTTGTGCTACACAAAACTTTAATTTGCTAAAACCCAGTCTGTGTCTAAAATATAGAAAATTAGACACATTTTTCTCCCCATATCTGCACACATGGGAAAATAGTAAAAGCGCATAAGAACCTAAGAGGAGCCCTGCTGGATTAGGCCAAGGGCCCATCTCAGTCCAGCATCCTGGATCTCTCAGTGGCCCCATCAGATGCCTCTGGGAGCAAAGAGACAACTAGACGCCTGTCTCCTGATCCCCCCTCCCTGCATCTGGAATTTGAAGGGACCTTCCTTTTAAGCCTGGAGACCTCAGCAACCACTGCCTCAGGGTCAAGCCTGTAGTTATGCAGAGTGTGACAACTACCTCATGTCATGAAATAGCAGGAAATTATTAGTAACTTAGGGTTACTTGTTGTAGCACAAGCAAGAGAGGGCTGCCACCCTGGGATTTGGAACTGGTCTCTGAACAACGTCACAATCATTTAATCCCTCCCCATTCCAGGTTCTGCAGAAAAGCTGGAGGCAACAGGAAAAGAGGAAAACCAAATGTGAGATGGATTGACACCATCAGAGAACCCACAGGGTTGAGTTTGCAGCAGCTGTGCAGGGCTGTTGAGGACAGCACAAAGGGGCAATGTTGATAGCATGTAACAACAACAGAAGCTTAAAACAGCTTGCTGACACAAAGAGGACTGTCCCAATTAACAAAATTACGATCATCTTTGCAGACACCCTTGGCCTGATCAGATCGTATGGCAGATACTCTGGACTGCCAAAAAAGATGAGTAAGTGGGTTCTCGATCCAATTAAGCCTAAATTATCTCCAGAGGCAAAAAGAAAAAAACACACAAACAAACAAACAAACCTGAGGCTGTCCTACTTCGGGCACATCATGAGAAGGCAGGCATAGATTGAAAAAGACCATAATATTTGGAAAGGTGGAAGGCAGCAGGAAAAGAGGAAGGCTAAATGCAAGATAGACCTACTCCCTAAGGAAACCACAAGCTTGAGTTTGCAACAGATGGGCAGGGCTGTTGAGGCCAGGCCATGTTGGAGATTGCTCATTCCTGGGGTCACCCTAAGTAGAAATCACAGGCTTTGTATGGATTCCCTGCATCTAACTGCCAATTCCAAAAAAGTTGAAAGGTTATTCCCTTAATTGGTTGTTGTGAGTTTTTCGGGCTCTTTGGCCATGTTCTGAAGGTTGCTCTTCCCGAAAAACCCACAACAACCATCAGATCCCGGCCATGAAAGCCTTTGCAAATAAATGTCCTTACCAGCTTTTAAATTTTTTAATCATCATCATAATAAAATATAATACCATCCCCTCCTCCTGACCAAGCCTGGTTCCCTATTAGTTTTTCCATAGATCCTAAATACTAGATTTCTGCATACCAATGAAAAAAGTGGCATGTTATGCCCTCCCTCCCTGAAAATCTAAACATAGTGGCCTATATCATAAATGTTCATTTTCCCTTGAAAGGACATCACTGGAGGGAGGCAAATTAACTTCATGTTAAAAAGCATTAACTCATGGTGGCAAAATTTGGTTATGTTTCTTGGGGCACCTGATGAACACAATTAAACTTAAGCATGTGTTAATCACAAATACAGGAATAGTCTGGCATATTAGGACTCTGGAGACCAGGGTTCAAATCCTCACTCAGCCATGGAAATTCACTAGGAGTGGAAATTGTAAAATCACTCTTTAAAAACATATACTTTCTTTGAAAACCTAGTTGCTGTAAGTTAATTTTGCATAACTAATTAATCACCAACAGGCTTCTGAGCGTTTTTCTCCAAAGTTCAGGTATTTATTTATTTCAAAAAATAGAAGTATCAAATTTTCTAAACTCAAACACAATAACAATTACATAAATGCTAAAAGGTCCTAAAGGGAATCCTGTTGAAATAATTTTCAAAATATATTTTACATGATAAAATACCATTTCATTTTCCTCCTTCCATTTCTCAAGACTGCATGGCAAACAGCTAAGGCAGGGAAATATTTAATGAAAAGCGGCTTTATGCTCAGACATAGAAATGTATTATACTTACCTACTTACTTGAATAATCTTAAAAATGAAAGCTTGTGAAAGCAAGTTTGAACAGTCCTCTGAAGATGCTGGTCACAGAGACAAATGCAGCATGCATGCTTGAATTAACATGCTCTGTGTGCCCTTTCCTCCTCTTCCTCTCAGTCCCTCCGGCCCCCACCCCCACCCCCACCCCCAGCCTGAAGGTCTGGATCTGGATAGTTCAGATTTCCCTTTGATATGTTGATCTGCTCTGCTTTAACCCTGGCCTGGTGGTAAATCTTACTAGTGTTAAAAAGCTGATAGCTGTCTTCCTGTTTTTGAGTGAGGATCAATGTGTGCCATTTGTCTCCACAAATTGTCAGAGCAACAGCCTTAGTTACGTTTAACTTGGGAAAAAAAAACATAGCCCCCCTCCCCCCCCCTCCTCGCTGGTCACCTGGCCCTCCTTCATTCATCAGTTTAGGAAACGGTTCGGCGAACTATTATTAGATTTAGGAAACGGATCGTGGGAACCGGTGCGAACCTGCTGAATCCCACCTCTGCAAAAAGGGGTGGAGGGTAGCTTCCCTAGGCTACAAAAAAGTAGAGATGATACTCAAAGACAATCCCCACCACCTTGTTCTACTCCCTCCCTTTGAACTCCTGTGGATCCTGGTAAGCCCCACACTTTTCAGGCTAAAAGCAGGACTTTGAAGAAAAGAACAAAGCTATAGAGGGCAGTACAAATGGCTCTACCGGGCAGATCCCTTACTAACTTCCTGCACTAACCAAGCTAAAAGACAGTCCTTTGATTTAACTGTTTGGCATTTCATTTGGAAGTTTTACTTGTCTGCATTACCTACAAACTACAATGTGTAGTTTGATATGTAGAATTATCTGTTAAAGTTCTGCTAAAGAAGATTCTCATATCCAGTAGTCCCATAATTCAGTAACTGTAGATAATTCTAAAAATTTTAGAGAGGTGATACCAAATTACATTCCTAAGGATGGAGCTATGAGAGTTAAAATGACACCAAACTAATGTAGCTGTGTGGCTTGTTCATTTGCAACAGTTAAAAATCCATATAACAGGGACATATGGGAATAAAGTATGGTATACATTTTTAGGGCACAAATTTGCCTCATAATTTCAGATACAGACTGTTTCTCACTCTCACACATACTCACATTTTTAAATGCAGGGCATTCAAAGTAAATCACAGCAAATAACTGCTGAAGAAGGGCATAACAGAAGGAAAACCAGAGCATGCCCCCAGTATAATACTCCGAAGTCTAGGGTGGGGAGGACTCCTAATTTGACCCTGTATCAGTTTTCAAAAGGGCAGGGGAAGAGGAATGACATAGTACAGTATGATGAGATATCATACTTTTTCTTCAGCGAACATGGTTTTATGTTACTAAGATGTTCATATCCTAGCTGTCTTTTCAGGGCTCAACATTTCAGAAAGGCCATACATTACATGTATTCTCATAACAGGGTAGATGTCACTTCTGTGTTGCATCTTTTAGGTGGCTGGAATAATTTTCAAACATGTGATTGAAACTGGTTACATGAATCTTACCAATGAATTCAGCACCTCTCTTAAGGAAATGGAGACAATCCTGTCCAAAAAGAACGAGTAGTAATAGACCTTCTCTATGTTGTTGTGTCCCCATCAATAAGCAGCTTCTGCTCAAGAAGGAGAATGGCTAAAAAGATAATCAGTTGATAGAGTGGTATTCACCCTATGCTTACTCCTTCAGCTCTTTTTTAAGCCATTCCACTTCTGCTGTCCCATTATTATTCCCACCTTCATCTAGACTTGAAATGTTTCTTGGTTGTCAATAAGAAGCACAGGTCTCAATACGGTATATCAGTGTCTTGCACAATGCAACATTAAGCGAGGAATCACATTTGCTTCTCTGATGACACTTGTTCCCGTGTAGCATAGATTGCTGGGATTTCCCTATGGCTGAGCCAATCAGCTTTCCCTTTGGTTTAGGTGGAAGTCGGGTTTTTCAGAAAGAACTCAAGAAACGTAGGGTCCACCCAGCCTGTATACAGCAGTTCATCTATGTCACACTGTGCTATGCCATTCCAAACCAAACCCATCTTCCCTGTTTTATTCTGTGCATTGCTCTCCACTTTTATGCATTTACCAGCTGATGCTCTGGGGAAGGAAGTTTGGCTAAGGATTTTAGACTGCTCATGGGGTTTCCCCTCATACCAGAGCAATTCACAGGGGTTCTTTATGGTCACATTCACCCTCTCACAGATTACTGTCAGGAAAACTGACCACTAGGCTGGATCCAGTCTGTATGTGAGATACAGAAAGTAGAACTCTACTGTTTAGGAATCCCCTTTAGAGATTTGGGGGTTGGATTCTTCCAGCATCATGCCTACCTCAGAGGAAACCACACAAGGGCAAGTGCTCATGTGGATTCCTGTATTGCATCACTCTGTGGTCCTCACCCCCCAACTAGGGTGTTAAGTCTGGATGGTTCAGGTGGGTTGCCCAATGCCTGGATATGGTGCCACTGCTGAACGTAGGTATTTCAGCAGTGATTGATAAAGTTGTGGTCTGTTTTCATGCCAGCAATGTTTTTATTTTCCTCGCCCTCACATTCCCCATCACTAGGGTCAGAGTTATTTAAAGGTTATTTAAATAGTCCATTAACAATGCTCCCTCCTGAACAAATGTTGTTCAACAATTACTACTGTTTCTTAGCAACAACATCTGTATATCTTTCACACCTCTTTAGGTTTAAATCCATGCACCTATGGGAGACAATTACTGTATGTTTATTTTGCTTCTCTCCAGGCTGAAACTGCATAATGTTCATTAGTGTGGCAAAATTACTGTATCTTGTTCAAGCCTAAACATGCCAACCTTCCAGTGTTAAAACACCTGCTGCATTTGTTGTAGGAACTATTTCTAAAGATTGATTTCCATGGAAAAATCGAAGTTTTATTTGGCAGGATAAAATGGTGTGGCCTTTCTACCATAGCTGAGGTTTTTGTTTTTGTTTTAAAGATGCATACATAAAAATACAAAATAAATAACTTTCCGGGGCATCTACAGAAAGTGTGTGGGATTCTGGTGTTAACTGGACTGAAAAATATCCATCAGCTGACATTGCAATAATGAAATTGACATTGCTATGTTATACAAAGGTTGCTGCTCTCAGAGGTACCACATCTAATCATCTATAATTTGTTAGAAATTTCTGTGGCAGAAGTCCAGGAAAATGTGTATACAAAGGGGAAACTTAAAATTAAACTAGAGTGGGGTTTGTTTTTTATTGCGCCTGCAGTGGCTCATTGCCATTTTCTAGCATTTCCACAAGATGGAATTCATGACCCCTTGTGCTGGCGAAAGGTCTGAGGTTTCCAAGGAGAAGGAGCCTCTGGCTTGTGGACTTGCATGCCAGAGAGCACATGGAGTGCTCCGTTCCTAGGACTGCTATGTCCCACATGTCCTAAAAAAAATTCTGCCCTTTATATTTAAATCTCCCATTGCTCTAAAATAATGATGAGGGGTTAGAAGAGTGAAACTGTTGGTCGCAGGTGGGAAACCTGCCACGCATTCCCTGCTCTGGTTTCTGACTGCACACTGGCAACTTTTCTCTTAATAAACCACCTACACTTTCTAAGGAACTACAGAAACTTCAGCTGATTCTCAGCTTTTGCCCTCCTAATGCCATCCCTGCATTTCCTTAGTACACTTGTCTGTATTCATCCTTGGTGGCCTGGCCTTCTTTTCACTTCCTGTACATGTCTTTTTGTTTTGTTTTGTTTTTAGGTCCTCCATGAACTTTTTGTGAAGCCACACTGGCTTTTTTTTTTTTTTTTGCTGCCTCCCCCCCTTTTTTCTTATTGGAATTGTTGTAGTTGTGCCTTTAGAATTTCTTTTTTAAGAAGCTCCCACCCTTCTTGGACTCCTTTTCTTGTTAGGATCTCCTGCCACGGGACCTTAACTTGTCTTTGTTCTGAGATTATTAAAATTGGCTTTTTAAAAATCCAGCAGAAGTGTGTGACTACACTCTAATTTCGTTTCCTTTGAAATCAAGAATTCTAGAAGGACATGGTCACTCTCACCTAGAGTTCCCCTTACTGCCACTTCCCCCACCAAGTCATCTCTGTTGGTCAGAATCAAGTCAAGGATATCAAGTCCTCTAGTTTCTTTCTCCACTTTTTGTAGGAGAAAATGATCAGCCACACAAGCCAGGAATTTCTTGGAAGGTCCATACTTGGCAGAATTTGTCTCCCAATGTATATCTAGATAACTGAAATCTCCCATCACTACCACATTGTGTCTCTTTGAAAACCCTGCAATTTGTTTTTCAAGAGTTTCATCCACTTCCTCTCTTTGATTGGGCAGTCGGTAGTAGACTCCAGCTACCAAGTTCCTGTTGTTTTTTTGCCCCAACTAGATTGATCCAGATGCTCTCGGTGGGACAGCCACTCTCCTCCTCCTCTATTTCTGTGCAGGCATGTGTATTTTTGACATATACTGCCACTCCACCTCCCTTTTTATTCTCTCTGTTCTTTTTGATCAGTTTACATCCCTCAGTTGCTGTATTCCAGTCATGGGAGTCATCCCAGCAAGTTTCAGTTATTCCTATCAAGTCATAGTTATATATAATTTCCTCATTTTGACTACTCTTTCCAGTTCTGGACACCATACTTTAAGAAGGATGCCAACAAATGGGAAAATTCAGAGGAGGGCAAAAAGGATGATTAGGGGACTGGAAACCAAGCCCGATGAGGAAAGACGGAAAGACCAGTGCATCTTTAGCCTTGAGAAAAGAAGACTGAAAGGAGATATGATAGTACTTTTCAAATATTTTAAAGATAGTCATACAAAGGAAGGCAAGACCTGTTCTCGATAATCCCAGATGCAGGACATGTAAGAATGGTCTCAAGTTACATGAAGTCACATTTTGTTTGAATATCAGGAACAACATATTAACTGTTAGAGCAGTAGAACAATGGAACCAATTACCTCGAGAGGTGATGAGTGCTCCAACACTAGAGGCATTCAAAAGAAAATTAGACAACCATCTCCTAGACATACTTTGATTTGGATTCCTGTGTTGAGCAGGAGGTTGGACCTGATGGCCTCATAGGCCTCTACCAATTCAATTATACTACGATTATATGATTAAGATGCCACCAGCTTCAAAGCTAGTCTCTTTCCACCCCATCTTATTGCAAATTAAATTAATTACCACTTTCAGCTGCAGCCAAAGAGCATTCCTTTTTTTAAATTAACAATTTAGGATAAGGTAGGGGATACAGAAGGCAAAGGGGGAATATGAGGGGAAAAAGTGGGGGGGGGGGTGGGAGAACACAAAATGTACTGCCATCCAGTCTATTCATATTGCCGTATCAGCTCGACCTTCCGCTTTTCTACTATATGATTGCCCTCCAGGTTATAACTTACATTTACATCCTAGTTTTAATATATATTATTCAAGTACTATCTGGTGATTCGAGCCATTTATATAACAAATCCCATCGTTCAGTTGCCTTTTGTATTGGACAGTCCTTCAGCACTTCTGATAAGATATCCATTTCTGCCGCTTCCTGTATCTTCTCAATAAGTTCCTCTTGTTCCGGTATCACCGATTTCTTCCAATTATTGGCATAAAGAATTCTGGCTGCAATGACTATATATATAACTAAGTAGTTCTTTGTCTTATCTATATTGTCTGGTATAATACTCAATAGAAACAGTTCTGGGATTAGTGGAACCTTACAAAGCAATATTTTTTTGTAACAAAGTATGTACACCTATCCAAAATTGCTTCGCTACTCTACAAGTCCACCACATATGATAAAGACTTCCTCATGTGCTTCATACTTCCAACAAACATTTGATACATCTGTATAAATCTTTGATAGTTTTTGCGGAGTCATATACCACCTATAAAACATCTTTTATATAGTCTCCTTGAAATTAACTGATTTTGTGAGCTTTATATTATTTTACCATATTTGCAGCCATTGATCACTATCAATATTATGTCCTATATTTTGTGCCCACCTAATCATGCATTCTTTGATTATCTCATCTTGCATTTTAGTTTCTAAAAAATAATCATACATTTTCTTAATTTATCTTTTGAGCCCAGCAGAAGTTTGTCAAATATTGTTTGTTCTGGGTAAAAACCTTCTATTTTATCTTTTCTATACCTAGATTCCACTTGTGCTCTCAACCACCAGTCTCTCTCTCTCTCTCTCTCTCTCTCTCTCTCTCTCTCTCTCTCTCTCTCTCTCTCTCTCTCTCTCTCTCTCTCTCTCTCTGTGTGTGTGTGTGTGTGTGTGTGTGTGTGTGTGTGTGTGTGTGTGTGTGTGTGTGTGTGTGTGTGTGTGTGTGTGTGTGTGTGTCTAACTCTTCTTTAGACCTTAACTCACAATCCTTTTTTAATAAATCTTGGTATCTTAGAAGTTTTGCTTTCGTCATAAGATTAGGTTGTGTAAAGGCCTCTATAGGTGATACCCATACTGGTGTTTTTTGGTAAATCTATCATTTTCTAAGTTTATCCATTCTTTTATCCAGTCTAATACACAGGATCTATAGTACAAAATGTAAGCAAAGAAGCTTAAATTTGCAAAGAGCATTCCTTTTTTGATGTATCATAACATAACTCTCTCCCATGCAAAACATGGGACCTTTTGCAGTGTCACTCTGCACTATAGTTATCAAAGGAGGCACAGTGGAGAAGAGCAAAAGCAAAAACCCCTGAATATTCAATAATATTCTGGGATCTCACATGACTCTGTACGGGAACTGTGCTTTTTCTTGAGGCAAGGTTCAAACCCAGAGGCAAACATACCAATTCAACAACCACCAGTACAGTTTACCTCAGACCTGAACTGCTCCCTAACAAATTTGTTTTGCTAGAAAGAACATTTTGATGGTCCTGAAGAACTAGTAATCTGTGTTCTTTTCAGTTTAAGGATAGGGCCCTTAACCATTTGTAAGAGAAGAATGGGTTTCAGATTGTAGATATGTTTTACAGTTTTCAAACAAAAAACAAGATGAGAACACATTTTATGGGGACCAACTCCTGGATGATTTTAGGTGATCGTGTATTTCCCATTTCCCCTTTCATGTTATGTCCTGCAGAGTCTGTAACGTAATAGTTAATGCGGCCCTGAATGTAGGGTGTGGGGGAGATAGCGTCTTGCTATCTGCTCTGTAACACAAACATAGAAATCTACAAATGAAGACCATAATATTCCTTTCTGCATTGAAATGTATCTATCTCCCACAGTGATCTTTGGCCCTGCTCACTGACTCCAGAGATGAACACATGCTGAGGTAATGGAAAGAGTCCCTGTTCTCTTGCTTTGCCAATGACTCCATCAGTCTACTTAAAGTGTTTTCCCCCTTGAGCCCTTACAACAGAACATGATGGTGCTTCCTTGCCAATTACTTTCTCATATATTTATTTTCAAATATAAATTGAATTACAGAGCATATGTAATGCAGGGTGGAATTCATGAAAAGGCAGAGAGAAACAGACATAGAACAGATTTCCTTTCCTGATGCTGCTAGTGGAGAAAGCAAGGATAGGTTAGTGTTACATTTAAAATATATATACATTGCAAGAATTGTGTCCTCTGAAGATTGTATCCTTGTGGAATTTTAAAAGCTGCTTTGCTGTTGAAATATGAAGCTCCCTAAGGACTGCCCGATGAAAGAGCAGAAGCACAGAAGGGACCAATACAGCGCCTAGCACTTTCCACTGTGAGGCAGAACTATGTCCTCGCCAGCAGCTTCACCACCTTAGATAATCCTTTGTAATCAGGGCTCCAAGTAGAATATATTTACCCCACCCTTTCTCCTTAAAAAGAACCCAAGGTGACTTACATCAGTAAAAGGCAATATTCAAAAGCGAAAAACAGCAAAGATACAAATATTTTAAAAGATCAAACTGATACACAATAAAACAGTAAGCAAAATCAAAAGCACAAAAATCCATTTTAAAAAAACCCTCCCAAGCTGCCAGTCACTTTGGGAAAGCCTGCCTGAAGAGAAAGATCTTCACCTGCTTGAGGAAGGACAGCAAAGAACGTGAGACGAGTTAGCACCAAATCTGATATTGCAGCAGGGAACTGAACTCCCAACTCTGCAGTCAGATACCTAAGCCACTGAGCTATCCAGTCAGCTATATAATAATGGTGTGCCCTCAAGTCAGTTCCGGCTTACGGCAAACCTTTTCCAGGGTTTAATGTATTCTCGAAGGCTTTCACGGCCAGGATCTGATGGTTGTTGTGGGTTTTTCGGGCTCTTTGGCTGTGTTCTGAAGGATGTTTTTCCTGACATTTCGCCAGTCTCTGTGGCCGGCATCTTCAGAGGACTGGAGTAGGAACTCTGTCCATGCTCTGGACAGGGTTCTCTAGGTAGAGAATACTGAGAAGTGGTTTACCGTTCCGTTCTTCTAATGGTGCATTGGGAACACTGAGCCACTTGCTCAAAGCCAAACGGGCTGGCTTTTCTGGGATGCACAGTGGGAAAATCAAACCCCCCACCTCTGGTTCTGCCTCCAGATATCTAAACCACTGAACTATCCATCCAACCATAGTATAAATATACTGAGAACAAATATCGAGCCCTGATTAGACCTGCTTTCTACCAGCAGCCTGATAGGGTTTGAGCAACAAACCATGTGTGTCACAATTCTAGTCCTTTCTGGCTTGTTTCAAATGGCAGGATGATTCCAGAACCAGTATGCCAAGAAGGCAGGGGCAAGGTAAGAGGACTACAGCCCATCACGTCACATGTACGTTTGCATATGCACAGACCTTCACAGTGGGCCCTGGAGTCACCGTGAAAAAAAAATTTTTAAATCAAAGTGTGTCTTCCTCCAGTGCTGCTCATTGTGAGATTTGTCTCCCTGCTGGGAGACTTCAACCAGAGCGGAGAGAACGGCCCTCCCCAGTTACAGCAATGTGTTTAAGCAACGTGTTATTGCCAGTACCATTTTTAAAGCCAAATAAATACTGTTGGCTGGGCAAGAGGGAGGCAGGAAGCAATAAGGTGTCCTCTGCCCTGTCTTTCTGTACTCCCGACTGTCTCTTAAAGGGCTGCCCTTTTTCAACACTCCCGACTGCTGCTTTGCTGATCTCATTTGTTTGCACTGCTTGAGCATTGGCAGAAAAATCTGCTTGAGCCACAGCCCCTGAGGGGGCGCCTTTCCTTGTTGGGCCTGTCCTCCTAAGAGCCAGCTCTGGCATGCAGGGAGCTGCTGAGTCTGACGCCTTTGCTCGGGTGTCCTGCTTCTCACAACAGCACTCGGAATCTCCTAGCTTCTCTTCAGAAACGATATAATATGATCCGAGCAAGGGCACCCATGAATTCCTGATCTGTTTTGGAGCTCCTCTCCATACAAGTTGTAGCTTCCACTACCACATTTTCCCCCTCATATATAGATATAACCAGGAAAATATAATTTCTATGCTTCATGAGGAATATCTCTTTGAGGCTCAAAGCCCTGTCACTTAGGGTATCCTTTCCCCCGGCAATCGAGTGCAGCCAGCCCACTCTGTGCTGGAGTGGGGTCCCCCTTGTTCCCCCAAATCCCTCATGGTATCTTCACTTTCAAAGCTGGTCTCCAGGGGAAAAAAGCTTAGTAGTCCATTTCACTCCATGCCCTTTATGAGTTAATCTGGTCCAAACTATGTCCATACTGGTATTTGTGCATTGCAAAATATCCTCTTTGAGGAAATGCAAATGGCTATAATAGTTCAAAGGGGGTGTCTCCTTCTTCACATTGATAGGCAGAGACAGACAAAAGGACTTCAGCACTTTGACAGTGGTGTTGTAGCACCACTATAACAACAAGAGGGATTGGGAGAAAGACAGAATCTAAAAGCCTAATGTCTAGCTAACCACTAAAAGCCCACACAAGAATGCAGGCATTTGTACACACATTCAGTCCTAGGATGGATGGATGGATGGATGGATGGATGGATGGATGGATGGATGGATGGATGGATGGATGGATGCAATGGAATGGAATGGAATGGAATGGAATAGAATGGAATAGAATGGAATGGAATGGAATGCAAGCCAGTGATCTCATCAGAAATTCTCCTCAGTGTTTCAGCAATTGAAGGTTTGTGGGTGATCACGGAACAAAGGAAGGCTAATTGCCTTAGAGAGAGAACAAGGGAGTCGACAGCGAAAGTCCGAGCCAGCAGAGCCAACTGACAATGCCCTGAGAGCTTTTATTTATTTAGCATGATTACATAGTATGTTACGAGAGAAACAGATAGGATACTAGTTACCTAATCACAACCAACATGAAATTGACACAACTCCGGGAGGCAGTGGAAGATAGGAGGGCCTGGCGTGCTCTGGTCCATGGGGTCACGAAGAGTCGGACACGACTAAACGACTAGACGACGAATCATAACTAGGATTGGCTAAAATAACCCTTTGATCTTTTGCTCTACCTCTAAGCAAAAGGGCAGAATAAGGGGTTACTCCACCTCCTGACAGCTGCTGCTTCCTGCCAGGAGTGTTTGCACGTCACTGGAACAGAATGCAGCTACAACCTTTAAGCAGAACTTTCCCACAAAGGTACAAGAAGGGTCATAGGCTTCATTTGTGAATGAAGTTGTCACCTTCTTCCTTGGTGCCTACTCAGTATACTCCTTACAAGTGACTGAAACTTTTGATTTCCCTTTCCCAACTTTAAATTGTCACGTCTTCTTGATTTTATTTTATCATTTTAACCCAACAAATGCCAGATTTAACATAAGGGGCCTTTGAAGAGTTCTCTCCTTCAAGGCACTTATCTCCATCCTACAGTGACCATAGGATTGCACAAATAGCCCAGATTCAATTAATGTTTCAGCACAGCCTAATAGGTATCCCTGCAGATATGTATGTATACAGCATTCTTTGTTGTTTGCTTCCTGCCACTGTGACTCAGAATGGGAATTAGTCTCTGTGCCCCATCTGTTCTGCAACAAGCATCCTGGAATTATTTTCCTCATCTGTGGTCCTTGAATTCTTGCTTTCTGCCTTTCTCTTCCCAGAAGTTCTAGAACATAATATTTGCTGAACATCAACCCCTACAATGTCCTGGAACGCAGAGGATCCAACCCATCATACCATGAACAGACGCTGCAATCTGGGCAAAGATCAGAGAAACCTAACAGCCTAATGAGAGCATTCTTTAATTTCCCCCATTCTGAGAGGGAAAAATATGAGATTTCATTTTTTTAAATTTAGTTGTCTGCTTCATATCCTTACCACACATCAGACCTTTTATTAATTGAACCGAGAGGTGATGGTAAAAATGGTGGTGAGTAGCCTTATTGATGTGGAGGTAATGTAATGTAATTTGTATTGTAAGTAATGCAAGAGGTTGGTATATCTTTATTAATGCAAAGGTAATGCAAATGTTTATATTGTAATGGTACTGATTGTTTTAAACAAGGTAAAACAAGCAGGGGCCACAAGGGTAAATGTCAGAGACTTACACTGAAGTAATCATAGTTATGTAAATCATGGCAGCAAATTGCTCCTAATTAACAAGGGGTAGTCTAATCCTTCTGGGAGATTCTACTCCTCCCTTGTTTCCTCTCTCTCTCTCTCTCTCTCTCTCTCTCTCTCTCTCTCTCTCTCTCTCTCTCTCTCTCTCACACACACACACACACACACACACACACACACACACACACACACACACACACACACACACACACACACACACACACACACACACACCGATTTCACTATTCTATTTCACATTTTTCCTTCTGATTGTCCTATCTGGATTCTCCTGGATCAATGTTTCTGCACATTTCCCTGAATCTTCAGGAACCTGTTCCTTGGGGTAGGTAGCTATATGTCTTTCATTCTTAATCTTTAGGCCAAATTACTGTAATTTCATGTGATACTTTAATACAGGTTGTTCTGCTTAACACTTTTCATTTAATTATGCCATTGCATTGCACTGGGAATTTACTGATTTTCCCTTTCTCTTTCTTTTATATTGTGCCTTCACTTCAAGAATCTTATTTCCTGTTTATTTGCTGTGATTTAAATAAATGTTTCCATTAATTACACCTGCAAGCAGCCTAGTGTCATTTCTGGTTATGCCCTCCTAACCCACTGGTGTAACAGGAACCTTATTTTCACCACTCACATTCCTGGTTGTGTGCCAGTTAAGAAATGAGGAATGCAAGCGATAACTCTGTGCTTAGCAGTGATTACTCTTGATGCTGGCATCAATTCCCAGTAAGATTCTAGCCAATATGTTTTCATTTTTCATTTCTTTGCTTCTACACAAGCAACACACCTGAGGGGGGAAAAGGGGCAAAATGTAGGAAACAAGTGACCTCCTTCCATGTCAATGCTTTCTTTGGATCTGCCGTGGCAGAAAGTGGCTTCCACCCAATTTAGGGAGCTAGCCAGACAGCAATGGAACTGGAGTGCAGGGTATAACAAGCATCCCATAGTTTGTATTCGTAACAATACATGATGGGAAAGGGTAGCTGCGGCTGAAATCTCCTGCCTAGTGGATCTCATTGGTAGACAGCAGCACCAATCCTCCTATCGGAAGATTGTATCAAACGTGCTTGGTGTTGTAGCGTGCTCAGAACCAGACGCTGGTGTTGTGATTACATGAATATATTGATATGTCTTTCTTCTCCATGAGTGTGGCATTCAGCACAAACCCTTACAGCACAACTCAAAACAAATAATCACAACCAAGTAAAACTTATATTTAATTAAATGAACAGAATCAAAATGTTTGGCAGTGATCCTAGGTAAGTTGAATATGCATTTTGTCAAAGAGAAAGAAGGATGCTTTTTATTTCCGTTATGTGTCACGGTGTGTGTATGTTAGCATAGAAGATTTTGGCATATTTTGTTCAAATACAGGCAACTGTTGTGCCCTTTATAGTAAACTATTCTCTATTAATTGTTTGCATGGGCACCTAGATTCTTCCCTAGGCTTTGCCTCTTCTATGCACAGATATTTCATTTCCAGAGTTTGCCATTCCACTTTCTGTCCAAAAGTAGAACACTGAACAAACAGGAAGGCTATAAGGCAGACCTTTGTTTCATCATGCGGCTGACTTGAGTGAAAAAGGAAGAGAGAAGATAAAAAGTTATAACAGTATATTTTCTGAAAATGCCAATGGAATGATTTACAGAAACATATGTGTTCTAAAAACATTTCAGCATTCAATCAACTTGAGCCTTATCTGAGGTCAGTGTGCCTTATGTGAGTCATACCCTAAAGCCTCTACAAAATTTGTTGCTTTCCAGAGGAAATTTAATTAAAAAATATGTCTCCTTGCCCCTTGAGCTACCACTTGATCCCACGGGGAAGAGAAAGGAAATGAATTGTTTATTTATGGAGAGGTTTCAAGCACAAAACAGGGAAATAAGCTTTTTGAAAATATGAGATGGAAAAGAGGGGGGGGGCAGTTTTGTCTAGCCAGTCATGGAAAGCAATGGAACTGGCTCCCTATGTCTGTGCCATTTCAGAAAACAGACATGGTTCTTAAGACTGAATGCTCCTTTACCTTAAAGCTCCCTGTCAAAAGATTGCTAATAGTAAAGTGAAGTTAGAGTGCAATCAGACAGCAATTTATCTCTCCTTTGTACCACTTTGGACCACTTTTGGCACGATCAGTTTTGATCTATTTTATAGCAACTACATGACATACAGGCAATTGTGAGCCAGTATGACTCTTTTCCATGGCTCCCATCCTTTTAGATCACTAGCAGTAGCTACTCTTGTTTTAGCAGGAGTAGGACTGCTCTATTTGAATTCGGTTTCCACCATATGTGACTGCCGGTATCAGAGCCTAGCAAATGTTCTTTTTGTAGACGACAGTTGCCTCATTTTCCATAATCAGCATTGGCCATAATGTCTGGGGGCATTTTGGGAATTGTTGTCCAAGCAAGTAACTTCCAAGAGTACTGCCCTCCACCCCACCAACAACCAAATGTTGCTTATGTTCATGAGCAGGACATGGAGTCTTCATGGTCCTTCCTTCTTGACTAGAAGGCTGAATATCCACACCCTGAAGATTATGCTGGCAGCCAGCCTGGTCCACACCTTCAAAGCCTTCCCTTCTCAAGAAGCGGGACTGCATGCAGCAAGGGTAGCTTCCTGGGCTGAGTAACCAGGAGAGATAATAGTCCTGGTGTTCTCTCCTTGTCCTTTTACTCTTCCCTCACATCCTCGCCAGGCACAAAGAAAATGCATGCAGAGTTCTCCTAATTTGAGTTTTATTTCTATTTGCTTCATATTTTTCTCCCCAACTTCAGCATATCTTGATCCTCCTGTGAACATACTGAAAAAGTCCCTCTCATCTGCGGGTGTTGTGCCTCCTCCCCCCACTTTATAAGCATCAGCCCTTTAGCTTCAATAACAGAACCAGAGGCTATGATAACATTGGTAATCAACACCACAGGCGTTTAAGAGACTATTATTTATACACATGAATGATCTAGCATTACGCCAAAACTTCCACGGGCCCATCTTGAAAGCACCTTCCAACCAAAAGTGATGCAACCCTATTTCTATTTAGAGTGTGTTTTTGCTCCAGCCACTTGACTAATTAAGGAACTTGCTTGTCTTTAAGGAAAAGGAGAGGCTTTCAGGAAATTGTGCAGAGAACACTGACATTTCTCATAACCGGCACTTGCATGAAACCATCCAGTTCAAGCCCAGCTACCTGCACATGTTTTGGGTGCTGACAAGCCTAGGGAGCCCTGTCAACCGGATCTTTGAACTTTATTGGCCACTGCACAGAGGCTCCTAATCACCTAACCTAGGAGCAACAACTATGGTATACAAGTTAAAATATACAAAACTCATCACTTATTGAACCTTCATGTCGTAAGGCAGTCTACCTCTACACACCACATGGTTTGGGACACCAACAGTAAGGGGTGATCAGATTTATGTCCATTGTGGGATAGGAGATGTTGGGGCTGGCAGTCCAACAGGTTTTAAGAGTGTTTGAGCTTGGGAAAGTTTGTGCATCCATGTGTTATTGGGAGAGACAATACCAGTTTGGGGGAAAGAATACATCTGAATCAGAGCTTTGAAAATGACTGTGAAATAACTCATTGTAATGCTTCAGATACTTTACTAAAAAGGTTTAATAAGGCTTCTTCCCTTATTAGTTGTTGCTTTAAAAATAGTGAAGGAAGACACTTAGGGCCAGTAAGAAAATGTCCCTCCATCCTCAAACAAATGAAGAAAAAAAAGGAGGAAAAGAAATGAAGAAAAAAACAGAGAGAGAGAGAGAGAGAGAGAGAGAGAGAGAGAGAGAGAGAGAGAGAGAGAGAGAGAATCAAGATTGGGGAAGATTTCTCTAAAATTCCCTTTGAAAATGTAGCAACTGGGAGAGTAACTAGAAAACCATAAAAAAAATAAAAAAATAAAAATAGTGCTATGTCACTTTTGAAATGTAGGTGGATTATACTTTCAGCATCATCAAAGGGTAGGTAACATGTTAATTACGTGACCTATTATGTTCAAGCTGTGACGTAAAGCCGCCTAATTGTGTCCCGGAACTGTGAAAACAGCAGCCACTGGATCCCATTTGTATATCCAAGATTTCTGAACTAGATGTGACAGACACAGACCTCTGCACCGTAAGTGGCTCTGCAACTGAATACCTATAAAGTAGGGATAGAGGCACCTTGATACCTGGGGAAGGGAATGATGAACTCTTCACCATTACTCTTCCCCAAGTAGTTTTAAAATATTTTAGGGTTTTGGAAAACTGCCTGAGATGGAGCTGGGCCCCTAGTCCACTGACCCCAGTATTGTCTCCACAGAGAAATAACAGGTTCCTAACGTTTCAAACCATGTCCTGCTTTTATGCCTAGACAACAGAGATTGAATCCAAGACTTCCTCCAGACAAAGCAAATGCTTTTTGCCACTGAGCTAGTCCCAATGTGCCTCTGAGATATGCAATAACTCCCAGACAACTAAAATCAAAGTCAGAAAATGTTATTTTTGTTGGGACTACAACCCCCAGGGTTCCCACCAGCCAACGTAGGCCACTGATTCCTCATTCTTGTCCATTCTGAAACTCCTGAATACTAGACAGCTACTGGGTGACAAAGGAACTTTCAAAGCTTAGACTGAATACAGGAAATATAAAAATAGCAAACCTTTCCTGTCAGGGTGTGTACCATTTCCTTAAATCTGACCTTTGGGGAGTAAGCTAAAGATGGCAGATGGGAAGGCAGTAGCACTCAGACATCCTGGCTATAAACATTCTTGCATGAAATGAAAGGGAGCTGCAGGGAGGCCATTCTCCTACACTTTCATGGAAGATGAGTTGATAGATGGTGTGTCATGGAGATCACCTTCTTGAACCATCATACAGCAAGCTTGGGCAGAGTGCTACCCCTGAGCTGCATGCAGCCCCCAAGGTCCCAAATATGCGTCCAGCTTACAAATCCAATGCTGATGGTGGTGCCCTGCTTATTTTGGCCACTAGAGAATGTGAAGGGGATTTCTATAACCCCCCCCCAAAGATGACACTTTAGAAAGTAAAATATGTATGTTTTGGGCTGGTGGAGTCTGGAAGCAGGTGCAGTTCTGTAAGGTTAACTATTGGGCAGATATAGCCCTCAGACTTCCAGAGATTGTTCATCCCTGGCACACTGTTGGAGCTTTTGCAACCCTGCATGCTGCCTTTAGTAGGTTTTGCTGGGAGGGACCTTTTCTGGGCCGGGGTGACTATCAATTTATCCAGCACTAACCAGTAATTACATCCCTGCCTCTGAATTCAAAGTGAGTCCCACCTCTCTGCTATGTGCTTTCCCCCCTCTCTATAGTCTGTTGAGGTCTGTTGCTGAAAGCACTCATGTTTGTCAATTTTCTGTTTGATCTGTTCAACTGGTTTTTATTCTTTCTCCTACTCATATCTCAGAGTGGGTTAGTGAGAATGTAACTACCAGTTAATGAGAAAAGGGGTGGACTACTCTGGGGAATTCGAAGCTATTCTGCTCTGTAAATCCCTGTACTTCCACTGCACAGCTAGAAGAATTTAACTAAAAATTCAAAACTCTGCAACGCACACAAGCAAATCCTCTCTCCTGAGACCTACTCCATGCCATAATTTCCTCTCCAAACAATAGTGCTGTTCTTCACCAAACTTGGTGAGAATGTAGAGAAAAGACATGGGAAGCTTCCGTGCAATCTTGGAATTCTCTAGGTGCCATTTGGTGTCTCTGGGGACCATTTTATACACAAACAAATTGATGACTCTAAAATAGCTAAAAATTCATTGATTCATATTAATTGGGGGCATTGATTCATACGAATACAAATCAATGAATTAGTGATTTTTGAATGCATTTTGTGATTCATTTTTTAATCTGTGCCCATCTCAATTTACAAATACTGTATACCAGTGCATCACAAGCAGAAACAAACAACAGACAGTTGTACAATGTAGCTGATTCCCTACCCCAGAAGCTGAGGTAAGAAGATGGGCCAATATTTTCTCCAGATATTAGGGTTATTTGTGAATTTTTTTTAACTGTCTGGCTGCATAGTGCTGACCTTGTGACCACTGAGGATAATAAATGCTTTTGAAAGCAGTAATAAACAAGAAGGTAAACATAATATTGTCCTGGGAAGTTTAATTTAAGGAGAATGCAAGAGAACATGGTTACACTGATTTACAGATGTTACAATTGGCTTCTATGTTTGGAAGCCTACTTTTCTGTTGAGCAAGATGGAAGAGTAAGAAGAAACAGGAAGTGACCTCAGAGGAAGGGAGCAGCAAAGGAAGTTGTAGAATGCCCACTATACAAATTATGAAAGCAGAGGAAACATACCCAGCTATCTCCTACCTCTCTCCCCAGCAAATTATTTGCCACAAGGATTGGGGCACCATTTCAACACCTGCAAGACTTTTCTGTTCTTATGATTTACCAACAAAAGGTTTTCCTGCCCCACCTAAATTAGATTGTTAGAACCGCCAGTCTGTACTGCAGTACAGAAAGATATGTGATTATCTAATCCGATCATCTCAGCATAGGACTTCTCAATTGGTGGGAGATCCTGTCGTTCTCTCCATGTTTGGATGGTCAATTCCTGCAATTTTTTGAATAAAGCTACCCAGCTATTGGGAGACCATCTTCCACCAACTGGCTACCACCAACCAACCATTCTGGGTAAGCAGTTGAAACCTCTCAGAAGGAATGGTCAGTGATGTCTTTCTTATAGTCAATAAAGGATGTTGATCACAGGAACTGTTTACACAAAAGAGATCCCATCCTTAAGACATGCAGTAACCTAATTAAACATTTTGAGTTTTCTGTTAGGCTTGTACTAAATTTAATGCTTAAAACAGATAACCTCTGAACAGCCCTAAGCATCTCCACATTTCCTAGGTAGCCAAGCAGTTTCATTTCTCATCAGCAGAGTCCTATTAACTCAATTTGCTCTGTTTCAGCTTGGAAGGCTTCAGTTTTTCCTATATTTCCACCCACCTTTCATCAGCCTTCTTCGGGCTAGGGCCCTTTAGATACTTTGTATGACAACTGGTTATGCTGCCAAGGTTGAATTGAATTGCAGTCAAGCACATCTGGAAGGCACCTCGTTGGGGCAAACTGGCCTATATTAAATTGAGAGGGCATGGTTTGTAGCTTGAATATTCAGTATGTAAACCATGTGCTCAGTCCTTGAATTATAGTCCAATGAGGTCCAACTAGATGTCAAAAGGGAATGCATATTCCTTGCAATTAGAAGATTAACCCAAAGCTTACCTTAGAATCATAAAACAAAACACGGTAAATGCTACAATGAACAGTTATCTTTCACCACTCAGAAGTACTCCTTCGAAAAATATGCTAAAGATATAGTCTTGTTTAATCACTGGTGAAAAGTGAAAATGTGGTTTCAAGCCATCAGTTTGCTGGTGTTAGAGAAGAGCCACATTCTATTTTATTTTCTGCATGCATCGGTAATAGCTTAAATCACACGGGCACTCTGAGTTGCTCAGAAGGATGTAGAATTTATGTTTCTGGATCTCCCCTTACTCAGATATTGCAGAATGTACTTTTTTGGACAACTGCTCCCAGAATCCTCAGCCAATATGACTACTGGATCTGTAAAACTCAGCTCCTTCTTTGTTGATGTCCAGATCCTTGAAGAAATATTATTTCCTCTGTGGCCTTATGATAAGTATTGTTTTTCTCCTTTTCCAATGTCCTCTTCTTTTCTTTTGCAATCTGCTTCTGTTACTGGCATGATTTCACCCTTAGTCATTTGCCTATCTTATTGGGTTGATTATTTTAGCCTCATCGTGTTTTATTTTATCCCCGGTTTTAAAGGGACTTCCCCCCCCCCCATGGAACCCTTTGCATGTGTCACTCTGACCAGTCCCTTCCTCAGAAAAATGACATAAACAAAAAAGCAAGCATGGGGGTGGGGAGCTTCTTGTCAGAAAACAAAAAAGTGGGAAACCAGCATAACTGGGGGACTTTTCCAGATAGTCTCTAAATATATACAGTATATCAAAAAAGGGTTCAGTCCAAGATTACAAGGTAATTAGTTCCAGGAACAAAGACACAACAAGCACTTTCAAGCACATCGGAGCATAAGACAGCCTTCCCCCAGCTGGCAGAGCTTTGGATATTTTGGACTACAGCCTCCATGGGGACTGTGATCCAAAATACCTGGAGGGATACCAGTTGGTATTCCTCATGTATGCCATTCCCATGTGACCCAAGCTTAACGATGGTGAAGCTAAGGCTCGGGCACCAAAATGTATGATTACAGCTCTCATGACGGGCTTAGTAAACAATCCTGAACACAAAGCAGATGGTAACTGGCTTTCAATAAAGAATCATCAGTGCTGCTTCTTTATTGTTACATAGACTACAGGTCCATCTATTGTCCACTCTGATTGGCAGCACTTCTCTAGGTTCTCAGTTGCTATAACCTTTATAGCATAGGAAAACAAGGGTTTGAACCCAGGCCTTCTGCATGGAAATCACTAGCTCTGCCACTGAGCTACAGCTTCTCAACTTCCCCATTAAACAGTACTGGGTTTTGTTTTGTTTTCTCTTTTGATGCAGCAGAACAGTTCCACAAATGTCTTACTCCAAAGACTTGATCATGAATGACCCCATGCTACAGCAGTATCTCAGTCTTTGTGCAATAGCTCTGCAAATCCCCAAGGACAACACCACAATGTGGCATTGTGGCTAGACAGCCAAGATGAGAATTACAGTACAAGATCTGTGCTCTAACCCCCCACTGAGCCATGAAATCCACAGAGCCTTGGGGCAATCTTTCTCAGCTCAACCTTCCTCACAGGGTTGTCTGTGAGTATAAAGTGGGGAAGATTACCATGTAGTTGAGCTCAGTGTAGGAAAAAGGGAAGATAAATGTAATAAGTGGGTGTGGGGGAACACCAGCCTTGCTATATGACATCATGTCCCAATTATATCAAGGGCACCAGCGAACACTTCCATGTGTGCATGTTCTTCAACTTATGATCTTTACAGAGCAAAAATCTTTAAAGGCGTAATAAAGGTATGATAGCCAATGTGGTGCAGTGGGTAGAGTAACAGGTTAGGACTCAGGAGGCCTGGGTTTGAATCCCCGTTCAGCTATGGAAAGTCACTGGGGGTGTGGAACTAGTAAAACTACTCCTTAAACAGATCACTTACCTTGAAAGCTGTGTGGTTTCGTTTGTTTGTTTAATGTGCCATCAAGTCAATTCTGACTTAAGCAAATCATTCTCAGGGTTTGTTTGGTTTTTTTAGATAGAGTCTACTCAGAGGTTTACCATTCCTTTCTTCTGAAGGCATCTTGGGGCTGCACAGGCTGGCTCTTCTGGGATGCAGATGGGGGAACTGAACCCCCAACTTCTGACTCCACAGCTAGGTACCTAACTCACTGGCCAATCCAGCCAGCTCTGAAAGCCCTGTGAGGGCCAGTAGAAGTTTCAACTTTAAGGCACACAACAACAAAATAGAGGCATATGGGCTCCTTTCTGGTGTAGTGGATAGAGTACTGGATTAGGGCTCAAATCCTCATTCAGCCACAGAACCTCACTGGGAGGGTGGCCGTGCTAAATCTCACACCCCTCAAAACCCGCTAGGGTTGCCATTAGTGAGAAGTGACTTAATGGCATGAAACAAACATTTAAAATTGCCCCAAGTGTCACTACATTTTACTGGAGAGCTGTGGGTTCACATGGGAGACAATGTATATGAATGGGTTTCCAATTTATCAACAGCCACACCCCAACATTGCATTCCTTCAGATAACCACAAACAGCAGTTTACAAAGGCCCGTTATTTGATGCAGAGTTGAGGTTGTTCCCTCTTAAGGTTTATAAGATTCTTTTAGATTTTGATAAGATCTTTCAAACTGTTTTGGTACATTGTTGACATTATTCACAAAATATTTGTTTTGTAGTCCATTCCAATTCTAGTCAGAGTGGAAAAAAACAACAAGATGCTACATTTATTTGCCTTCAGTGCCAGATGAAAACTCTGTTTTTATCTGTTCAAGTCTGTTAAAATTTTATACCACAGTGGACTTTTATTATTGCTTTGGCACATTCCATTGTTTTGTATTTTATTGCATTCTTTGTAAGTAGTTATTAAAGGTTGACTGGAAGAAGAGCTGCCAATAAATAGATAGATAGATAAATAAATAAATAATAAGCAAGCATGCAAGCAAGCCACTGCCAACCCAAAATGAATTGACCAATGGTGTAATAAATGAGAATTGCAAATTAATTTCCTTGTTTCACTGGAAAACTACCAAGCTGTGCCATTACAGTAAGTAATCAAAACTGTACTATAATGACATCTGTTAGACACTTAACATGTAAAGTGATTAATAACATCTTACCTGAGTTTTGGAATTCTGAATTACCTATAAAAGTTCATTTTAAAAAATCTATCTCAAGTGTCATCCCAGCATGTTTTTTAGGAACCAGACAACACTTTGTAGTATAACTAGGTAGCTGCTGAAGTTACTGTATTAGATGTGGCCCATAAACAGGACCATTTTGTACGGATGAAAGGTAACTCTGCTCATGACCTGATTTGATCCCAGCGAATTCAAGTAACTGGCTCAAGGATGACTCCCATCCTTCCGAGGCCAGTAAAATGAGTACTCAGCACATGGGGAGGAGGGGAATGTGTAGCCCGCATAATTAAATTGTAAACTGCCCAGAGAGTGCCTTAAGCACTGTGGGGAGGCATATAAGTGGATCTCTAGCATGAGATGGAATTTAACAAGAACATGGATGGAATATTTTTTAAAACGTCACTTGGAAAAATGTATACAAATCAAATTCTGTCTTCTGAAAGAAAAATACAATAGATATTCAGTTGGATTCAGATACGTTACACTCAGAGCAGCTTCACTGAGATCAAGGGGGTTTCATTTAGTCATGATTACCTTGTCCCACTGACTCCAATCAGTCCATTCTCAGCATGACTAGGTTTGCAGAGGGTGAGGATGAAGGGAAAGGACAGAAACTGAATGTGATGAAGCACTCGTGTGAGAGGGTAAAACTCTTAATCATAACTGACTGCCATTGCAGTTAATCATATAACCTTTCCAAGAATGACCATATTGTGAGACTCACAACCTCAAAGGAATTTTTGCAAGGAAAGATGCCTCCAAGTGACTGTAAGGTCTATTAGTCTACATAACATTTTCAGATAGTCACGCCAACTGCCCTTTGTCCTTTTTTCCTTGTTCTGCACTTCATGCATCCTCACAGCAGTGTAATGCTTCTTTCTTCAATATGGTGATTGAGAAAACAAAGCATTGGTTGTTCTATCAATTTCTCTTAACAGATGGCAGTGAACTGAGTAGTAGCGACATTGCCTAGCATGAAGCATAATACTAGGTAGATGCCACCTATTTCCTTTGGAGTGTTTGTGGTTACTACAGTCACAGAGGGACTTCTTTATCTGTGTGGCCTGCTGCTTCATTGAGAGATAAACATAGGAACTCTTGGTTTAAGAAGGGAAACCACAAACTAAAAAAAAAGTGCACACGAACATACACGCACATACACACAGGCCAGTGACAGACTGGACTGCATGAACATACAAACTGTCCAGGAAATCTGGCTAAGCACTTGCCGCTATTCTTAGTAGAATAACAACAAAGTTGACCTGGAAGTGTCACTGTGATATAAGTATAGTTGGAACATTGTTTTATTACAATGTGCTGTCCACCAGATGAAGGAATTGCATGGGGTGTTTCAAGGGAACACAACATAAAATCTTGCATAAAACAGCATTCTCTTAAATTGTATGTGACCCTCTCAATCAAAATAGTGGGTTTAATGAATTTTTAAAGCACTAGAGAACCAGCCTGTTGACTATCAATATAAGGCAACCAGCAAGTTCAAAGGAAAATGCATATTTAATCATTTTCAATTGCAGTTTACAACAGGGTGCTTTGATCCTAAACAAAGAACAACAAAGCATGGAGATATGGAACCGATGTGATGTTGAAGAAGGTTATACTACCATATTCCAGATACTTTCAGAGAGGTTACACTTGATTGGTAGAGCATTACCTGCTGCAGAAAACTGAACTGGATTCCTGTACAATGATCTCTAAATAAATAATAAATAAATAACTCCAGAAATATGGCATTACCAGCTTACACACACTTCTCATTATGTCTTCAACAGCAGAAATGAGCCAAACTGGGTAAAACTATGCAGTATAATCCCTGGGGAGGGCAAGAATGGGGAGGTCTGAATTCTTGGTTGCTCTTACCTGCAGCTCTTGTGTCTGTTAACATTAGATCACACACCCTATTCTATATAGGGCCACCTCGTCAATGAATAAAGAGGACTGTGGCCACTGTGTATCCTTTCGTGTTCTGCAGCAACTAACTTTAGAAATTCTGCAGCCAAAACATTGAGTCCATCTCCATGTGATTTCTTTCCTCTTTGTGAAAGACAAAGAGAGTGAAGTCTGAAAACTTTTTTGTTTGGTTCAAAGCTTTTCATTTGCAATCTTTTATTTCCCCCTTTTGCTAGACATGCCATTCATGTACAGAAGAATAGCCCCAAAGAGGGGTGTTTTGTTGTTGTTGTTGTTTGTTTGTTTTTGATTTTGGTTTTTTTGTGTTTTTTTGCTTTTGGTTAAAACATTCAGATATTTGTTGTGTCATTGCACATCCAAAGCCTTTTGGGGACATCTGAAAGAGGGAAAGCAGTGTTACCGTGATACCTAATAAGGAGAAGACGAGACAACCTGACTCAGGTGCCCTTGTTAAAACAGCACCCCTGTGAGTCATGGCCAGCATCCAAATTATGTTTCTATTAACTAAAAGCAGTCATACCCAGATGTTCACCACACTACCAAGTTTCAGAACCATAATACATTCTCCAGGCCCCTCCCAATAATAAAATACTCATCAATGCGACTATATTACTAGTAATGAAACTGACTCATAACTAGACAACTATGATTTGATGTAATGTTTTATATGTTCAACTATACCCAGATATAGATTTATAATATATTAAGCCAAACAACAAAATACATATGGCACTTCTTCATTGACATCATTTCTTGACCTTGGACAGAAAAGGGAAAGCCATCTTTTCAGATCAAGAGCCTTTCCAATTTTGTCCTAATATGTAATGAGTTCACACATACATCAACAACAGCAAATATAAATAAAAAGGAAGTTCAACAGTCCATTTACCTGAGCTTCTTTCATAACATTACATGACAATATTTTAAAAACCATTAATTTTAAACAATTAGAAAACATTAAAAACGATAGCTTCATGAATATCTCTAATTTCTGCTTAGAAAAAGAATGTGCCACAAAACACATGCAATATGTAAGTCCTGCTAATCAACGCTTTTGATACATACCCATGAACAAGAGGCATTTAAAAACAGCTTGCACTTCTTAACCCACCTGTTCTGAAGAGGCTCCAGAGAGAATCACTGGACTTCTTCAGAGTAGTTGGCTAGAAAACCAGCAATCTGTATCAAACTCTTTCATCAATGGCAGTAGGACTCATGGGGTGGGCCACACAATCAAAAGATAAACACTCTGTAGGCACAATAAAGCACATGCATTTATGCCCCTCCCAAACACATGTAGATTATGATGTGACCCAGTAAAATATGTAAGCCCAAATCTCACATTCTTCTATATCTGAAAAAAATAACGGAAGCATTACAAAATCTGTGCTGATGCGCATATACAGCTGCAGTCTTGGACCAAAAACAATTCTTCAGTGATATCTAGACATTCATAAAAAAAAAAGCCAGATCAATGTGTGAAGAGTGTAACATGCTCACTCTGCTTCACAGTTGCTTTACTTACACTAAAAGTCAGAAGTAGACAGCTTCATGCACATGTGGAGGCTCACAGTGCAAGCAAAAATGTTGATTTAGATGCATATGCACACATTCATAAAATCAGAAATTGGAAACATTACTTGCTTTGGACTACACTTTCCATAACCCATGAGCATTGACAGGGAGTCTCAGGGGCTTATAGTTTAATGAAGTACAGTAATTTTTCCAAGCTCTGCACATTACATACAAGGAGGAGGGAAAAGCTTCCAGCTAATGATTGTGTGACCTAACCCTTACTCTCATGTAGGTAGGTACAGTGCAGGTAAGCTACACCAGACACACTGGTGTAACCTAATTTTGTTCTGGTTAAGAAAATATTAGAGAGATTTGTAGATTTGTTTTTTGGACCATGACTCCCCAAATTCCTCAGGCAGCATTCTTCATAAACACCAAATCTACACATTGCTAGAAAATATACAGAGCACCCTTTCGCTTTGACCATTTCTTAGCAGATTTCACCTGTGACAAGCAACTATCTGCCACAAGCACTTGTGGTAAAAAGAAAGCATACACCATATTTCGGAATCACAGTTTGTACTGTCCTTTACTGCCTTGGTCCTTAACATATTCTCAGGCTTCTAATCTACAACAGCTAGTTGCAGAATGCTACTGTTACTGATTATACAGACATGTTAAACAGTTTACATTCATTTACAGAACTTTGGTTTATATGGTTAGATTTAGACTTTAAAAAGAATGCCTGTTTTCCACACATTTCTCTAAATCTCAGAGGCATGTGAAGTGCCCTGCTTATGTGAATATTTTAGCTGTCTCACTTCAGCTTCTGATCTGTTTACACATTTAATCTAAGGATGAAGTTTGCTGAAAGAGAATCAAAGGAAGGGAGAGAACTGGCAGAGTTTGGGACGCTTGCTACACTTCTCATCCCCGCACAAGTGGTCGCCTAAACCACTGGTTCTTAACCTTGGGTTACTCAGGAGTTTTGGACTGCAACTCCCAGAAGCCTTCACCACCAACTGTGCTGGCTGGGGTTTCTGGGAGTTGCAGTTCAAAAACATCCGAGTAACAAAGGTTAAGAACCACTGGCCTAAACAAAGGCAGGATTAACTAGAGGGCTCACATGTTATAGATTATAATTTAACAATGGTGCCTGACATACACAATCCACAGAAACTCCACGGAATACTGTATCTACTGAACAGCCTTAAACAAGTTGAATAATCGTTCTCTACCTCAGGGATGTGGAATTACAGGTCTCTTTAGTAACATACTCCCATTATCTTGTGTTTATTTAAATTCTAGGGTCCTTTGGGGAAGTTAAACTGGAATAAGACTGAGAACTGCGTGGAATGCCCCGTGACCTCTGTACGAAGCAATGGATCCTGCAAGAAATCTCAGGCAGTGGCTGCGTGGAACTGAAGTCCACTCAGATTAGATAAACTGAGACAAGATGGCTCAACGGGGTGTGTGTATATTTGCTTCTACTACTGAAATATGTGGGAACATTCTTGTCATGTAACTAAAATGTAGATTTCCCCCCTGTATACTGAATGCTTCTGTTTTGAGAAAGCTGGCACAGATGATAAACCCCAACACTTAGCTCATCATCTAGCAATCTTTAAACGTTACTGTCTGCAGGGTTAAAACAGCATCTCAGCTGTTGTAAGTCTGTATGTGGGGTGGTCTGTACAATGCTACATCTTGACACAGGGGGTGCCTTGGGACACAGAAGGAGGGAAGGAAGGAAGATAGCTTGGCCAGGACTATTCAAAAGCAGTTCCCATTGTAATCTACCCAAAACAACTGGCCTTGTTGGTCAAGAATAATAGGGAAAGGGAGAGATGCTGTGTCGGAAAGCACGAATTCTGCTCACCTCACAACAAAGCCTAGCCAAGCATTCTGTATGTTTTCTTCACACTAAAACAATAGCCTATTGCGACATCATAGGTAACTAGTCACAGCCACTCTGAAGTTTTCAATAGGAAGATGTGTATCTACATTTTTAAAAAATGCATTAAGCATTTCTGCAGAAAATGGACGAACTTAATGGAGTAAATTCAGAATACGTGTCCAAATGGGCACCTATATTACCAAAAGCTAAACGCAGGGGAAGTTTCATCCGCCTTTCCAGATAGGAATGATGTCAGTCAAGCTTGGAACTGCAGAACTGGAAGCGACCCTATGGACTATCGAGTCCAGCCCCCGTGAAGGTAGCACAGTGAGGAATCGAACTCCTGTCCTCTGGCTCCAAACCAGTACCTAAACCACTGAGCTATCTGTGAAGTGTGCATTCTGGGTACAGTATATTTTTATGTAAACCAGATCTCTGGTTTTATATGCTAATTAAGAACTTCAACAAGGAAAAACACTCAATAAATGATTCCACCACTGTAAATGTGGATAAGATCTAAGCATAAAAGAGGATTCTTTGTAATATGATGCAGATTTTGGTGGAAGCCAATCTTGATTGGGTCCAATGGTCTTTTCCCACTGAGCATAAATAGGGTTACAATCTTCGTTCAGAGAGCTCAGGACCTTTCTGAGTTCTGGCAGGGTTTTGCATTATCGTTTGAGGAGTAATGTCACTGAAACAGTTTTATTTGTAAGCTGGCCTCTCCCAAAGTGGATGATAATACAGTACAAATTTCTTTCCTCAGAAATCTAGAACATGATATCTATTTGCAAGAAGCTAACAGTGCCTCAAAAAGAATTCTCAACTCTACACTACATGACTGGTATAAACTATGATACTATGCCAACTTGATACAACTGCACACTACAGCAATCGCACAAGCCGTTCTCTCCTTCACATGATCAGTTGTACACCCTGTTTTCCAACCACTAAACAAAATGGTTGCACAAATCATAGTCTGCTGGCAGTGGAGATGGTGACCAACTACATAATTCCCCTTTTGCTCCATGATTCCTCAAGAAGATCCTGGCCTATTATATACATCTCATGGTGTATTTTTGCCCTCAGAAAATCACTAACTGCATTCATGATAGGATGATCAGATACTTACCTTTGTGAATTCATCCTGAGACCCAATGAATGATTGCAACCTGCAATATTTACAGGTGTGTATTTGGGAACACCAACCCATGGAAGTGAGTAGGGAGATAATAATCTCATGGTATAGCCATTTGTTGGAATGGAAACTGTTAACGCAAGCTCTAATCTACACTGAGATTCCCAAAGATGGAGACACTGGCTCAATATATTTGTTTCTTAAGAAAATTGAATTCTAGTCAAAAGCATAATTTCAGTTTAGACTGCTAGGTCCTTTATAAGCAAGCAATGGCAGCAAAAGTTCTGTAAACCCAGGAGACTCTTTCTTAATCTACAAACAGCAACGAGGAAGCCTCTCTTGTCCATAAGAAGCTGTAAAAACCTGCAAGTAAGAGAAAGATAACATGGAGGACTGGGTGGTGTACAAAGCAGAATGAAATGGATTCCTGTTGCTACTGCAACTATGCATTCATCTACGTACTTAACAATGATCACCTACATCATGGAACTTGAAATATGCTAACCCAATTTTTTAAAAAGGCGGGCATAGACAATTTGATAAGAACCACAGAGGGCCCACAGTGTCATGGCAAAATTAAAAACAAAAATGGCAGGGAAAGGAAGATCAAGTAAAACTTATATAAAAATATGTATACTTATATATATATATATACTTAGTTCAAATATATCCATACAGAAAACTTTGTGTGAACGAACAGAGAATAAACAAGAGATGTTAAAGGCATATTCAGGCTAGCTTGTTACATACAAGGCATTTGACAGAGGCAAATTTCTGTCAAAGTGTAGATAAGTGGACGTTATTCTGCCTTCATCTGTTCCCTAACATCCAAGGGCAATGTTTCAAACAGGGCATCTTCAACCACCAAACCACTTTTCTTCAGAGATCTACATTCACCAAGTTCATGAGGGAGAACTTCTAGATGGTTTCCTTTGATGTCCAAGTAGGAAAGCAACACCAGATTTCCAATCTTAGGGGAGAGAACAGACAAGTTGTTTTTCCCAATCTTCAGCGTCTTAAGTTTTTTGCAAAAGTATAGCTCATCAGGCACGCTCTCCACTTTGTTGCAAGTGATTGAAAAATACTGTAAGCTTTGTAGCACCCCTATCTCAGGGGGGATGAATCGGATGTCATTGTAAGACAAGTCTAAATATCTAATTTTGTTGCATAGGAAAAGGTGGGATGGGAGAACCTCTATCTTGTTATGACTGAACGAAAGTCGTTCCAGACTAGTGAGCTTCTTTATATGCTCAGGGATGTAGGTTATACTGTTGTGCCAGAGCTTTAGGATCGTAAGTTTTCTAAGGTGCTGAAAGCTAACAATTTCTTCTATTGATCTGAGATTGTTTTCTTTCAAGTCTAATTCCTGGAGGCTAACAAGGCTGAAAACAGCATGCGGAATGCGCTCCAAGTCACAATGCACTAACTCCAGTTCTGTCAAGTTCACCATTTTCTTCAGGTTGTTGAGCATCACCAGTTTAGTGCCATCGTTGTGAATGCACATTTTTTGAAGATGACTTGAAACGTCAACCACAGATTGTGGGATTTTGGACAGGTTGCTTTTAATATACAGAACTTTAAGGTTCTTAAGTTCTCGAAAAGACTCCAAAGTTATATTTTTAGAAATGTCGTGGCATAAGGAACCAATTAAGCTCAGTTCTTCCAAATTTCGGAGTCCATACATCCAAGGCGGCAACTCTCGGAAGTCATCAAATTTGACATTCAAGACTTTCAGGTTTTCTTTCAGAAATGCCAAGGCTGCACTGTGGATCTTTGCCGAACACTGGTACAAGGAGAGCTCCTGGAGATTATCCAGTTGTACAATGGTGGCTGGTATCATGACGTTATTTATTATTTCGAATTTCAGTGACTGAAGCTCTGTAATTTCAAAAACAGTGTCAGGAAGCCCAGAAAGCATAAACAGTTGCAGCTCCAAACGGTTATGAGAATTCATCTGCAATCTTTGCCTCAGTTTATCGGCCGTCCATTCATTGTTTAGATTCAGCTGCTTTAGTTTGTTTTCACTGACCTCTGAGAGGAATACAGCAAATCTTTTGGAATAAAGCGGGTCATACTGATCTATCAAATGGAGCATAAAAGCAAAATCATTTCTGACATCCGGGATGTCGTCAATTCCAGTCTCCTGTCTGACGTACTCAAAAGAGTATTCCTTTAGTGAGCGATAGAACAACCAATACAAAGTGTAAAGGCACGTAAATCCATAGATACTTACAAAGCACAAATAGCAGAAGGAAAGTTTAGAAAACAAATGGGCCATAGTGTGATTGCAAGAAAAGTGCTTATATCCTGTCATGTCTTGTATGTCCACATTGCAGTCTACTGTAAACTGAACTTTTGAAACAAGTGCACTGTTATAAGCAATTATTATAAGAAACTTAATCACTTTCAGCACAGTTTGGCGAACATACATAGCATAGAGCAAATCACCTTCCTCTACATGGAGCCGGAACTTTTTCACCTTCTCAAACAATGCTTTGGCCTGTTCACCTTCCTTTTTATCCAATGCCCCCGGAGTCCCCTTATCCACAATGAATTTCTCAGGAATAGACCTCAAAGACTGAGTCTTGACCAAAGTCCCTTCTGGGCTAGGCTGAACAGCATTTGACCTGCTGGTATTGTTTTTCCTGTTGTCCTTCTCTTCGGAATCCTCTCCTGAAACCTCAGACAGAGCGCGTGTTGTCCAAGGAGAGTCAAAACACTTGCCCAAAATAGAGATGAAATGTTCAATTTTTGAGCTCGACCCGGGAAATTTGAACCAGAAGTTGCTACACAGCATGAAAATTAGAGTGTGTATAAGGACAAGGTAAGGGAAGTACTTTGCATACCAGTGCAGGGCACGTTCATAGCACATTTGGTTGATAAAGCTGTACTGCTGGAGGTCTAAGTCAGTCTTTAGGCCCTTCATTTCCACAGTAGCAGGAGGTGTGGATGGCTTTGGTGGAAGAAAAGGGCTTGCACTTGAGTCTAAACCTGATGATGCATTGAGAAGGTGGGAACGATTCTGTGAAGGCTGTACTTGTTTTGGAAGGCATATGATCTTATCCTGCATAACCTGAAAGGAACACAAACAGGAAAACACTTTTTTAAAATATGTACTATGGAAAAAGAAAATAATCCAGTGGTGGACAAAAAAGTCAGTTGCTTGACCTCCAGAAACATCTCCTGCCCTTGAGATCCTTGGACTTGAAATAGGAATCATGCTATCTCAGGCCTACTGTATCATTTTGACTATCCACATATCCATTTATCTCATACAGAGAAAAATTCAGAGCATAATAAATTTTAATTACATTAATCTGTTTGTAATATATTTATCACACTTAAAAGGCAGAGACATCACCTTGCCAACAAAGGTCCGCATAGTCAAAGCTATGGTTTTTCCAGTAGTGATGTATGGAAGCGAGAGCTGGACCATAAAGAAAACTGACTGCCGAAGAATTGATGCTTTTGAATTGTGGTGCTGGAGGAGGCTCTTGTGAGTCCCCTGGACTGCAAGGAGAACAAACGTATCCATTCTAAAGGAAATCAACCCTGAGTGTTCACTGGAAGGACAGATCCTGAAGCTGAGGTTCCAATACTTTGGCCATCTCACGAGAAGAGAAGACTCCCTGGAAAAGACCCTGATGTTGGGAAAGTGTGAGGGCAGGAGGAGAAGGGGACGTCAGAGGACGAGGTGGTTGGACAGTGTGTCATTGAAGCTACGAACATGAATCTGACCAAACTCTGGGAGGCAGTGGAAGACAGGAGGGCCTGGCGTGCTCTGGTCCATGGAGTCACGAAGAGTTGGACACAACTAAACGACTAAACAACAACAACAACAACCCCCTAGGATTCAGAGAAAATTACGGGGCTGGAGTTTCTGCTCCCTCTGCAGAATATATCAACACAAAAAACCAGGAATATATTGAAAGGATTGGATGTAGTTTTTTTAATATAAACTACAGTGTATGTGTGTGTGTGTGTGTGTGCATGCATATAAAAACATAATCTAAATGCACATACATATACACTGAATGTAGTTGAACCTGGCTCTGCTTCTCCACCAGCTGGAGAATGGGGCACTGAAAGAGGCAAATATACAGTGATCTTAGTTTCATTATTAATAAAAAAGTGAAACCCATTAGTAAATCATGACTTTAGATTTTCAGAATATATTCAGAATTATCTAACAAGAACAAACAGCTGGTTCTGCTATACAAGTATAATAGAGTACTACAGAGAATGTTTCAAGGATACCTTTCTGGCATTGTTTTACAAAACTAGAATAAACATGGGAGTATAGATTTATCCAAATTGTTAACACTAAACCACATTACTGTAGGACAGGTGCGGGCAACATGTGGACCACAAGCCACATTTTTATTTTCCACCAAACCCTTCCCCTTCTTTTTTGTTCAATAAATTCCTTTGTGCCTGCCAGGGGATAGGGGGGATTTTTCCACGTCTGGAAGTATGCTTAGCAACCCCTGGAAATCTCCATGCACCAACTCTATTTTAATGTTTTTTTTTTTTTAAAAAAGATCATTAGACCCTTGAAGGTATGGCACCTGATTTAGTTTAATCCTCCTTTTTAGTTAAATCTGTTTTTTCAAATTAAAAAAAATTAATTGTTGCAATGTTTACATGACCACTGCATTTTTTAAAAAATCATATAAAATAATTAAACATGCAGATTAGCATATCTGGCCATGACCTTCCTGTTTAGCCACATCACCTTGGGCTGCGGGCAAATCTGAAAAAGAGCCCCTTGGCTCCGCTGAGATTGCCTACCTCTCTATACAACAAGCATGAACTTAAAACTGGGATCCTTCAGCTTGGATGGCAAACCTGTTAGAAGAGCCCGAAAAATCCACAACAACCTGTTAGAAGCATTGCTCATTCAAATATTCATCTCCCTCTTTGTGAAAGCTGACACTGTAAATGGCAGAAGAGTTACACCTCTTGAGGATGGGGGGGTTGGAACTGTATGCAGATAGCAAAAAGCCTTAAAATATATCTATGCCAGCTCTGCTCTTTCTCTTCTATCGCAGTAGCTGTGTATCCTGCAGTTGCCTAGCAACTGGGATGCTATGTCAGAACAGTCTTCTTCTTGCCAACCCAAACGGCTAAATGGGTGCTGCTGCAGTGGCACTATGGGAATCCATCCAGTCACAACCAAAAATAATAATAATAATCCCACTAATTTTATTAATTAATCGTACATTTTGCACTTCCGCCAAGAGGAGCTTCACGATGGTTATATAAAATTCCCAGGCAGTCTCTCAAAATCTGAAACATTACTCTCTTGGCTTAAAATTCCCAGAAATCCTCTAGCCAGTACAATCCTCAGTTGCAGCCCCTGAAAGTAATGGTTCTGAGCTCTGAGCTCTATTCCAAGTGGCTGAGAAGACTAGACTAGATCCACTAACCTTCATCAAAAGAACTAAATTACTTACTTCTGTGTGACAGTAACAAGTGTGAAGATCCATCATAACTTACCATAACAGTGCTAGTGGTAACAGTCCTGTTGACAGCTACATGAACTTGCCTGCTCAAGGGCATTTCCAGGCTAGTATGCAATAGATAGCCTTGGCAAGGAAAAAAGGCCACACAACAAGGCCAACAAGGCGAGTACTTCCAAGTATCATATGCCTAACATGAAACCAAACACCATGCAGTATTCTAACCAGTGTAGATTATGTATTTAGCACTTTCATCAATAACAATGACACTCCACATGGTGGACTAGTCTCAGCTGCTGTCATTACTTGAGCAACTGTGAATTAACACCAGCAGACTCATCTAAACGTGCTTCAGAGGAAGACCTTGCCTATCATCAAGAAATGCCATTTATAAATAGCAACAGGAAGAAATGCAAATATTTGCATTCCCGCATGCCGTTTCCTTGAGCTTCCTTCACTTGACCATCCTAAGTATGCTTACCTCAGCAAAAAGAACTGGCTGCTGGCTTACTGTGGCCCTCAATAATATTAATGTTCAATAGATCCATGAAACAAATTCAGAATACTATGTATATTAAAAAGCTATGCTAGACATTCACAACAACTCTACCAAAACCATTTGGAAGAGGGGGAAAAGAGGGAATGGTCAAGACCTGCATTTAGAGGCCTGTAACTGAACTGAGGAACTGACAGGTGATTAGAAATATGACAGCAGCTCAGTTTGCACCTGGTAGGCAAGTTGTTCAGAGGTAAGGGAGAGTCAGCAGCTTTACAGACGCACATGGGATTCTATTGGCTCTTTGTGTCACCTGACACCTGCTAAGACTATACTTGCAATACCATCATCTGACCAATCATAGTTGTTCTGCTGGAGGACTGTGGAAAGAAGGCTTGCCCACTGTTCCTCTGGCAAATTGGTGGACCACAAAGTAAGCCACCTAGATCACACAACTGGGGTAAACTGTTCACGGCCGCTGGCACCTTGTTCAGTGTTCACCGTCACCTCCCCTGGTAGGGAGGGCTCAAGTCTGAATTTTCATAAGGAGGTTCCCATTCTGGCATTCTGAACATTCCATCCAATTTTTCTCCTTCCAGTCTCTCTTCCACAAAAGAAAGTCCAAACACATCTGATGGTCTATGCATACACGGACTGGAATAAGACTAAACACTAGCTAGGCTGGAAACAAACGCAGGAGGTCTGTGGCCAAGAATATAGGCTTCCAGAGTCCAAAATTTCAGGCTTGCACTCTTTGTTGACTGCCAGTTTCGAGGAAGACAGATAATTCCTCTGAATACAGCATGTGCCGAAGGAGGGGGAGACTCAGAACAGCTTAGTGCCATATATAGTATTTGGGTACTGTTTATGAAACAGAAATTAAAAATAATTTGCGATGTCCCATATTTTTCGGCTTTCATATTTCTATCCCACAGAGGCTAGTCTTTGCAGAAAGAGGGAGACACTCCTGAACATGTAGAGAACTATGTTTTCATCCTCCCCACAGACACACACTGTGCCCAGGCATAGGGAAAAATCATCAGCGACAGCCAGTGACACACTCCAAACCTAGCCCTTATTATTTATGGGGAGAAAATAAAGAGTGGGAATTATGTGACATACAGTATGTTCCCCAGTGTGGCTCCTAGGACTTCTGGCGGGGGGGGCTGTTGATGAATAAAGCTTCTCGCTCAAAACTGGGGAATTACACCCTCAGAAGCCTCCAAAGATTGCAACTCTCAGTGTAAAAACTATTTTAGTACTTTCCCCATTTTGGCAGCCTGAATTTGCCTTATTTTTTACCAAGACCAGAAGTCACCAATAGGTCAGTACTCATACTGTGGGGAAGAGGGGAACTGCCCCGAACCCCCTGCACAGGTGTCCAACCAGTATACGTAATCAGGAGGCTGTACTCTTATGACTTCAATGAATCCATACACTTGCAAATATAAACTTCTGGGCCTCTGCACATACATGCTTGCATATTCAAGAGGCAGATGCAGCCACATGGGTGCCTTCTGCATCACTTTGCATGCTCTCTATATGCAAATGTTTAGATAGGAATAGGGTTTATATATATAAAAATATTAAAATTATATATATATAAAAAGATTAAAATTAAGAATGTTCTCCAAAGACAGTAAGATAGTGGCAAGGCCTGTAAAGTGCTTCAAGGAGAACGGATTTTTAAAAAAATCTATAACGCATTTCTGAAAAATGCCTCCCTCAGGAATAGCACAGTTGCAAGTCCTCCTGTTTCAAAAGAAGCTTCCTTGAACCTGTCATTCAAGAGAATATTCTTTGTATGTTTCTTTAGAGACATCATTGTCCATGCTAAACAATAATTTGACATTCTCAAAAGTTTTGGTTAACCTTGGGGATTTAATACGAAACATTACTTAACAAGTAGCCTTAAAGTTTTCTCTCTTTTCACCTCCGTGACTAACAAATGACATATGGGGATGTGAAATAAAATGTGTTCACACCATCTCCAGCATACACACAAGGAGGGGGGGGGAACACTGTAAATTGCCAATTTGGAGGGGGGGGGAAGCTGAAAGAAATCGATCTCTCCAAATGACTGAAGCCAATTAAGAAAGCTTTAGATAACAAATAATAAAGAAGTGGCAGTGTTTGGAGTAAGGGATAAGGAATTTGATTTGACAGAACAACTGTGAATACCGCAGTAATGCAACATTCAGGTGGGTATTTGTTTCTGAAGTGGGTTAAATTTTAGTCAGGGTCAACTAGGTACAATGTTACCTTGAAAAAAGAAGAAGCATTTATCACATTTTACCTAATTCTACTTTGCCAGCATATTTACTCTATATTGTTAATAACTCAGATTTGGAAAAGTTACTTTTTTGGACCACAACTCCTAGAATCTGCCAGTCAACATAGCCAATGCTAGGTCGTGGGTAGGTTTGAAGTTTAGCCCGGTCCAAACATACTTTACTACTTGGCTTGTTGCACATGCCTTTAAAAGGTTGGTACCACTGGCAGAATGTGTTCTCCAAAGGAAATAAATTCTTTTAGCTAAGGAAATAGAGACGGGGAAATTGGCCTGACCAACTGCCGCCAGCCTCAACATCTCTGCTGGCACTTGGGAATTTAAGGTCCTTGGCTTGACAGCATCTGCTCCTAGATTGTGCTTCTGTTTATTTACCTGTAATGTGCAACCAAACACGCCAATCATCAGCATGGCAACAGAAAGATAGTCCGTAAACACATCCCACCACGGCTTTAGCACCCGGAAGGCTGGCTGTTGCTCAGAGAACTGGCGGAATTCAGTGACTGGAATCATTGTTCTGCAAGACAGTAAAAGGGAAGGGCGTGTGTGAAAGAGTTAGCTATTATTCTCATTTTAAAATTTCATTCGACAAAACCTAATGAGAAAAGGGCATGTTTCCCCTTTCCATTGAGTTAGGTGATAGCCATTTTTTTGGAGCTTGGAAAAGTTATCTTTAGATGGTAATCTCCAGAATTCCCCCACTCAACACTGGAGATTGTTGAAGAAGCTGTGGTCCAAAAATAAACTTTTCCAAAATTTGCGAACAAAGTTCAAACATCACCAGGCTGCCGTCAAGCCAGGGCTAGCCATCAAGGCTGAAAAGAACCTTCCCGTTCTCCAAGATTCCTCCTCACTGTGAGATGAACTATTAAGGCAGCCTGTCTTTCTGATTTGCTGCAAACCATGTGAGAGGTGCACCCAACACTCATCCAACCGCAGTGTTTCTGTCAGTGACTTCTACAGTCAGCAAGCCGGGGTTCCCACACTCCCATTTATCTAAGTAATTTTCTCTTACTGTATTAGCCTCTTCCCATTCTTTGCTTGCCCCTAAGAACCCAACCTCTGCTTTTACTTGACAGTCCCACATGAGCAGAGTTCTTCTCACTCTAAAACAGACTGGACTCGAAGCTCATCTACTCAACCCAGCTAGTAACCCCAGCTGAGGACACTCCTACCCACTAGTCCTCACAACCACCGAGGCTCAATTATGTTACAAGAGCAGTGAGTCTGCTGCTTTCCCATGGTAACCCCACCACTGTGATAGAAGATATAAACCATGTAAAGATTTCCTGGCTGAGCTCTATAAAAGCAGAACATCATTGGCCATTACCCCTTTGCTTGCAACAACAATATAATCATCAGTCCAAACGGGATATTAAATCAAAAGTACAATTTTGCTATCTGCACGAAAGCAGGATGAGGGTTGCGTCTGGCCCCCAGGGTGACAAACTGCCCACCTCTGCTTTAGAATTTTCATTCTCCCAAATTAAATTACTTTGAAACACTGATGATTCCAAGACTAGTGATGAAATCCAGGCACCAGACACCATTAGCTAGCCAAGGACATTATTCTAAAAATGCAGACGTGCCAGTTTCTATTATCATGTGCAAAAATCTGTACTGAGTGAACACATAAGCAAAGTGCTTGATTGGAAAGGTCATGACATACTGTTCACCTGAATTAAAAAGTCCAGCGGAGACTGTTTTGGAATGGAACACTAACCATGGAACAGAAGAGAAAGAGCCACTTAACTTTATCCAGAGAGTAATTTTCTATTTCCATTTAAGCTTTAAATGATCATGAAGTACACTGAAAAATGGAAGAGGGTCTTGCTTTGCTTTTTAAAGAATGATTTGGCAAATCCCTGCCAATAGCAATAAGTGAGACCTTTGTTGGAGCGACTCTTGCACTTTTCCAGCAAACAGCACTCATTCATCAGTACAGTGGTTGTCAACCTTGGGTAACTCAGGCGTTTCTGGACTGCAATTCCCAGAAGCCTTCACCACCAGCTGTGCAGAAATACAGAATGAGGCACACAGACCTTCAATGCTGGAGGTCTCTTGGAACTCGCAGCTCTTGCCAGGCCAAAACCTCTTATCTAAATTCTAGTCTGGGTTGTGCCAACTACTGGTAGGGTAAGGAATTTAGTGCAAGATTCAGAACTATGATCTATGGTTACATGATGGCCAGTTTGTGTTGCTAAAACTCTCTTATTTGCTTTTATCTGAAAACAGAAAACTGGTACTTCTTGTAGCTAACGAGATGGTTGAAAGTATCTTCACAATTCCTTCTATATTGCAGTTTTTTTTCAGCTTCTCCTTAACAAGCTCCTTTCTGTTCACCCATACTTGATAGTGCTCACCTGTTCTCTTCTTATTGCTAATCCCCACTATACCTGTCCAAAACTTCCAGTACCTTAAATTGTTGAAGTATGCTTACGTACTTCAGAAACCAAATTCATGCAGCTATTGGCACAACGTAATTTTCAATACAAAACCAATCCTTTCCAGTCTGTGCTCTAGAAACACCTGTTTTCTCTTGGTACAGAGCATGACCACCTTCCAGTATCTCCAGGACTGTGTTCTGAGCCTCCACAAAATTGTAGCTAGGATTTAAAATGCTTTTTACTGGCTGGCTCTCTCTCTGTGTGCACACGCCCATGTGCTATGCACAGATAGGCAGCCCATGATTGTCCAGATCTTAATAAACACCCATTCCCCTTAGCCATAGCATCACAGCCAATGGTTGAGAACAATGGGTGCTGTAGTTTAACAGTCCTGGAAACCCACAGAATCCCTATCTGTGGTGGAAAAGAGCAGTCTACAGATTGAAGAGAGGCACAGAGAGGAGTATGCTATTAAGCACAAGCCCGGAAGGACCTTGGGTTATAGGATGTCACTCTCTGGAGTTCTGTCACCTGGAGGAAATACATGCTCTGCCTGTGTATTTCTAAATAAAAGGTTTTAACAATACAGTAAGCCTCCAAAAGCTCTCTTCTAAAAGAAAAAGAGAAAAAGCCAAAACCTCGAGTTGCTGCCCATGGCACTTGGAGAAATGGGAAGCATTGGCATGTGCGTAACAAAATGAAAGATTAAAGAAAGAAAAGTTGATTTGCAATCCCATTTATCTATGGGAAGACCAGGAGGAAGGATGAAAAAGCAGGTTTGGAAAATCAAACAAGACCACCTAGTGTTTTCTCTTTCTAAAGCTGTTCAGATGGTTCCAGCTTTAAAAATGGCCCCCAAACAACTGTAAATCAATGAAACCTTTAAGAAGCAATGACAACTGTTAAACAATATAATGAAATGGGTGCTTATAAACAGTGTAGATCTGCCATTACTCTTTTGCCCCTTTTGCTACTTTTTTCCTCTTTGAGATTTGTCTACATCAGTAGCGTTTACAATCACAACAGAGCTGGAAATTTTATTACTAAGTGGCGACTGCCAGAATCCCAGAAATTTATGGCAAAAAGAACCCTGTATTTGTTGCATCACCCTTTAGTCCTGAAGAGGCCTCTTGACATTTGGAACAAAATACTAATGCTGAAAACAAAGGAGGAGGGATTTATAGAGTTATTAAAGTCAACTCGAAATACTGTACTCATTCAACGGATGCCATGCTTTACAGTTGCATCATGCCCATGGAAGCCAACTGACAGCTCATGAGGGGCCTGCTTGATGACAATGACCGCAGCATCCCATCCATGCCCAGAGCCAGCCACAACCCCAGATGGCCACTGGAACAGAAGAAGCCCTGCAGTCAGTTTAATTCAGAACAACTTATTCTCAACCAGAAATGCTAGCTGTATACGAAGAAGACATACGAGAAATACGGAAATAGGCTTGTGGATTAAAGGTATGTGCGGTATGTACTGTATATGGATAAAAAGGGAGGCTGCAAATGCATAGGAGAAAGGAGAGGAAAGGATCCATAGGGGCTGAGAAATCAAAGCATTGCTACTAATGTTTGTGTGGGTAATTATACACGGTGTAATGCCAAAGGTATGGGTGCATGTGGAGATGCAAGAAAAAGTTTCAGGTATAAAGTAAGAAAGAGATACATGAGAGAAGGGAACTTTGCCTTACCACCTTGCACATTCCCAGTTTCATCTGATGTGGGGAACTAAGCAGGTTCAGGCCTGGTTTGTACCTGAGCGGGAGACCATCTGGGGAATACCAGATATCTCCAAACAAGGCTAAGAAACAATCCTACCTGAATCCTAAAGAGCTGCTACCATTCAGAACTGGCAATACTGAACTAAATGAACCGGTTATCTGACCCAAGGCAGGGTCCTACATTCCTCTGTTCTGCCCCATAGCCATCAGGCCTAATCTGGCACACTGTTGATCCCCAGTTCAGCCCAGAGAATTCCCTCAGTCCCCTCTTCCCATCCCCAAGGCCTCTTCCTTGGGAGACAGGGCAGGAGGAAGCTGGGAACACCACTGCTGACTTTGCTCCTCAACATCTCCATGGGGGGGGATGGTAAGGGAGTGGCAAAGCACAATCCATCGGAACTCTGGAAGAAAGTTGATGGGCAGTGGAGGGGGGGGGATGTACTCCACTTTTCCTTACCCTCACATTCTCAGGGCTGGATAGGATATATCTGCGCAACACACATTTCATGTCATTTAAGAAACATCGGCTTTCCTAACTCTGTTTCTGACCTGCCAGTACGGTATGGTTAGAAGACTACTTGATTGAATTCATTTGAAATGGTAGAGCTAAAACATCAGATGACCCCAAGATTCCTCCTTTCTGTAAATCTCCCCATTCTTCTGCATTGGCCACACACTGCATAATGTCAGTTTTCTTATGTGATTTCTCAATCCCTTTCCATTCCATGGAACAAACAGAAGCCCAAACCAATGTAAGGTTTCCTAAATAAATTAAGGAAAAACAAGAAACTGTAATGAGCTTGAGGCAAAATAGGCTACTTGTGGACAAAACGCAGGGGGTAATTCAGGAGCTGGTTCTAATTTGGCTTTGATTTTGAATTCTGTGTTTCTCCAGTTGGTCTTACCAATATAAATATAACCATGGTAAGCAGCAAGGAAGTACTAAGTGTTTTTGCTGATGCAGATTAACATCGACGTCAGACTCCAGGCAGTCCAGATGGCCTGCATTCCAGGATATGAAGGAAATTAATTTATTAATCTACTGCCCAGTGGAAACCATGGGAATTATACAGCATGAAGGATGCTTCAGAAGTGTAACAGGCTATGGCTGCAGTTACAAAAGCCAACTCCCTCAAAGTAGGTCAGAACTATTTTGCGAAGGAGACAGCTATGGGTAAGGAGGGTAGCCAGATAAGAATGTTAGGAACAGAAGTAAGGTCAGGACAGAAACTCACAGATATTCAATTCATTTCAAGCAGCAGCTACAAGATTAACTATTTCTTTGTGTCTCACTCTGGTGGCATAGCAAGCTATTTGTGATGCTTTGCAAAGCCATCACTTCCTAAAGGTTTGGCCTGATGCCCAAAATGACTTCAGGCTGGCAATATGGGAGCAGATTCCCAACTCACAGGACTGGAAATGTTCAGCTTCGTACTGGATGGACAGAGATTCAAGTCATGGCTTTACACATTTTGCCATGAGTGAGACAAATTGCAGCCTTATCTGGCATAGTCAATAGTGATGCTGGACATTGTAGATTGATTTTTCACAATACAGATTCACAAAAAAATAAGCATAAGGAAAAAAGCTTGGTCAAATCCTTTGTTTTTCTGACCTTCTTTTCTATATACAGATACATTCTCTTCTTTATCAGTCTCTCTCTCTCTCTCTCTCTCTCTCTCTCTCTCTCTCTGCCCACAGCTGCAGCCTGAAGTGCTACTGTATGGGACACAGATTTATCGCATCATCATCAACTATTTGGGAGAAGTGGATCAAGGACTATTCTGTGCTTCTGAGAGCCAGCTAATAAAATGGCTGCCAACTACTTCAGAAAAAAATGTAAAACATGTTCATATGCAGTTTTTATTTTCCCACTTACATTTAAAAACTGAAATGAAGCACAGAAATGAATGCACAGAAATTACATTTGCTAAACAAAGCAGAAGAGTTTGTTGAAAACTTAATTAACAAAAGGCATATAGATGAATTATAGTTTGAACAGTGTTGAAGCCAAGGTTTCTTCTTGTAATGGAGGGTTATTCCTCACTCCTAGATGGCACATCCCCAATACTGAAAAAAGAAGGTTGATGGTTAAACAATAAACTATCTATTGCATAAAACAAGAAATTGGAATCATATTATTACAGTTCCAAATTTGCAATTCCAGCAGAACCTTCAATTTGGGCAATGTCTTTCAACACTTGGGAAAATTCCCTCTTCTAATGGCATATCAACTGTAAAGCACAGTTTAAGCCTGAGTTATCCCAGAAACTGCTCACAGAACAGGAGTTCAAATTTAGTTTCTTTATCTCAACCTATTTCCCAAGGGATGCAAAAGTGGCACAAGATAACCACATATTCTGATTTCCTATAGGCAGCCCTGTGCAGCCAATTACAAGTACTACACAAAGATATTTGAAACTAAACAGGTACATCCATGACAATCTATTCAACACAGCAGTGCAAAAGCAGTTCTATGTCTTAAGTACACTGTGTATGCACTGATTTATAATTGATAAGAGTTATGTGGAAAAATCATCAAGAACCGCATTCAAAACTGGTTCCCATATAAATCACAAGCAGTATCCATCTTAATTAAAGAATTAGAGAACATACATTCTTAATTTATAGACTTGGCTGACAGAAGACCTGATGGGTTATGATAGCCAAGAGCTGAAATGTGCCAAAGGCATTTTAAATGGCTTCTATTTAGGGCCTAGTAGTTTACCTCTGCACAAATCAGGATTGAGGAATTTGGGGCTTTCTAGATATTGCTTGGACTTCACCTTCTAGCAGCTTTAGGCAGCAAAGATAATGGCCAACAGTGGTGGGAACTGCACTCCAACAATATCCTATTCTCTGGATCACTCCTCGTACCCAACACTGGACACTTTTGAGACTAAAGCAATTTTCAACTCATGTTGTAGGCTAATTTTTAACATGAGGCACTTTTACTTAGCAAATGCTGGGATACCTTACAGGGAAATAGGATATTATGTGAATATGTGATACAATCCTAACTTGCTAGAAATTAGTATCTAATTTAATTTAATTGGAAGCTATCAAATCCATTTAGGATTACAGTCTCAGCCTGTATACCCCCATGTTGCCTTAAGATACCGCAGAAACCATTCATTACTAAATCCAGTCCCTCTGCTCAGTACTTTAGATCTTCATATATGGCACTGAATGGAACTGGAGAGTACACAGCTTCTGAACCCTTACAGAAAATTCCCATAACTGGGAACTGGGAATAAAACTGGTCTGCAACAGCTCTTACCTCTACTGATTCAATAATTTTGGCTTATTCACCACTCCTAGAACCTCTGCAGAGAAGCAGATCCTAATTTTGTTATGACAACGTGAAAGGATTCTTTGAGAGAGAGAAAAATAGTTTGTTCCCTAATATGTTAGGTGAACACTGATTTCCTACACACCCCACACCCTTTTTTCTCCTTGAAAAGTTTTTGAGCACCAAGTTGGATTTATTTTATTTTGTAAGCCGCCCCGAGTAGACATGGTCTACAGGGGTGGGGTATAAATTAAATAAATAAATAAATTAAATAAATAAATAAATAAATAAATAAATAAATAAATAAATAAATAAATAAATAAATAAATAAATAAATAAATAAATAAATAAATAAATAAATAAAAATTACACTAAAACATGCCCTGACACTGTTACTAAACTGGAATCTCTATTATTAGAGCCTAGTTACCCAATACTCCCAGTTTGTGTTCTTTACCAGACTATCTAGTGACAACACAATTCTAGGAGCCTGTTTAAAAAACAACAACAGATTATCCAGTGTAAATATTCTTAAAGTTAGAAAACCATCTTATATTCTCACAAAGTCCAGATGTCCAAAATGACTGTTTATACGTGAAAGATACGTGAATCATCAACAAATGAGCCCAGTTTTCTTCATCTGTTGCATACTCATTGTTTAGTCAAAGTAAGCCAAACAAACAAACTCTGGCAAAAAAATTTATGACTCAACATTATTTGCAGTTTATCCTACCACATGCCTATATTCAGAGCACTGCCTTGTGGGTTATGGAGTGTGGTTCCTAGGTCAAAGAGGAAAGGGTGCATTGTGAGTAGAAAAATAGCTGTAAAATTCAAAAATCTCCCTTGAGTTGCTCAGTCCCACCTCACCCCAGGTGCAGTCTCAACCCCTTGGGGCTGTGGTTGGTTTTTCAGAAGTCTGTAGGTGGGGTGAAGGAGATACACAAACATCACATCAAGTTTGAGCCTGAAGCATTACAGAGAGGCAAATATCCTTGCTCAAGTGCCACCACACAGGAATAGCTTCCGCGAGGGTCACATCTTGTGGGGTGGGGAAAACAGACACGGAATCAACATTCTGCTTGGGACCTTGTGTTAATATTCTTTGGTGTACACATTGCTTTTTACAAGAAACAACGCACAAGCAGGAACTGCTGTACTCCCAGCACTAACTCCTTGCTTGGAAATACGGGGATCTAAAGATGAACAGTCAGACCAAAAGGCTCATCTTCTACTTGCAGAACTGAATTAACTCTGATTCTTCAATGTACCTCCTGGGAGAAAAACAGCCTGTGTGGCAAAGTCTCAGATCACCACCCAAAAGAAAGGAATAGTAAACCACTCCTCAGTATTCCACACTTAGGAAACCATGGAAAGGGTTGAAATACATCAGAACTGACTTGATAGCACATAATTACGATTATTCATCTATCTAACTGACTGGAAACTAGGTGCCCATGGTTTGAGACTGGGAGTTTTAATAGCCCGACTTGAAAAGGGGTTCCAACAAGGACATTTTGTAATTAAAGCATCTACTTCACAACAAAACTGTGGCCATAGGGTGTGATTTTGCCAGCTTACACCTGCCACATTTCACTTTTTAGAACAGCAAAATTTAGCAAAAATGTTAAGATGAATTTTTGTCTGTGTGATATTTCTGGGCCTTTCTGTAGTCCCACTGAATAATATTTTATGTTGTTGCTGCTGCTGTTGTATGCCATCAGGTTGCTTCCAACTTATGATGACCCTATGAATTAGTGACCTCCACTTTCTATTACACCACTGGAGAAGTCGCTGTGTCGGGAGATGGATACAAGCCAGAATGAAACAACATTTGTTAAATTTTGTAAGTACTTTGCATTCAGAGTAGAATGGGAAATGCTGATATATGCATCTCTTCTTAAAAACTCCTGCACTTCTTGCCAATCTAGCCTTGGTGAGGAATCCATCCTTCTGTTGATTGTAACTAAAACATTTCTGAGCTAAAAACATCAACATTAAGGGACATGGAATCTAAACTCTGAAATCACAGAACTAGTTGGAAAGAACTGGCAATCTTTCAAAAATGTGTTTAAAGACCAGCTTAATGTCCAAAATGACCCTTTTAAAAAAATAAAAAAATATCAACTTGTTTGGTATATTTTTTCCTTCTGTAGACTGCCAAAAACAATATTCCTAATTCTATTTTAACATCAAAATATTTGCAAAATCTCATAACATCATCTCATGTTGCCGACATAGCACCCTATGGTGTCCCAGTGATGTCACATGTTCTTGCCATATTGGCTGTATGAGTAGTTTAATCATATGGTCATTTTCAGAACTTAGAAAAGTTATTTCACTTGAACTGCAAGGATCTTCCAGTCAGCATGATTACTGCTGCAAAAAAGTAAACTTGTGCAAGCTTTTCTGTGCTCTGATTGTTTGCTAGTCCCATACACAGATGAAGCACGTAATTCTACCAAGATGCAGGAATCCAATGAACGGAGAGAATAGCTGGAGAGGAAGAAATGCAGGAAGAGAAAAGTTAAGAAAAGACAAGATCCTGACCAGTGGCATAGAATGTACAGCTGCTCATTGTGACTCATAGCTAACCCATCGCATATATGCAAGCTGCTGGCTTGGAGCATATTAACAATTAAGGAGGAAATTGTTTGCAGAGTTAATGGTTTCCAATTACCCATTCAAGATCAAACTACATTCAAAGATTGGGCACTGCAGTTAAGCTCAGTGGGAACAGAGGAGCCAGATGGGAATGGGGAGTGATGTCATAGTCCTTCCTACTCAGAAAGCCTCAGTGATCCCTTGCTCCACCACAACACTGACCTTATAGGATAGGGATGGTGTTCTCTTACATATCACAGGATGTTCTGGGTAGAGTAATCTAGCATTAAGACCCTACGGATGCTCCTGGATGGTAAGAGTGGAAAATGAGACACAGGTTCTGCTTCATGGTGGGAAAATTATAATTACGAAGAAATTAAGTCGAATTCTGCACGGCAAGTGTACAGAACATGTGCCTTTCCCAGTTGCTACATTAATTTTCACAAACAGATATTCTGGGCTGATAGAAACTTTAGTCCCACCGTATCTGCAGGGCTGCATATTCCCCACCACTTCTGTACATGAATGTTTTTCAAAAGATAATTATAAATTGTATGGTCCTGAGACAGCTCTGGTGGCCCAGATGGATGAATGATCTCCTTTGCTATCTGGAAAAAAAAAACAGGACTGATCCCTGCTGATACTGTTAGATCTTTCAGCATCCTTTGATGCAGTGGATCACGCATTTTGTTGTAGTGGCTTTTATCTTTTGTCACCTCTACTTATATAACCTCCTGCACCACCTAAGGTTATCCAGGGCTGTCCTTCTCATGCTAACCAAGCTCATCTAGGACTGCCTTTCTATTGGGGCCAACCACCGAAGCAGTCCAGCTTATCTGTGGAAAAAAAATCCTTCTGTGTTGTTCCCCCCATGCTGTGGATTTCTTTTTCTGAGTCCCCATGAATTATGGCACTCCTGCAGGGATTCAGGAGGCAATGTAAGATGGAGCTGTTTCAGTGGGCCTTCGGAGGTGGCACACATTTTTATATGTTAATAGTCATACTGCAGATAGATTTTAATGTTGCAGATTTTAATCACTGATATGGAGTATCTTATTGTTATATGTATCGCTTTTGTGTTGCACACTATTCTTGGTCTCTTTGGAGAAAAGAATGGCATATAAATGAAATAAACATACGTGGGTGGAATTTAAATTAAGCTGATTAAATCAATATTTTCCGCTAATGCTTGGGGCTGGCCCTTACTGGCAAAAGGGGTGAAGAGCCTTCATAGTGATCTGCCTCTGACATAGGAAAGGGGAAGTGAATAGCGGAGATGCAGTTCTGTTGTCCCATGGTTGCGGTATCCCTCTGCATGACTTCTCCCAAGGTTTGAGAAGGCAAGAACTTATTGCCCCCTCTGCCTTCTTTCCCATGAGGAGGGATAAGAGAGGTGGTTGACTTCTACCCCAAACCATCAAGTGGCTGGAGAGTGGAATGGACTCCATCAAAGAATGTCTGTATGGTGAGTGGAGAGAGAAAAAGCTAATTATCACTATCCTGGAATATTAAAAAACTGTGTCCCTCTAAGGTCCTGGAAAGATGCCTAACTGGCTCTCTTTCATGAACTCCAAACATCCCCTCCCTTTCCTGTTCTTAGGGATGGGAAATGCCAGGAATATATCTAACTGTTCATGTCTTTGTGATTGTGTAAGGGGGAGGAATAATAATTATTGCATGCCACCAAGTTGGTGACCCTCTCCAGGGCTTTCTACTCAGAAATGATTTTGCCATTCACTTCCTTTGGGACTGTGAAACTTTCCCAAGGCCACAGATTCCTGGAGGTATTAAATGACCAGGATTCTTTTCTGAAGAGGCACTGTGGCAAACTGGATTCCTGACCTCTGTCTCCACAGCCAGGTACACTCAGACATGGTAACTCACTGGAGGATGACAGTAGTAAAAACCACTCCTTAACTACCTCCACACATACCTTGAAAACATATTAGGATCACCTAAGTCAGATGCATATCCATAAAGGGAAGGGAAACAGAATCAAAATAGTTGGGATTCTGCCTTGAAATGAATGAATGAACCAACCAATCATTGTTGTGAATTTCACTTAATTTATTTTCCTTTTTCTGCCAACAAAGTGCAAGGAGGAGTAAATCCTGCAAATGGCAGGGTCTCAGCCAAGTGAGCTTAACTTTGAAAGACAAAACAGCTTGAAAGTGGTGATGCGTGGGTTCACTTTGCTTCTGCTCAAAATCAATTCATAAAGACCTATAGGCTGAATCTTGTTGTTAAGTGTAGTAGGTCACACTAGAGTAAGCTCATTGTATCAGTGGGGATTTGGTGAGTCAACCCCTCTGTGATTTCCATTTATTCAAATGGATCTCCTTCAGTTCTAATTTACTAGGCCAAAGTAAGCCATAACTATTCCATGGAGCTTTTGGAGAAGCTGATTCCCCAAATCCCCACAGATTCAGTGAGCCTACCCTAGTGAAACTTACCGTACTAAGCAACAGTATGCAGTTATTTATACTGTGCCATATTGCCAGATCATTTTCAAACTAAAGGCACATTTCTGCTGCTTCTTGCTTTGTATTTCAAGTGAAGAATTACTCACAGAGATTATGCCTGGTTCTGTAATAAAGTCAGACATGAAGTCAAACAATTTCATATTTCAAATGAGATAACTACAGAGTTCAGCTGCACTGCTACCCAATCAAGGCTTTGCTTCCCACAGTATGTGTACCAATTTCTTTTTTTCAACTGCTGCCTCATCATTTAGGATTTGAGGGAAAATAGAAAACAAGAAACAAACAAAAGAACAAAAACCTTCTACAAAGCATGGAACATATGACATTGTCCCTCTCACACAACCTACATTGATAGTCCACTAATATATTATGGGCAGTATATATTCAAATGGTTGCTATCATAATTGCAGCAACAGAAGATTGGTAGAAGGCTCTCCCATAAAACACCTACAAGCACAGCATTCTAGATGTGCTGTTGGCTCACAAATACAGCTGTTATACTTCTACTGCAGCCCAAAACAAAACAAAACAAAAGATTTTGAGCAGATACTGTTAGCATGGAATTATCTCTCTAGAGCAGTACCAGTTCTGTTCTGTACAATACAGCAGCAATTGTGTGCCTGAGTGTGGCTTCAAGTACTTCATTCTCTGCAGCCACTCACTCAGATAAAGAAGGGTTATGGAATGGGTGCCCAGAGTGAAGATAGCAAGAATGAAATGCATAGAGACAGGCATTACTTTCAGGCATTTTGGTGTACATGTTGCATCATATTCTAGTGCAAGAGACATCACAGCTGAACCTCTCATATTTTGGGTTCATCTGTAGCTTGAGTTCAGTTTCCACTTCCAGTTTCTTTATGAATCAGATTTCTTTCTGGAAGGAAAAAAGAAACACCATAGTATCTTTGAAAATGTCCAAACTTGCAAAACGAAGAAGCAAACAAAACCACAAACTGCATTGCATACCCCAAACCAGATCAAAACAGTAACGGCAACAATGCCACACTGTTGTTTATCTGAGTCTATCCAACTCTTCTCTTTAAGACTTCAGGCTGACATAAAGTATCCCCCTTTTATCCCCAACAACAACCCTGTAAAATAGCTGAGAGCCAGTAAATAATCCTTGGTCACATAGTAAGTTCTGTGATGAACAAGAAAGAAAAACCCAAATTTCTACAGTCCCTGCCCAACAATCTAACTACTACACCATGCCAGCTTACATTAATTGGCACCTGACTCTAGGGTAATTCTTCACTTTCTGTAAGTAAGAAACCAAACGAACTGCACAGGTGACTGCTTTATACAGACTTTCCCAAGTTCTGCTGCAATTCAACACTGAGCATATAGAAAACTCTGTATCTATAAAGGGGTTCATTCTGAGTCCTAGGCCCTTCCCCCCTCACAACTGTTGGTTTAAAATCACACCACCGTGGAACCAGAGAGAGAGAGAGAGAGAGAGAGAGAGGAAGGAGTGGCTGCTTCCATGATTTGTGGCTTCTGAGTATAAAGGACTTATTCTACCTTATGCCTGCCTGCCAAACAAGGAGGCTTTTAATGACCTGCAGTGTTTCTTAGCAGACATCAGCCTTAGTACACCTGGATGAATGGAATTATATGTTCTGCTCCAAATTCATATCTGGCACTTGTATTATTAGAAGGATATTAAGACAGGACTTCAGAGTTATTAGACAAATGGTAGAATAACAGTGCAACCCTTTCTGCTTGGAAATATACCTCAGGCAAGCATGCAAAGCACTGCAGCCTAAATCTCCAGAATATAGAAAAGCGTTATTTGGCATCACATCTCTGATTCAGTTATCCAAAAGGACAGCCCACTTCGGCTGTTCTTCCTAGGGCATAGTACTGATGATTACATAGGTGGCCCAGATTCATTGATCTGTTACTCTGCAGTGCTACACTTAGAAGGATATTAGTGTAGTGCTATACTTTCTAAGGAATCTGTAGCCATTCAACTATTCTGAATTACAAGTCCCACCATGCTGGACCATACAATGGACAGGACTAGTCAGAACTGAAATCCAATGACATCTGGAGTGCTAAAAGCTTCCCATTTTCTTTAATAGGGAAACTGAATGGAGGGAGCAAGGGAAACCTTCCCTTCCTGTGTTAAGCCCAGACACAGCTATCACGTTCTTTCTTTTTCCTTGCTCTTCTGGATTTTGATGCTGGATCTGAAGGTCTGTCCACCAACACCATTATGCCACACTAGTTTTTTTTTTTAAACCAATAGACTCACATCCCTTTATGGAATTAGCAGTTGACTTCTTTGAGAACTGTAGCCTACCACATACCACCAAAAAGAGGTAACTGGACCTAAGTGTTCAAAACTTGGTGTTAAATAGCCTTTGGCCTATTAACTTGTTGTCTTGCTATTAATACATGTGTAGCACATGTCATCTCCTCAAGCTAAAGATGATTTAAAACAGCAGTGATGCTCCAATCAACTGCCACAGTCTTGCTTTAATTTTTTTTTTAATTCAACATTTGCTTTTAAGAACCCATTGATATGTACTGTGGTTGATGGGGAGAATGCACAGGAGATGACACACATATAACAGAACCAGAGACCGACCACACACACACACACACACACACACACACACACACACACACAAAAGGTGGACATGCATTTGCTCAGATGCCCTTTCATCCCCACCCCATTGAACCATCAAAATGATACATCAGTAGGGTGGGGATGACAGAGAAATGATTCAAAATGTAAAATATTCATACCTGCTGCTGATTCCTTTCTTCTCCCTTCCCTCAATCAATATATATACAAACAGCAAGTGTTAAGGCTAGGAGTTTGAAAAGAGCAGAACACAAGCACAGCCCTGGTGAGAAGGCAGACAGGAGTATTGTTGTTTTAAGCATTAAAAGAAAGAGGAAACCAAAGCGGGGGGGGGGGGGGAATGGTAGAAAAGGAGAGGAGAGATGGAAAAGATGGTAATTAAAAAAGGGGTAAAACAGAAGTTGAAGGACAGTGGACAACTTGTTACCCTTCAAACGTTGGGACAATGCCCATCAGCCATAGCCAACATATAGCAACGGTGAAGGTTGGTGACCATTCCCAACTTAATGGAACTTGAAATATTAGCTATTTCACCATATCACCCACTGATTTATTTCTGAGCAAACAGAGGCAGGATTGTTCTATTAGGGACTGAGACGCTTCCACCCACTTTCATCATAACAAACCACACACCTTGTGGGCAGTTAAAGCTACAGTCCTGGGCAACTTTTCCTGCTAGGAACTCCTACTAAAATCAATGAGGCTTACTTCCAAGTATAGGATTGCACTGTTAAATGCCTTTTCTGACCTCATTTGACAATTCAAGCACGCATTCACTCCGTGCATTACTTTGGAGCCAAATAGCAACAAAATCAGATACACTATGAAGATTGCTCTAAGCAGAGGATGAAAACATTTCTGAGGTGGGGAGTGGGGCGGGTGGAGAACACAATTTAACTAAACTGGCCTCCCTATCCAACAGATTACCTAAAGAATTATTCTCTTTGCTGATTAAAAATCCCTCGGGTAACCAATCGAAATGGCAAATGAAAGATGAATCAAGCATGTGTGTCCTCAACATAAGCGAGAGTCTAATGGCCAAAGCTTAAACCTGTTTATTCAGAAGCACAGCTGGTTGATTTCAGTGAGACTTATTTCCAGTTGAGTACTGTTAGGAGCTGTGCAAATCTGTGCATGCTGTGGTTCAGTGAGGTTAACTCCCAGGGTGAATGGGACTGTTGCCTCATAGGGCAATCTATGAATGTTTACTCAGATAAAAACCATACAGTATTCAATGGGATTTAATCCCAAGTAAATTTACATAGACTGCAGTCTCAACCCTCTGGCAGTTTTAAACGAATTCACTTCCAATAATTTGTCACAGATCAGACAATGAAAATCTGGAAGAAGTTTCTCTCTCGCACACACACACACACAAACACACACAGAGAAAGAAACAGCCTTTTCCACCCTCCATCCAATAATGAACGCACACTCCTGGAGGAATATTTCTGCTTCCTGCAAAAATGGCAACAGCAATATTTGAATATTTTAGTTGCAATCTTGCCTGAGCTGTGAAACAGCATAACTGTAATGACTGCCTGCAATGAGAGCTTAACAGAGCTGATAAACTTTACATCTTTGAAACACAGCTCTTCAAATCATCTAAAAATGTAATCTTTCCCATACTCTGGATGTTAAGATATCTACCTATGGGCAAGACTGGGGAACTGCCAAACATCTAATAAAAGCAGCAACACTGCATTGCCAGATACCTCGACAAAAGAGCTAAAGACAGGCACCAGAAAGAAACCCTTTAGTATATCACTTTGCAATGAATTACACCATTTGTATCTATTTGGAAAGAGCACATTTTACTTCTTGTCTGTTCAGCAAAATGTCCATGCCTAATATTCAAGTGGAATATGCTAAGCTACTAATTATACAGGCCTGATCACCATGATGCAAAGCACCTCCATGCATTGCTGACCAAGTGACGAAAGTACCTCTAACTGCCTGCATACCTGTGACCAGATGCAACTGGTTAGTTTGGAGGTGATATCCTCTAAACCAGAGGTTCTCAGCCTTGGGTCCCCCAGATATTCTTGGACTAGAATTCCCAGAAGACTCCACCACTAGCTCTGCTGGCCAGAATTTCTGGGAATTGTAGTCCAAGAACATCTGGGGATGCAAGGTTGGAAGTCACTGCCCTAAATCTTTCCCAACCTGTCAAATCTCCGAATGTTGTTGGACTGCAAGTCCCAGTATCCTCTATCAATGGCAATACTGGCTGAACTCGATTCACATCCAAGGCCCCAAGGCAAGGAACAAGTGGTCTAAACCAGTGGTCCCCAACATTGGGCCTCCAGATGTTCTTAGACTACAGCTCCCAGAAGCCTTCACCACCACCTCTGCTGGCCAGGATTTCTGGGAGTTGAAGTCCACGAACATCGGTTGGGGACCACTGGTCTAAACAATGGTGGCAAGGGCTGGGAACAGGTCACAGGATGACGCTGACTTCCTCCTCAAGCAAACGAATAAATAAACAACCATTTCAGTACCAGACAAAACTCTTTGGGCAAGACATCTCCGGACCAAGCACCGTTGCCAGCGGAGCTCTCTCCAACCACCACAAATAATTTATGCCTCTGATGGAAAACACATTGATAAAGCCCTCAGCAGATGACCCTACAAATTGGAAGGATGGTGGAAGAGCAGATATTTTCTCTGCTATTTGAAATAAAAGCTGCTTCAGATTATAAAGTAGGACCCATATGTTGAGTTCAGCCCAGAAATAAACAAGCAGCCAATTAAGCTGACTTAAAATTGACAAGCTGGGTTGAACTAGTCAATATCCTGGCGGTCCGATTTTGCACTAACTGAACCTTCCAAACAGCCTTTGATGGTAGTTCTAAGTAATGGCAAACTATGATTGGTTGAACAAAGAATGCATGAAGGGATTCAAGACACAGAAGAGAAACCAGGAGATATTGGAATTAAAGATGCATTCCCAATATCTTAAACCATGACATGGAGAAATGTAAACAATGCATCTAAACTCAGCCATAGCACATTACTGCCTGGCATGGAACAGGCATATCATTTGAGCTACGAATCAGAAAATGCTGGTTCTGAATCTTGCCTCTGCCACAAATTCACTAGATTTCCTTAGAAAAGTCACTCTACCTTAGTCTACTTCTCTATGGAATGAGGGACTGTAATACTGTAAAAAAAGCAATGCACTTTAATACTGACTAGAGAGTGTGATGCAGTGGATAGAGGACCCAGGACACATGGGTTAAAATTCCCACTTGGCCATGGAATTTCAGTGGAGAGAGCAGTGGTAAACCATTCCTTGGACTTCTGGTCACAAAGCATACAAAGTGCTTTGGATCCTTGAAAGTACTATAAAGTGCTATACAAATGTTAAGAATTATAACTCTAGGAAAGAGATCTTTCACAAGATGGTTTTACCAGTTGCAAAGAAATGGCAGTCAATCTAAAGGACTGGGTAGCTAAGCAGGCAGAAGGATTCTGAACATTGTTGTCTGAAAAAAAACTACGTTTTCAAACTCAAAACATAACATGCCATGCTCAAACAATCATGCTTTAAGGACTAAGCCCATCAAAAACACATTTTAAAAAAATCATTTTCCAGGCACAATTCAAAGTGTTGATTATAACCTATAAAGCCTGAAACAGCTTGTGTCCAAGCCATCTCAAAGACTGTATCTCCCTTTAAGAGCCTACTTGGGTGTTCAGAACATCAGGAGAGAGCTTTCTCTCAGTCCCACCACTTTCGCTAATGTGTTTGCTGGGGACCTACAAGAGGGCCTTCTCTGTTGTTGCTCCCAGACTTTGGAACTCCCTCCCACAGGAGGACAACAGCCCAATCCCATCTTTGCTGCCCTTCTGCATACAGGCAAAGACCTTTCTCCTCAGGAAAGTTTTCCCTCAGTGACTGGTTGCTTGAGTGGGTTTTTTTAATGGATTGTTGTGCCTTATTGCTTTGGAATGTGGTTTTGATGTTGCTTTTGTTTACTGTTTTTTAGCGTAGTATTGCTTAATTCTTTTTAGTATTTGTATACTTACTGCTTTTAGCTTTAATATTGCCTTTTAATGATGTAAGCAGCTTTGGGACCTTTGTAAAAAGAAAGACAAGGTAAAATATGTTTACCAGCCTTTCTTCTTAAAAAGGACCCAATTAATTAACAATGGAACCAGGCCATCATACAACTCTCTTCTAGTCTTCAGAAATGTGAAAGAGCTTAACCCAGACTAAGCATGTGAAACTGTCACTCTGCATTTGGCAAATCTTAACACTTGAATCAGATCTTTATGCCAATTTCTTCATTGCCCAAGAATAAAAATAAATAATTTGCAGAATAAATAGGATATTCATTCTGTACGTTTGTACGAATGTATGAATCTTATGATTCAGGAAGTAGACTTGTTCACAAAAACTTACATTAAAACACAGCAGTTCATCTTTAAAGTGTCACAACATTTTTGTCTTCTCTATTTTTGCTTGTTGCCTGATAAGCAAAAAAGAATATTTCTTTCTGAACTAAGATGACTCTGAAAACACACAGCCATATTTTTGAACTTTCATGCCTCTTTTTATCCTACTCAACCTTTCTTCACAAGTTACGAATAATCCTAGAGGATTCAAAAGCTGAGGAATGACAATTATCCTAATGAAATTAATGTATTGCTCCCCTGTAGATTTTCTTTTGTACTTATGGAATAATCTCTGTTTTTGACTATTAACAGTAACAGATCAGCGGTACTTTATAGATACTGTACTTGTATAGAAGAACTATTACACAGTGGTATGTATAGCACATGACTGGTGTCTGTAGCTCAGTGGTAAAGCTCATGTTTCAGATGTAAAAGACCCCTGGCTCTAACCCTTCCTTCTTCAGTTAGGGCTGGGAAAGGCTCCTACCTCAGATTTGGGCATCTGATGTCAATTGGCGCAGGTAATAGTGAGCTAAATGAGACAATGGTTTGATTCAGTATAAGACAGCGATCTACATACAGCCTACCTGGATTAAGGAAGAAAAGTGATCACATTTAAAACCACACAAAAACCAGTGAGGTGCTGGCTGTAAACCAGCAGACACGAAGGAAGTACTGTACAGAAATAGAAGCATGCTTCAACAGAGAACAAAACAGCAAAAAGAGAGGAAATGATTCATGAACTACAGGTGCTTTTTTAAAAAAAGTCATTTTTCCAATTCCATGTAAACTTGAAAACAGCTCTCAGCATTAGATATGCCTATAGTTCCAATACCAGATGTGCTGGTACAAAATAAAGCAATCTGATTAATTAATAAAGAAACAAACCTATTTTGTGTACTGTGATAGAAAATAGATAATGCAGATAAATTAGCAGGCTGTGCTGGGTACATATTCTAGAAGTTGTAGTTCAGAAAGCAACTTTTCCAAGCTCTGGGAATTAAATATAAGATAAAGTACTGTATAATTAATTATGAGAATTTTTATCTGTATTTACATGTGCAGTGCTGTAGATAACTGGAAATGCCGAGGATTAATTGTTCTGAAACTCTCAACTTTCTAAAATACATTCTTTCCTCGCTGCATGACACCATGGCATCATCATGTTCCTATGGGTGTGGCTAGCTGTACACAGCTAACAAATAAAAATTTCCACAAGGAAGCATGTAATTAAGCCTATAAAACCTATAGTGACCAGCAGAACAAGTCACATCTGATGTGCAGTCCAAGAACAAGCAACTTGATGCCCTCCTATATTTTTAATAACAACAACTATCAATCCCACACAGCATGAGGAATGTTCAGGGATGATGGGAATTGTACTTCAAAATATCAGAAGGTTACCACGTTACCTATTTCTGAAGTCACCCATTCCTAAGAGCCTGTGCTGTTAGGTTTTTCTATACATTTTCAATGAATTCTAAAAGACATAACAAATTAAGGGTCCAAATATAAACGTACAGTACTACAAAAAAAAGAAAAGAAAAAAGAATCCTTCTCATTCACAAGCAAATGCTTTTTACTACAGTGACTAAGCTTACCCTCAAACAAGGCCAACATGTAAGAGTTGTTCAGATTTCAAAGAATGCTTAGTTTCTTTTTTCAATTACAGGCAATGTAGAGAAATTGGCACAGTCCACTGTCTCACATCACCAAGAATGAGAAATAAAGACAATCCATTAGACTACCTGACAACAAACTTTTATTTTTGAATCTTCAAGAGACTAACCATTTTTAAGAGAACACAAATCAGTTGGGTGTGCTTCTCCTTTGCTCCACTCAGCCATGTTTCACTATTCATTATGGTTTCACTTTCTCATATACTGGTCAACCACATAAGCAAAAAACCCTCTTGCCAGACGTTCTTTCAAAAGTCCCAACATGCAACCAAGGCTATGAAAACCAAGTAGTTCAAGACTGAACATGAAGTCTATTCTGACAGTGCAACCCTATGTCTGTCTCATCAGAAATAAGACCTGCTTATTTTAAATCTTACTCCCAGGTAAGAGTATGCACCGTGTAAGGCTGCTGGAGGGGGGGGGAATACCAAGGGGGCCACATGTGGCCTGCAGAATCCATGTTGCTTACCTCCATATTGCAGATAGGTAGAGGAATCCTAAGCGGCAGGCAGCAGAGTGAAGCAGCTGCTCCTCAAAGGTCTACCGGCTCAGACTCACCAGAATGGGAAAGTAAGGTGAATAACTGCAATATCCTTGAGTCTGTCTAGAAGTAACTGTGGTGAACATGTCGGTCTAACCTAGTGAATGGCATCTTGTGCCAGTGACTTCACTTGAGCATCTAGAGGGTTGAATATGAAAGCATCTCAAACTGCAAAAATCCAAAAAAGAAAATAGTACCCACATCATAACAATAATGATGATGTGCCTTCAAGTCAATTCTGAATTATGGCAACCCTTTCCAGGGTCTTCCAGGTAGAGAATCCTCAGAAGTGGTTTCCCAGTCTTCTAGGGTTGTCCTGGGACTGTGCAGCTTGCTCAAGGCCACACAGGCTGCCTCTACTCACAGGAGGCCCAGTGGGGAATCAAACTCCCAACCTCTGGCTCCATAGTCAGATACCCAAACCAGTGAGTTACTTGAGCCAGTGTTACCCACATCTTCGCTCAATTTCTTAATCCAGGCCCGGCGTCTTTCCCAAGCCATTTGATTGCTTCGCCTGGTTCTGATATAAATGGGAAATAGAACAATAGATTTCCCCCAAATCAGAATTTGGAAATGTTACTTTTTGGGGTCTAACAATGTTCAGAATCTCTATAACCATTCAAAAAAATGGTTCTAGGGTCTGCTCCAAATATCTGGAAACTCTCAAGTAAAGTGGCGGTATAAATTTAAGAAATAATAACAAAGGGAGAAGAGAAAATCCTGCAGGAACCCATATCATAAATGTCACACAGTATTCAACAAAGCTCCAAGCCCTATCTTCTGGAATGAGGTGCCAAAAGTGTGCCCTCAGAAACAACTCAGAGATCTTTTTATAATACTTACAAGGATGCAAAAACATTCACTAGCCCTTCTGTGCCTGGATAACTTACGTTATGTATCAGCCACACATCTCCAAGAAGCACAGACATAGCACTTTCCCCCCAAAGCTCCATTGTTTAGCCGCCTAGAGTGGTCCTGACCCGACCAGATAGGCAGGATATTAAATAAATAAATAAATAAATAAATAAATAAATACATACATACTCACTTGGCGGCCTTTATGAGTATTTTTAATTTCCTGCATATTGTTCCTATATGGCTCTCAAGAAGCTCCCGACAGCACACTTCATGCCCCTATGGCATTATGTCCCTAACAACAATCCTGAAAGGTCGGTCAGGCAAAGTGATAGCGAACCGCCCAATGTCTCCCAGTGAACTTCATGCCTCAGCAGGGACCTGATTTTGGTTTTTCCCAAGCCTCTCCCAGGACTCCAGCCACTAGTAGCTAGCAGAGAGTGGTGGGTGCCACCATCTCCCTGTCAAGGTGTAGTGGATGAACAAACAGCAGAATGTCTGTGACCCTCCAGATGCTGCTGGACTACAACTCCCATCGCCACCAGCCATTTATTTGCTGAGCTGCCCAGGGCCCAGCCTTCCAAGATTGGTTAAATGAGTACCCAGCTGGTGGGCCGTAGTGGTGGTGGAGTTGCCGACAGAATTATTGTTGTAAACCTCCCAGAGAGTGTGCCAACGACTACAGAGCGGGTCTATACGTGGAAACAACAATGGCTGGAGAACTAAAGGCTCACTAAGCTTTGTGTCCAGGTTTCCTTACCCACTTGCTCTTGGACCGGGAAGGAAAGTGTAGATAACGCCACACAGCAGTTTCTCCACCATTACATGGTTTGGGTGGCACCGACCGCAGTGGGCTGGTGCTTGCTTGTCCACACAAATTGCACTTTGGGCCTCACCAGAGGAGAAGGAGCCTGGCATGGTCCCCGTTACCTCAGCCTCAAGTGCATTCAAAGTTAAAAATGGGGTACCTCTTTACTTATAACAACGCAAGACTGAAGTGATCCATTCAGCAGCAAGATCTTCACTCCCCCGCTCGACATTTCCGTGTTTCCCCAGCCAGCTCCCCCCCCCCCCGCTGCCGGCCGTCTGTCGGACTTTTTTCACGAGGGGGGGTGGAGGCCAGTCCTAAAACCGCTAACTGTGCTCCGTTGGCTCGCTCGCCTCCCGCTTCTCTTCCAAAAAACGGCCGAAGCTCTAAGCGGAAAGGCGCGCCCCGTCCCGGGGATCTTCCCAACTTTTAGGAAAAGGCTGATCGTTTTTTTCGAGCTCAGCAACTTTTCAACCTCTCCTTGGAGAACAGTCGCGATCAAGTGGACGCGGAGATCTGTTTTTTTCTTGGGGAGGGCGCGGGGGGGGGGGAGAAGCCTTTTTTCGAGGGAAGGACACAGACGGCTCCTCAGGAAGCCAAGCCGGGACAAGGCAACAAAAGCATAGCGGAGCCAGAGGCATTTCGCGCTGCAAACCAACGGCTCGCTAATTGTCCGTCGTCGTCGTCTTCCCCCCCCCCCCGCCAGCCCCAGCGCCGCGCTCGCGGGAGACAAAAGGCGCCGCTAATTAATTGCTCGGAGCCGATCGCCTTCCCGCGCCCGGGAGGACCGAAGGGGACGCAGGAAGGAGGGAGGGAAGGGGGCAGCAACATTCAGATCACGCCACCCCAAGGAGCCAGGGTGGCCCCTCCCGCACCCTGACCCCGCTCCCGGCTCCTGTGCCCGAGAAGGGGGTCCAGCGATCAGCTCCCCTACGCGGAGGCGCGAAGAGTGTGAAGACCTCCCTGGCAGAGAGGCTCCATCCTGACTTTGGGGGCTCAGCCTCCACTCCTTCCAGCCCCTCAACCAAGCCACTGCTTGGACACACTTCTTTCTCACGCCTGCCCGACACCCCCCACACACACACACATATCTCAATCCCAGGGTAAACAGAGGGTTCCGATGGACAAGCCCCCAAGGTAGGCGCCCCCAGCGTGGCCGGGGCCGGGCAGCGGCCAGGGGCGCCAGGCGGGCGACGCGCCGGCGACGGGGCTGCTCCATCCTGCCTCGGCGGGCGCGCTCACCTCGCGGGGAAAGGAGAGCGGGGCGCGGCGACCGCGGCGCTGAGGTGGGTGGCGCTGGCGGCGGGAATCACGGGCGGCCAGGCGCGGCGGGTTCGGCGGCGACAGCGGCGTCCTCTTCCATGGTCGATGCGCCCCGCCAAAATCCGCCCGGAGAGTGCGAGGCCGCGGTGCTCTCGCCCTCCTCCAGCAGCAGCAGCAGCAGCAGCACCAGCCCGCCTCTCCTCCTCCTCCTCCTCCTGCCGCCGGCCGCCACCTCCGGGCCACTCCCTGCTCCGACGCGGACGCGCACGTGGCTTCCCGAGGCTGCCGGCCGCTGCGGAGGCACAGACATGGCCCGGAGGTTTCCGCTGTGGGCGGCTGGCCGGCCTGGGCACTTGGCCCCGCCGAGGGCGGATGGGGGGGGCGGGAGAGAGAGGCGCCTCCTGGCGCCCTAGCTGGGTTTCCCGCGCTCCGCCCCGCCTGGCCGAGTGAGGGAGAGCGAAGGCGCAATAATGGAAGCCTTGGACTCTCAGCGCAACCCCTAGGCAGGTTTCCTCAGATTGAAGAAGCCCCTCTACGGAACTCGCCGGAGGTTGCAGCCTAACTGTTCATCTCTCCCCGAGATATTTTGCTGCCTGAAATGAAGACTCAAGAGGGGGACGAGGTGTGGAGTATTCCCCCCCTCCCTACTGGCTCTGGAGCGGCGTTCTTCACGTCGCCCACGGGCTGGTTTAGGGGATTCCACCTCAGTGAGCCTAAGAGAAGGCCCAGCCCTGGGCTACTCACAAGGAATTCCCACTGGAAGAAGTGGTCGCCAGACTCTGGATTTCATATACTGATTAGTTTAGGCCAAAAAAAGCCGTGTCAGGATAGTTGGCAGTTAAGTTGTTGATCTAGGAGCAAAAGGACCCAATTCCAGAGTCACATTCAGCCATGAAACTCCCTAGGTGAGCTTGGCCCCATTGTGTTCTGTCAGGCCAACCTACCTCACAGGGTCACTGTGTGCTTAAAAGGCAGGGAGAATTATGCTCTAAGGCTGAAACTTGTTGCAGAGTTTTGAATTTCTGGTAAAATTATTTTATTTGCTACACAGTAGAAGTACAGAGATCCACAAAGCTACAAGTTCTCCAGAGTCCACCCTTTTCTTATTAACTGGGATGTAAAGTCTCAATAACATTTGTAGTAGCAAGACTAAAAAAACACTTCTTATAATTGCTTTACATTGCAAACTTGTATATTTATTTATTTATTTATTTATTTGATTTATATCCCACCCATCTGGTCTGGTCGACCACTCTGGGCGGCATATACTGCTTTCTTCACTGGACACATACTAGCAACCAACTGACTAGATCAACTGCAACAAAACAAAGGCCACCAACCAATAGAAGAGGGACAGAACACTCTCAACAGAGAGGCAGGGCTCTCTTTGAATTTCAAAAGTTGGAAGGAATGATTGGTTAGTGCGGGCAGATGGACAATCACCCCAGCCCAGAAATGTCCCTCCCAGTTATTCAAACTACTGTACAGACAGAATGCAAGATTGTAAAGAGAACTTGCAACATCCCTTCTCAGACTCACATGCAGACACCCTCTTGAAGTCCCATCTTGCTAACACAAGTTCAAACATTGTCTCTTGGATGAGACTTGGTCATGAGGTTTACTGTCATCTCTATGGTGTTAGAGTAGATAATCCCAATTACACCTTTCTTGGTCATGGCACACACCAAATAGTATCTCACACTAGTGTGTTTGGTGTGTACATTCATTTTCTCATTTTGTGACACTTTGATGCAGCTCTGGTTGTCTTCCATCAATTGGATCAGCATCCCTTCCTTGACCCCAAAGTGATTCAGCAATTTCTGCAGCCATAGCAGTTCTCTGCATGCTTCAGCTGCAGCAGTGAATTCAAATTCTGCAAGACAAAGCTACATCAACTTGTTTGTGACTAGACCATGAAATAGAATCATTATCATACATGAACAGGAAGCCACTAGTGGACCTAAGCTCTATACTATCCTCTGCATCAGCGTACTCTACAAGCTTCGGGTTTTTACTACCTTGCAGTCTTAAAGTCCATGGTACCTTTCAAATTGCTACTCTTTTTACAGCTGTCCAATCTTTCTGTGCTGGCAAACTAACTTTTCTGCTTAGTATACCTACAAGTAAAAGCTATGCAGTGTCTGGTCTGGTAGTGGTTGTAAAGTACAAAAGCTTGCCTATAGCTGTTCTCTATTTACTATTATTCGGTAGAGGCTCATTTTCCTTCTTGTTCTTCAGAAAATCTCAGTGCATGGGTGTTGTAACACTGTTGGGCATCTTGAAGACCTAATGTCTCCAGGAGCCCAAATGTCTTTTGTTTCTGATTTAGCAAATATGACCCATCTGCCTCCCTTTCAGTTTTAATGCCCAAATAATATTGTGCATTCCCTAACTCTTTGATTTCTATTTCTTTGTTAAAATTATGCACAATCTCTTTGCACTCCGGCTCCCTTTGACTTGCTACAATTAAGTCATCTACATAGGCAAAAATTAAAATTAAATGTCAATTTCTGCTTCTGGTATGCAAGAACTGATCTGCATTACCTTGGTTGAAGCCTTGTTGATCTAACATTTTCTTCAGTTTCTCATTCCAGCTTGCTTCAGTCCATATAGACCTTTCTTTAGTTAGCATATGAAAGTGTGATGTTGCTGGTTGGTGCAGCCCAGTGGCTGCTCCGTATACAACTCCTCTGTAATCTCTCCATTTAGAAATTCAGTCTTGGCATCTAGGTGCTTGACTCACATCTTTCTGGAAGCTGCCACACCCAGGAGCATTCTTATAGTGCTGTGCTAGCAACAGGCGCAAAAGTTTCATCAAAGTCTTCTTATTTCTTTAGGAACCCTTTTGCCACTAGTCTTGCCTTGTAGCACTCCTCTTCTCCATTTGCACCTTGTTCCAGCTCGAATACCCACTTGCACCCGATGGCTTTCTTCCCTGGTGGTAGCTTAATCAGTGTCCATGTCTCATTCTTGTGCAGTCCCTCTACCCCTTCCTTTGCAGCTTTTCAACATCTGATGGCTTCAGCTGCTGACATCTGCTCAGTCTCCTTCCAGATCACAGGCTTGTTCATCTGTGACAACCTTGCAGGTGAGGAGCTGGTATAGTTTGTTGGGTCACAATAAGTTTCTGATAGCTGACTCGGGAGCATCTTGTGGCAGTTCAACAGCCTCAATATCTCCATCTGTGTCCACGGCTCTTGATGTATTGCTCTCTGTTTATGTTATAATTTTCCTGCTTCATATCTCAGCTTGTGAGGGGATTGGTACTCAGTAGAGAGACAGGACACTCTTTGAATTTCAAAAGCTAGAAGGAACAATTGGTTAGTACTGGAAAGATAGACACCTCGGCCCAGAAAAGTCCTTCCTCGTCATTAAAACCAGAGACAGCATATGGAGATTGTAAACAAATATTCAAGAAAACAAATAAATAAATATTTTTCATTAATTTCTGTATTTGCTTGTGGTACTCATTTTCCACAAGGTACAGTACATTATAATCATTCTGTAACACAGTGCTTAACTTTGCATGCTGTATTTTCTCAGAGGTTTGAGCTGTATCTTTTTATGGGTTCAGTGCCCTACTTGGGGAAATCTGTCTACCCATCCCAAACTGGAGACCAAATCTGGGCTCTGTCTCCCACATGACAATCAATCTTAAATTAAAATCCTCTAATCCAGTGGTTCCCAACCTTGAGTAACCCAGATGTTATTGAACTGCAACTCTGAGAAACCTCAGCCACCACAACTAGTGGTGAAGGCTTTCTGGAAGGCTTCAAGAACACCTGGGTTACTCAAGGTTGGGTGGGAATCACTGCTCTGACCTAAGTGATTTACATAAGTCAAGTGTGCAGTGTATTGTAGGAGACACATCGTTTGTAGTAATTACACAGCAAGTCAGTTTTCATAGTTCAACAAAAAAGAAAGGCTGTGTGGTCCATGTGCACAACTGAAAGACAAGGTAATACTTAAATTAGATCTCTAAAATATTGCAAGCTATCATTTGACTCTACAAGAGTCTTCATCAGGCTGGGCATTGCATGGCTAGGGATGATGCAGAAGAAACATACACATTCAAAAAAAATCACGCCTAGATGGACATGCTAGGTTACTCTGTTCACATTCAAAGGTAGCAAGTTTCAGATTTCACCTCTAAGATTTAGATTAGAATGCCTTTCCCAATCTTGTTAGACAAACTGCTGGATAGCACAGTGGTTTAGCCAGACGTTGGGAGCTCAGTTCCCTCTGTGCCTCCTTGACAGAGGCTGGACTCAATGATCGATAGGGTCTTTTCCAGCTCTGCAGTTCTAAGATTATGATGATAATTATGATAATCATGACGATGACGACAACAATATAAAAAGTTGTGTGTCACACCCATTGCTTTATATCAAAATCTTACTGATTTCAGTGGGAGTTTTCTCTTAAGTAAATTGCATTAAGATTGCAGATCACAAAATGTCCATCCTGCAGTAATTGCTTATGTCCTCTTAGCCCAATCAGTTTCCCAGGAGTTTTGTCTTGAAAAATTCTAGCATTTCTACAGATGTATGATTTCCTGTGTTACAGTGAATGGGACTAAAGGCATCCATGGGAGATGAGTTTGGAGTAAATAGCTGGCTCAGGCTAAGATCCAGGAATCAGCTAGATTCTGCATTTAAAACATTGTATAAGTGCTCTTTGGACTGCAGTGTCTTGGCAGCAATGCACAAAGTATCTGTGGGGCTGCTGGAGTAGCCCAAACCAAGTAATCTATGAATGGTATGCTAAAATTTGCTTTCTGTCCAACTCGTGGATTCAATTGACAGCTGCTTTAGGACAGCAGAAATAAAGCAAGCCCTAGCTTCTGCCATCATCTGGAGGGCAAAATGCAGGCAGATTGTGTGTGTGTATGTGTTTAAACGCAGGAAGGCCCACCTGTCCAGACCCTGATCCTGCTGAAAGTATGTAGTTTCAATAAATGGTATCTGTATTTGTTTGCTCTCCTCTCCTCTCTTTCTTTTTATTTCATATCAGAGGTTGGAGCCTGTATTTAAATTTCTGTATACCACCAAAAAAATGTATGGTGGTGGATATGGTGATTATAATGGTGAAATAACTGAGAAACCAGTCCTTCCCCCAGCACTTTTTCAGAAACCCAGGGAGAGAGGGGTCGCTGTATCACTGTCTTGCAGGAAAACAACGAAACCTGTCCCATTTCACCCATGTGGCTTCACCTTGTTTCATGTCAAGATGGCCCTGGATTCCCCCTTTGCCTTTGGAAGTCCTGCTGGGAGATGGAGCTACAGAAAAATATTCTGTGGCCGTTGGTCTCAAGAAGACTAAGAGAGAACAACAAATATATTCTATTTATTTATTTATTTACATTTCTTTTACCTCATCTTTCTCCTTAAAATGACCCAATACAGTGTATTTTAAGGCAAAAAACAGTAAGTATACAAATATTTAAAAAGAGAATCAAACAAGTATTATATTAAAATCAGTAAATAAAATCAATGCTAAAAACATATTTTAAAAACAGAGCACAACAATTCATTTAAAAAAACCCTGTCAGGCTGCCAGTCACTAAGGAAAAGCCTATCTGAAGAGGAAGTCTTTGCTTGCTTGCAGAAGGGCAACAAAGATGTGTGGTGACACTTAGAAGACTAACGGTTTTACTGTGGCATAAATGTTCGTGGAACTGAAGTTCACTTCATCACTGCATGAAGTGTTATTCTCATTTGGCAAATATATGGCTGTAAATAGAGTCAAGTACTGTATAAACACAGATGGGTGGGGGAGTCAAAGGCTTATGATAACATATGAAAAGAACAGAACTAACCATTCAGCTAAATGATCTTTCACAACATCTGTTTCAGGTGATACTAAAATCCACCAAGAATTGCTAATTTTGGGCCGGATGACATATCCCATCAGGTGTTAAAAGAAGTGTGTTTAAGCAGACTGCTTTTATTTTAACGAAAACACACACGCAAAGCCCTAATTTTGGAACTGTTCTCATTTCAGATAGAACTTCACATTAGTTTTCTATTGGAAAATAATTTTCTACCTGTCTGATAGGTTATGCAGCCCCCCTCCCCCAAAGTTTGGTTTCTAGTAATTGGATTAATTGTTGTTGTTTTTCTCCAAAATAAAAATAGCCAGGGTAGGTAGCCTTCTTTAAATGCATAGCTAACATCCAGGAGGTTAAGCCATGCAGTTTAACTCTAAATTAACACATAATGGCCAAAATACCATTGCTTAGCACTGTAAATTGCACTAGTTTAGGCCCACTGAATCAATGGGAATTTGGCAAGTCAATTCCTCCATTGACTCAAGTGAGCACCCTCTATCCGCAACTTACAGTGCTAAAGTAAGTCATGGTTAGAGTAGGCCTATTAGAATCAATTGAACTTGCAGAGGAACTGACTCACCAAATCCCCATTGATTCAATGGCCTGTTGTTGTTTAATTGTTAAGTCATGTTCGACTCTTCGTGACCCCATGGACCAGAGCACGCCAGGCCCTCCTATCTTCCACTATCTCCCGGAATTTGGTTAAATTCATGTTGGTAGCTTCAGTGGTCTACTCTAGTGCAATTTACAGTGTTAAACAACTGGATTTTAGTTGTGTTTCAGGTCATGGAAGACAATCTCTATATGAATTTTAATTCAACCACTTTCACAGTGAAAACACCCTTTGAAATCCCTCCACAAAAGAATGGCAAGTTATAGGTCAGCTACAAAATATCTCAGGAGAGTGAAATGTTCTCATTTCAGTGTACTGGAGAGAAACACACACCATATGATCTGTAGAGGCCTTTCATTTATAGTCTCCCATTTCAGCTTCTGTAATTCATCAACCCAAAAATGGTGTTTGTGAACTGATAAATGGGGAGATTCACCACTAAACAGAAATAAAGTTAATCCCCATAATCTTAAACAGATCTCAGGCTTGGAAAGAAGTAATCTCCTTTTAGAGAACAAAACCCATATTTCAAAGTCACATATAAATATTGCTTTAGGAGAACATTTTTTTTCCTTCAAAGCTCTGTGTATTTCTATCATTTCCCTATGCAGCTAGATCATGGCTACAGCTCTCTCTCTCTCTCTTCATTTAGTCTCCTTTATGTTATATAAATTCTCAAGTTGCAAGTTAGTATTAACCTAGAGAAACAACTATTTATTCAGTATGTGGATCCCATTGGTTACATGATTTCTAAGTGAGGCATATAGGGAAGAATCATATGCTGAGTCTGGGTTAAGTTGCCTTTACTCTGCATTTAGCACTGTTGGGCAGGACAGTTCTACCTGGTCCAGAGAGAGAGAAGCCATAGTAGGGAACTGCCAAATCCCAGGCCCTGCCAAGCAAAGCAGAGGACAGGGGCAGAAGTTTACTTTTTTTAAAATGGCCTTTAAAAAATTGAATATTTTGACATTTTCCCTCCCAGTAGCTGGCATAGTTTCCCCTGAGACTGAGGGATCAACTACACAGAAAGGCTGTCCCAAGTTTATTTAAATGGATTTGCAGTTTCCCGTTTCCGCTGCTGAAATATTTGTTGCTGTTCACCTGGAAATAGTTAATTATTCCACTGCAAAAGTTCACACTGAACCTTCCAGTGGCTAAAACTTCATCTGGATCACAGCCAGCCACCCTGTTAACACCATCTGTCCCCTTACTCCTTCCCTTTATCCTTCTCCTTCATCTGCCCTCCATCTCAACTTATTTCTTTAAAAAAAAAACAAATTGACAGGCGATACAGCACTGACTTGATAGGAAAATTTGTCAGCCTAGCACAAAGTAGAACAAACTGAAAATCTAGTCTGCTTGATGGCAATAGGATGGTTTATGAGGGCGATACCATCTCCCCAAGCTGAACTCTTTGGACACAGCTATCAAGAAAAGATAGAAAACAGCCCTCCAAGCCCCAGTGCCAATAAACTGTCCAGGAGAATATGGTGGTTGATAGTATCAAAAGCCATGGAGAGATCAAGGAGAACTTTGTAATTCAATCACATAGTCTTCAAGGTGCCCCAAGTCTTCTCTTTACTATTTATTTATCTTTGTTCCTCTCGCTGAAACAGACTAACATTGACAACCTCACTAGAAACTATTCTATATGAATATTTCAATCAGGGAGACAGCAATTATTAACTGCTGGATAGCTCAGTGACTTAGGTATCTGGCTGTGGAGTGAGAGGTTGGGTGTTTGAGTCCCCACCGTGCCTCCTTGAGAGCGGCTGGACTCAGTGATCCATTGGGGCCCTTCCAGCTCTGCAGTTCAAAGGTTATTGTTATTATATCATTATATTATTGTTATGTAGACCCCTCAATGACATTCCCCTGATAGCTCTCTCTCTCCCCCCCCACACACACAGGTGGGGGAGAGCTGCGAGTATCCATGACAAGCATGCTGTGTGGTTGTCCTGAGTGGCCATCCGATGCGATGCTTGCTCTTTGTTCCAACTGCATGCCTAAACAAACTCCTAAGATCTCTCTAAGCTGACCATCTTTAAAATCAGGATCATTATATTTATGCAGCTGCTTGGTTAAAGCAACAGCTCCCCCTCCACCATTCTCAGGATAAACTAAAGAACGTTAATGATGCAGCTTGATACACACGAAGGAACACTGAAATCCCAGTTCAGCCAAAGTTCAGGGAAATGGGAACTTAAAAAAAAATAATATCCCATTTATGGAGTTTTTTAGTGTTTGCTGGACAGGACACTTATCTGGTGTTGTTTGACATACAAACCATTCTTCTTTTTGTAGCATGCATTGTTTTATTGGAGCTATAGCACGTGGGTCCTACATCGGGGTCAGTATCACTGGGTACTTGCCAAGGACTACATGCCACTCGGGGTCCTGATGAGCAAGTCAGCCCTGCTCAACTCCCCACCTTTGCTGCCTCTGCCAGTTCACCTGCTTTCTTGAAAACTCTGAGAAGTGGAAAGAGCAAGAAAAATGGGGAGGAACACCCACTTTGAGACTGCCATATTGATGGGGGCACCCAGCTGAGCTGGAGGGAGCCACCCATGCCGCCTAACGACGACTGCATTTTGATCCTAAAATTGGAGCAGGAGGGCCCCGAAAGCAGAGCAACAGATAAGAAGTAGCCCTTTTGAGGCCTTTTTCAAAACTGCTGTTTTTTGCAATCTTGCCCAGGCCATGCAAACTGTTAGCAAAGCAGATCTGGAGGGTTGTCCAGGGCAGGGATAATGGGAGGAAATTTTCCCCAGGATGTTACAAAGCAAGACTCCCTGCCTTTTCTCCTATATGTACCTTTGGCCCCTGCTTTGACCCTGCCATGTTGCTTACTAGAGTTCTTGGTATTTTCTTTAGAGTGTTCATCAAAAGAGGAAATGGCTTATTAGAATGTAAGATGGCACTGCATCTCAACATGTACTAGTGAGATAATGGGACCTCCCCCTGGCCATGATGGGAATAAATATTTTGCACCACTGTGTGAGAAACAGATTACCAGCTAATGTGCTGTTCAAGGTGTTGCTGCAAGCATAAGTGTACATTCATTCTGGTAAAGGAGAAGGTAAACAAATTATTTTTGCTTTTTATGTCAAATTTAATCTGGCTGTAAAATTTATCCTTGGAAGTCTGGAAGGGACGGAGGCCTGGAAGAGAAGCTACGCTTGTCATGGTCATGTGATATGTTTCTTTATATCCAACCAGCAATGGAAGTGAAATGGGTCATATGGACATGGGATTGGTCCAGGCCAAGTAGCTTTGCTTACAGAGTCTGTTTCAAGGAGAGAAGGAACAGGGAAGGCTTTAGGAAGGGAGTCTGTGTCATGGGAAGTGGATCGTTTTTGTCGGAGAAAGAACTCCAGACATCGTAAGGAAACAGCTAAAGCAGTGAGTGAGTGAGTAAACACGCCCTAATATTTATAGACAACATGTCAGTGAAGACTAATTTTCTCGGCTTTTATCACAGGAGGAAGGTGTAAGAGTGATGTGAGGCCAGGCCAGGCCTTAAAGGAAGAGTCCTTCCTACATGATCAGTGGAGAAAGCCAACAGCAGGCCACAAGCAGACGTGTGAGGCTGAGCCCCAGAAAGCAGAAGAATTTGTAGAAGAGCACAGCCCAAACCTTATTCCCTTATCCCCAGGTGAAGGAAAAAATGAAGCATGTCATTCTGCTTGACCCCAGGATAAGGAGGAGCATGAATTCTCACAAGGAAACCAAGTGTGTAAAAATTCTTGCATGTAACCCTCAGCTTTATATATATTCATTGATGGGTTCTTCTATGGCCAATAGCAGGGCCTTCAACATGACACCTGTCTCAGACACCATACACCCTCTGGCTCATGAAAAGGACTCTTCTTGCCTGGGCTTCTGCTTATTCCAGGGCTGGCCTTAAGAATGCCCAGTGTAACTGAATGAATTTGAAGTGATGTGCTATCTTTGTAAATACAACAGTTACAGTACAGTACTGTATATACATTTCACACAGAGTCCTCTGGTGTAGTGGTTAAACTGCAGTACTGCAGTCAAGTCTCTGCTCATAATCCGAGTTCAATCCTGACAGATTCAGATAGCCGGTTCAAAGTTGACTCAGTCTTCCATCCTTTTGAGGTTGGAAAATTGAGTACCCAGCTCATGGGGGTGGAGTGATGTGTAGCCTGCATAATTTAACTGTAAAACACCCAGAGAGTGCTTTAGCACTATGGGGCAGTGTATTAGTTGTACCACCAGCAATAAGAACAACACACGCTATCAAGAAATAACCATGTATCCAGGCAGGGAAAGCTCAGGCTAGAAATCTCAGTGGCCAGTGCATCTCCCACCTTCCTGGAAGGGGAGACCAGAGAGAAATTTGTAATTCTGGAAGATGATCATTCACCATATTTGCTTTGGATGTTCATCCACTCAGCCATGCCAGCTATAGCCCTGTATATAATGTTTACAACTGATCACCAGCTTCCTTGGACATAATTGTAGTAATGGTGGTGATGAAACATAAAACTTCAGAAAGAAATATCATCTCCCACCTCACTTAGGCCTCTTTTCTGCTATGATCATAAAGCTTTATCTGCCAACAAGTCTGTATCAATAATTTAGGAGTTGGAGACAGATTATATTAATCTAACCACACTAGGGGGAAAATGTGGGAACAGCTCTTCCATCACTTTGGTTCTCAGGCCGTTTAAAAGCCAGCTGGATTTCAAATTAATAAAGACAAGATGTTTATAAACAAGCTATGGAGAGTTTTTAGCTTGTTTGCATGATACAGGATCAGCAATGACCTAGACATCTGTTAGAATGGTTATCTGGAAAAATGAATCAGCTACTTAAAATAAAAATACTTTTTGAGATAGGATACGTTGGCCCAAATCTTACCTATTCATACTGGCATAGCAAAAATGGCATAGCTTTTGGAGGTGAAGTCTCCAAAGTTAAGAAATCACCATAGACATTATCAGTTGCATACCAAGTATTATGACTTGGCATGCAAATGATAGTGGCCCAAATCCTATTGCCCACTATGCATGTGTAACATGTGATTGTGCATGTGGTAGGTATGCTAGTGCCAAGGCGAAATTGCTATCCTCAAAGCATTTCCAGTGGTGGTGCATTATCCCATCTGTTGTGCCATGGATGCACAATAGACTGTGATTCCATCATGCAATTTTTTTTTGTTTCCAGGTGTAATGCCTGGCACTGGCATAACTTTATGTTATACTGGCATAAACTAGTCAGTGTCCATAATGCTTTCTTAACTCAGGACAATTCACTTCTAAAAGTTACACTGTTTGTGTAGCTACACAAAAGGATTTTGGCCATTGTTTTTCAAGAATTAGCAGCATGCCTGGCTGGCAGAAGAGTGGCCTATTGCTCTACTTTACAGAGGATAGTCCTTTGTTTGAAAGAGGTGTAGATTTAAAAAAAAAAAAATCCTAGGAAGGGTTCTACAGTAGGACCCCCAGATCTGAGGGAGATAATTTCCACCATTTGTCATGGTTGCCTGAAACAAAGGATATGAGGGAAACCTATATACCACATACGGGGGGGGGGCACAAAGGCCACAAGTCAGAGGGAGAAAGGCCACAAGGGGGGCACCCTTGTATATTGTAAAAAGGGCTGCACTTTGCCACAGCCCAATTCAGGAATCTGACCACAGCAGTTGCACAGAGTCTTCATTATATACTGTTTGCTATTCTCGCCATAAGTAAGTTGCAAAGCATTTTCAAATTCAGGTTATTAAGTGTAATTAGCATTTTTGAAGTTATTGTGGGATTTCGAAATCTAAAATTCAACAAATTGCATCACGTGCAGACTGCCTTCTCCAAAGCATTGCCCAAATTCCTTAAATGTTAGGAATAACAATAGCAAATAAAATAATCAAATCTTTCCAATGCAGAAAGGAGGGGAAAAAAAGGTAATTGGAAAGAAGATTTAAGGGATTTTTAAAAGAAATTGCATATATATTCAGGTAAGTGAGCAGCTGCAGTAATTTGAGGTACATTAAGCTGTTTGCCTTCTGTGGTCAGAGAAGATCCTACCGCTCAAGTGATTTAGAGAAACGGAATAGCAAGCAACAGTAGCATGTGGCCAGAGTAAGGAGATAATTTATAGGATGTCTGCCTCCACCACCATCACTACTTTGTTGAGCACTTTTTAAAAACAGTATTTCCTTTACAACACTTGTCACATTTGAATATTTTGCTAATATGCAGTAAGCAAAGGAGTGTCAAATGCAGAGCTAAGGACAGAGCCTAGTCAGTTAAGCACTTTTAGATTTCACTGATTTCGGTGAGCGTGTGAGATATATCTATAACTTTCCCACATGAAAATTAATAGCTGAAATCCATTGATTTGGGGTAATACCAGTGGAATAATTTTCAGCAGCCACAAGTTAGAAAGTTAGTGTAGGCACTTCCCATCGCACACCAATCCAGTCATTCAGTGTGTGATAGGAAATGCCTCCACTGACTTCCTAACGTGCAAGGATTTGCCATTAGAAGGTATACCACTTGGAAATACATAGTAACATTCTAGCCAATGGGTTACAAAAATGCTCAGGTTTGGTTAAGTGGTGCGTATAATATTTAAAGATTTACCTCTCAAGCTGTTTCATTACCAATTTGGGGGGGGGGGAAGCTGTTGACACACAACTAGGATTAAGCATGGAGAAGTTAATTGAATTTATTCAAATACTTTCAACAGAGGTTGCCAGTATACGCAGGACTATATTTAAAACACTCCCGCCCTCCTTCCACCCAAACCCCAACATCATTACAGTAGTGAAAGAAACTGAAAAGCCATTGTGTACAAAATGAGGGCTATATACAACAACTATGATAATTTGACATTATCATAATCAGTCCTATGCTTGTGGTGGGTTTAGAAATTAACTCACTCAAATTCTCTTTATTCGGATACAAAAGATTTAGTGTGAAGAAGGGAAACAGCAGGTTTCAGAAGGACATATAGTTCAGCTCCGCCAACTGAAGGAAGGGTGGGGTCAAGATACAGAAATGAAACCAAAAAGGCACATTGTGGCATGCATTAAGGTCAGAACGGTCAGCCTTTAAGACTTTGACTGATGTCCTGTTCTGAAAGGGGAAAATCTTAGGCTTTAAGTTATTTAACTTAGAGTTAGGCCATAACCAAGCAAACTGTCATGCACTTGTGCTTGTATATCGTGGCTACAGGCTTTAAAACAGGTCTTCATTGTCAGAAGTTTATGCTGACTTTCTTTAAAAGCACTTTCCTGCTCCCACTGTTCCTTTAGGAAGGCAACACAGAAATCTGCTGCTACCCTTCCTACTTCTATGCATGTTGGGCGGTGAAATTTTTTGACAGAAGGAATGTTAAAGAAATCAAAGTCATTCCAAGGCTAAGTTAATGTACACATTTTTTAAAAATCACACTATAATAAATTTAAAATTATTTAAAAACAAATCTCAGATTCCATTTAAAAAATGGACCTTGCCACTGTAATCACAACTGGATTTTCCCTCACACCTTAGGATCTACTTTAAAAGCTTCAGTTTTTTTCTTAATAAAGGTATCTATCACTTTCTAATGCCCAATATTAATGACATCTTTTATAAGACTGGCTCACACGAACAAGTCAGAAGATGAGGAAAGGAAAAGCAATCCTGGAAAAAAGAGAGGCAAAGATGAGGAGATTTCAGTTAATTTTGTAATGTGTGAAAAGTGGTAAGATGGAGGCTTAGATCCCAATCACATGATTAATTTTTTTCATGAAGACCAGAGGTCCATGTTGCTGCAGGTCTGCTGCTTTTGTGTGACAAAAATCAACTCCAAAGTTCTCTCATCACAAGTAGACTCTGAAATATGCAGACTATGCTTTCCCAATATAGTCCAATGCAACAAGCACATGTTCATTAGGATAATGGTCACAGGTTATTTATTACTTGGTGTGTGATGCCTCAACAAAATAATTAAGCTGTTATCTCCCCCTCCTCTGCCAAATAAAAGGCTGGGAGAATTAGACATAAAACAACACATTTTCTGTTCCCTGAGAGCTATTTAAAAGATCTTTGGAATGTAATTATTACAATGGACAGATATTACCAAAGTGAGATTTTCTTTTTCTTTTTAACACAGCTGAGTTCTGTGGTATAATGGAACTGAGCTATTTCTAAAGATTTTTTTTTTAAAAGCACATACTAATGTAAACTTGTCACAAACATTTCTAGTATCTCATTCAACCCAGTCTCACAAAATAGGCATAACATTAGTAAGCAGAACACCTGAATACATCACACAGAAATATAAAGTACTCTTTCTTTGAATGCATGCTACCAAGTTCTTACATTTTTGTGTCAGGAATCAAAAATCACAAAGATGTCTCAGAGCAGCACTGAAATAGATATGAGATATGAAAAATTCCATAGGTTTTACCATAACTTCTATAAAAGCTCCTTCTGCCCATGGAAGGGATGCTGGCCAAGCAAAGGCTGCTGCCGGATGAAGGTGGAGGATAGTGGATGTAATCATTCCCCTTTCTTTCCTTCTACAGCTCCTGGATCATTCCCCATTCTGTTGCAAGGAATTTCCTACGGTCTGGAACATTTTTTGGGGGGCGTGCAAGGGGTCGCTGGGAGGGGGGAAAGTGTTGAAAGCCACCTCCCACCTTCTCCTTTAACAGAAATATGGTTTCATAGCAATTCCACCAAGGAGAGGATCCCGAAGCTTTTGTTAGGATCAAAGCCTGTATTTGCAAGTGAACTTTTATTTGCTTTTGTGACTATTCAGAAAGATGTAATGTGAATATGTAACAGAAGTTTTCCATTACCTTTGGCAATGAATAAGAGACAAGTACATAGGGCCACCCATTTCCAGGTCATAACGTTAACTATTTTCCTTTTTGTGAAGATAATCTGCAGTACACCATCTCTAAATGCTTGAACTGTATCGTCCCTTTTATAACTTGCTGCACATTTCTGAAACATCCCCAGAAGCATATTAGTACACAAACTGGGGAAGAGTAGGAAAACTGGGAAAGATAAAACAGCCATTGGTATGGCACAGAAACAGAATCTCTATATCATACTGAAGTCCTACTGCTATCTCAAGTTTAGAGACAAGGGCTAAAAAACTTGCATTTATACATACTAAGCGTAGCACAAAAGACATCTCTCATGTTAAACTTAACAACTTGCATAGTTCTCAAATGCTTGATTTCACCTTTAAACCAGGTATATTTATGCTCCACTATGTACACAGTGTTCTTCCTGTTATCACTCCTTAAAGCCACATAAATGGGAGTCCAGATGGCATGATGGCTAGTGGTATATTCTAGACAATGCCAGGTGGAATGTCTCAATGGAATCTGAATTATGGTTGGGTATGAAAAAATCCTGATGAAGTTATCCACATCACTTACAAAAATACTGAAACTATTTGACTTTAAATCTATTCCTCAGTGCACTGAACAATGATCTTTTATACAAGACAGCCTCCATTAAAGCTCCCTCTCCATACCAGAAATGGGCCAATGGTAAACATATCAGGAAAGCTTTATTTGTTGGTCCTTACAGGAAAATATATAAATTATTGTTGAAATAACAGTGGCATGGGAAAATAGCTCTCACTAGATTCAAACTGTATTTTTCTATCTCAGCCACTCAAAAATAATTAAAACACTATTCCGCTTAGCTCTGAACGCATTCATTCACAATTCAGATTTTCATGAGATGCATGCATATACATGCCAAATCTGTATATGTTTAAAACGTAAATGTGTACATATTTTTAAGAGAGATTTGAGTCAACGTAGAGTTGCAAATCTGAAGCAAAGCATATTTTTCTTCAGAGTTGGGGCTTAAGAACTCCAGAGGGTTTTGCCTGTACACACAAGACAGTTCTCTTAAACTCAGGCTTTGTCCAAGATCGGCACAGGCTCTGTCACTCGAAGGGGAAGTGTTTTTAATAAGCATTCTTCCACAATCAGACAACTCCGTTTCAGAGAACTACATTCCTCTAGCTCAGCAGGTAATGACTCCAGATAGTTTCCTTTGAGCTCCAAATGAAGAAGACTGGAGAGTTCACCAATCTGAGGCGACAAATGTGTCAGGCTGTTATGTCCCAGAAGGAGGTACTGCAGTTTTTTGCACTGAAACAATTCATCTGGAAGTGCTTCAATCTAAACAAAACAGAAAAAGACACTAAGTTGCAAGGTGTTTGCAAATGCAAAAGCAATCAATACACTTTTTTTTCCTTAGCAAGCTTCATATAGCGAAGAAATCCCATTTTGCTCAATCAGTTATAACAATTAATGGATCCGTGTTATGGCTTACTTCCAAATAAAAGAAAGATATGCTATGAGCCAATCATACAAATAGTTTGATACAAGCCAAGTGAAATTATGTATGGATATGCATCACACTCAGATAAGCTCCTTCTTCAGTAAAACAGATCTGAAGCAGGCTGTGGCAGAGTCAAAAGCCCTTATTCAGGCATTATCTATTTAAAGTCATGGTGAAAAGAACACATTATTCTATCCCCATCCCCCCACCCCTCGTTATTACTAGAACAATGAATCTGAAGATTTTTCTGCTGTCCATGGGGATCTCTCCACATGAATCAGGATCCTGATTTTCTACAGCCACACTTGATAGTAAAGGTTCTAATTCTACTTCTTCAGACACATTAACCTATAAATCCTATTTATAATCTATGCTTGTGTACCAGAAATTGTTTTAAGCTTTGGAGGCAATTTTTCATTGCTCAAATAAGGCCAACTAAGTTGGAAAACCAGTGTCTCTGAAGAGATAGAAGAAAACAAGATAAGAAATGTGTGGATGCATTTGAGGATATTGGGTATGCTACTGTTCCAGCTGAACTTGGAACAGATGTGGCAGAGTGGAGGATTTCTTACAGATGGTAAATAGAAATGCACAGTATAAGTAGCTCCTAATAAAGATGACATTAAAAAGGGTTGTTCTTACCAGAGCAAGAATAGAGAATATGGTATGAGATGCAGTGCTTTTGTTACTTCTGTTCTCTTTCAATGAATGCTTGAATCAGGTTTTAATCATTTTTAAAGGCTCTCTTTTATATTTCATGTTTTTTAAATGAAAGTACCCATTTATTCTTTGTCCCATTACCTGTGGAACAACTTGTAACATTTTGCCTAGGATGAAAACAATAACTAATCTATGAGGAACATGCTGGCCTAAATCCAAGGCTATACCACTGAAGACCCACCAGTGCAGTGGGCCCAAGATGTTCTTGGACTACAACTTCCAGAAATCTTAGCCAACACAGCTAATGGTGTAGACCTCTGGGAGTTTTAGCCCAAGAACATTTGGGGAACCAAGGTTGGGAACCACTGCTCTAGTGTGATGGTGGGCAACCTCTGCAGGTGCAAGGACCATTTTTGTCCTACCACGGATTTCTCTGGGCCCCTCCTATAACTCTGAAAAATTATGTTTTGAGTCCTTAAAATCACAGATTGTGCTCCCAGAAGCCCCTGGAGAGATGCGACTTGCCCTCTAATGATTATATTGTCTTCCCTAGGGCCCTTTTCAGCAACAGCAACTGACTGGACAATCACTTCCAGTTTCTAGAAAAAAAATGTTTTGAGGCCCAGAAAGAGACTGGAAGAAATTTTATTTAGAGAACACACCGAGTTCCCCACAGACTTCCCAGTGCATTATTTGCTATTTTGGTGACTCAACATTTGGGGCGGAGGGGAGACTTCATGAGTGCCTGCGTTGGAGGAGATCTGAGAAACTGCACTGTTAAGTCTGGAAGGCTGTGTATAGCTTGCAGCCTATTTTTCTCATTTGGTATCCAGTCTGAAGAATTGTTCAATAAAACTAAAACCTGCCTCTCCACTTTGGTCTTAAGAGGAAGATCATTAGTATTTAGGGTTTCTTGAATTTCACAAATCAATATGGAAGTCTGAATTTTTATTTTGCCCACAACATTTTGCCCTGACTCTTCCCATCCTGCTTACAACTTTTTTGAACTATTGCCATCTGGCAGAAGATATAGAAAAATTAAGACTCGTACCGCACGTTTTCTGAACAGTTTTTATCCCAGAGCTATAATTGCACTTAATAATGAGCTTAAAGACCACCAGTAGTGAATAGTTAGTTGGACAGTGTTACTTAGCCTGTGGTGTACATGTTTGTATTCTTAGTAGGGGATTTTTAGTGGATGGGGAGTGTTTGGGGAATTTTTATGTGTGTGCATGTGAGTCTGGTCTCTGGGTGCCTGTGTGAATTTCGTTGTATGGATATACCATGTATATACTTACAATGACAATGACAATGACAATAATAATAATAATAATAATAATGATGATGAAGATGATGATGATGATGATGATGAAGAAGAAGCTTCCACCGTATATGGTGAAATCAAATGTAAGAGATTTCTCTCTGAAACGTTGGATCACAAGAAAGTACTTAATGCACACATTTCAGGCATCAAGTCCTTTACTTACTATGCTTACCATGTCCTCATATCAACTAGTTGCAATGTTTCTATTATTCCCATGCTAGCAACTAGGGACAAATTCCAGGAGATGACCAGGTGGTCACAGTTAAACCCTTGTACCTATACAAGTACTGTAGAGCAGTGGTTCTTAACCTTTGTTACTCTGATGTTTTTGAACTGCAACTCCCAGAAACCCCAGCCAGCACAGTTGGTGGTGAAAGCTTCTGGGAGTTGCAGTCCAAAACTTCTGAGTAACCCAAGGTTAAGAACCAGTGCTGTAGAGCAGTGGTCCCCAACCTTGGGCCTCCAAATGTTCTTGGACTACAACTCCCAGAAGCCTTCACCACCACCTCTGCTTTCCAGGATTTCTGGGAGTTGAAGTCTAAGAACATCTGGAGGCCCAAGGTTGGAGATCACTGCTGTAGAGGGTAAAGCCACTCAGCTTACCCAAGGCAGCCTCATGAGTACTCAAACAACGGTGAACCAGACCCTTCTAAAACTAATATGGTACCTATCTTATCATCAATCCAGGTACTGCTACATCTGCATGAAACACACCTTTAAATGAAAGTGGAAGGAATGTGACAAAGTGTCAATAACGAGGAATAAATTCCCATCCATCACACTAAATTCTCTATGTCAGGAAAGGAAACTATCACGGAATGGGCTACTCGCAATCCCTGTGGGAGAGTAATTTACCTTCCCATTTAAAGGAAACCATTCCAAAGAAATCTGATTTAGTAATGGATGATCTTAACAACTACAAGCCCATGGCCAACATTCAATTCCTGGGCCAATCAACTGAGAGATTAATTAGCTAGTTGACCAGCTGCAGGTGTTCCTGGATGAAACAGACTAGATTAGTTTCAACTGGGGTTCAGGCTGCACCATCTGAGAGAAACATCTTAGTTGTCCCACAAGACAATCTTGAGGGAAGTAGACAGGGGGAGTGTAACCCTACTGGTCCTCTGAGATTTTTCTGCAGTCTTTAATAGTATCAATCACAGTATCTTTCTCGGGCAGCCACTGATTTTAGGGATTGGGGGCTCCATTCTTCTGTGGTTTCAAGATTTTCTTGAGGGCTGATCTCATACAGTACAGCTTGGAAAGGCATTGTCCACCCCTTGAGACCTGCATTATGGGGTCCTGAAGGGATTGGCTGTCTTCCCAATGCTTTTAAATATCTATATGAAGCCACCAGGAGAAGTAAGACAGAGATTTGGAGTTCATTGCCATCAACATGTGGATGACACACAAATCTATCTCTCCTTTTCATCATCTGTGGGTGTTGCTGTGTGGGTCCTCAAGTGCTGTCTGACATTGATAAGGAACTGGATGAGGGCCAACAAACTAAAACTGAATCCAGATAAGTCAGAGATTCTACTATTTGGAGGATCACTGGATCAGTTAGAAAGATATTTACCTGGCCCCAATGGGGTTGTACTTCCCCAGAAGGATCATGTTGTAGCCTGAGATGTTCTTGGACCCAGCCCTCTCTATGGAGGCACAAATATCTGCTGTGGCCTAGACTGCCTTTTATCAACTTTGGCTGGTTGACCAGCTGCACCCCTACCTGGAGAAGAAATGCCTAATAGTGGTTCATGCACTGGTAGTTATTTCAACTAGACAACTGTAATATGTAGGGCTGCCCTTGAAGTCAGTACAGAAACTTCAGCAGTCGAGAATTTGGCAGCAATCTGATAACAGGTACCAGCGGATATGAACACAGATCCCTGGTCTTGGCGTACTTTCACTGGCACCCTGTTAGTTTCTGTGTTCAATTTAAGGTGCTGGTCATAACCTATAACGCCCTTGACAGTTTAGGGCCTCAATATTGTAGAACATCTCTCACGCAAAATAGCTACTGTCCCACACATTCCTCACAGTCTTTGATATTAAAGAGGCAAAAAAGATACCACTTCCCTTCAGAACAAGCTTCCTATAGAAGTTCACTAGGCACCATCCCTGTTTTAAGAAAGCTACTTAAGACCTAATTATATAAAGCTTCCTTCTACTAGTGCGAATATTGTCCTGAGATGTCCAAATGGGTTTTATTTCATGTAATTTTATTTAGAGGCAGTTTTAGCTAGTGGCAGGGTTTAGGTTTTTTATTTATTTATTATATAATATTTTAATGTATGATTCTATTGTGAACTGTGCAGAGAACAACAACACTAATGAGGTGGTAAAGAAATTGAAAGCAAACAAATAAACAAACAAATAGGCTATTTAAATCATTAAATGACTGCATTAGGCCCTTTAAGTTAAAAACTTAAACATGAATGAATTCATCAGACTAAATAAAGATCAGCCTTCTTAGCTCCTTCTATGGTAACACAGAACACATTATTAGGCTAAAGTCACTACATTAACAGGAAAGAAATAAAGATATGGAAAATAGCAGGTTCATCTTAAACCCACATTCTGCCTCTACTTACATGGTTCTTCGTTATCGCAAAATACTGCAGATTTGTTAAATACTGGATTTCATCAGGAACAGAGGTTAGCTTGTTATAACTAAGATCCAAATAATGCAGTTTTTTGCAAAGAAAGAGCTGTGGTGGGATTTTTTTAATGTTATTGTGGTTTAAAAAGAGCTGCTCCAGATTTGCCAAAGTTCCAATCTGCACTGGGATGTAGGATATATTATTGTGCCACAGTTTCAGACAAGAAAGATTCTCCAGGTGTTGAAAACTAATGATTTCTTCTACCGTTCTGAGATTATTTTCTTTCAGGTCTATTTCATGCAAATAATTCAGGCTGAAGATAGAATGTGGAATGCGTTCCAGGTCACAGCTGATCAATTCCAAAGTTCTCAGGTTCAGCAGTTTCTTCAAGTTGGTCAACACTAGCAGTTTTCTCCCCTCATTATCAATAGATAACTTTTGTAGTGAAGGCAGCTGGTCAGTAACCACCTGAGGTATGCGTGAAAGGCTACTCTTTAAGTGAATTGTTTTCAGATTCACAAGTTCCTGAAAGCCTTCATTGTAGAGGCCATTCTGGGGTTCTAGCATGTAGCATCCTGTCAAATACAATTCCTGGAGATTCCTTAGATAGAAGACCCAGCGTGGAATTTTGCTTAGGTCAGCTGATTTTAGACGCAGGATTCTGAGATTCTCTTCCAGGAAACTCAAGGCTGGGAATTCTACAGTTAACGATGAATGATAAAGGTTTAATTCCTTGAGACTGGGCAACTGGTTTACTGATGAAGGAAGCTTAATCTCAGGGATGAGTTCTAGGGTGAGAACTTCTATCTCTGTGAGTTCAAAGACATCATCTGGAAGACCACTAAGCATAAAAAGATGAAGTTCCATCTTGTCCTGGGAATTTCGTACCAGCTTGCTTCTCAGTCTCTCTAAAGACCACTCATTATTTAGACTAATTTGCTTCAACTTATTTTCACTCACCTCAGACAGGAAAATGGAGAACCGCTTAGAATACAGGGGGTCATACTGGTCTGCCAGATGAAGAATAAAGGCAAAATCATTTTTCACATCAGGGATATCACTATAATTACTCTGCTCCCTCAGCTTCTCAAAAGAGTATTGTTTCAGTGAACTTCTCACCATCCATAACAGACTGTAAGTGCACGTCAGGCCATATAAGATCACCAAAATAACATAAAATGAAGCAAGCACTTTAAAAATTTCTGCCAATGAATAAACACATTGGTATCTCTTGTAGCCAGTAAAGACCTGAATATCAACTATGCAGTCAAATTCTAGTGTAACAAAGGTTAAATAATAGGGAACGTAAATCATTATCAATATAAACACAATGACTTTGACCACAATCTGCTTTAGATACACTCGATAAATGATATCTTTCTGTTCAACATGCATCCTGAACCTCTTAACTTTTTCAAAAATAGATTTTGCTTGTTCTCCTTCTTTTCTGTCTAGGACATTTGAAGAGCTTTCTCTTCCAGCTGTTTCTAGTCCAGTTTGCGAGTAGGACACAGATTGCCGCTTACTGTCCAGTTCTGTGAAGTTGCTTGGTGAGGAGATAAATTTTTTTGATTTGGAGAGAGGCAGAGTCCTCACAGACTGTTCAGCCACTGTCTCTGACAGGGCACGTGTTGTCCAGGGAGAATCAAAACATTTATGAAGAATGGCTACAAAATGCTCCAGCCTTGAACTTGTGCTGGGATAGTAAAGCCAAAAATTACTGCAAGCTGCGAAAATGAAAGTATGGAGAAGCACTAAGTATGGGAAAAATTTGGCAAACCAGTGAAGCTCTCTCTCGTAACACACGGCGTCAATGTAAGAGTACTGCTGACGATGAAGATAGTTCTGTATTCTCAGAGGGCGAATTATTGGTGTTGCAGAGCTGAAGGACACATTAATGTTGCTTTTAACCAGATCCCAAGGCACTGCACAATGATTGTCAAACTCAAGCTTGCAAGGAAGACAACATAACAATCTAGTCTGAGTAAGCTGGAGTGCCCCAGCAATAACAGCAACAAGCAGCATTATCATGGTGAGATAATAGCAGAAGACATCCCACCACGGTTTCAAGATTTGGTATGAAGACTGGGCATCTGCTAAGCATCTGAGTTCAGTTAATGTAATCATGACTTTCTTATGGAACAGTGGCAACTGCAAAAGAAAATATAACAAGAAGAAAGGAGAGAAATGCTTAGCTGGTGACTCATCATCCCCTGATCAGAAGGTACATTTCATGAAGTAATAAAAATGCAGCTATACTTTTTGCTAAGACTGCAGACCTAACAAATCTTTTACATGTTGTAGCTCCGTAAGGTATTCAGTAACAGAGTGAGTCATGCAATATATGCATCTAACAATATACCAACAGCATTAGGATTTAATAGCCATAACTTAAGGTTATGTCCAAATTGAACTTCATACATAGTAAATTTGGGGACTAGATGAGCACAGAGAATAAATACTTTTTGTCTGATGCAATTAGATCATATTCTCCACACAGCATGATTTCCTCTCAACAGCATGGAAAAGGAATTGCCAATTCTCCTATACCGAAAAACATTCCTGTGTTTCTTGGCAGTACTCTGGCCCCAATTAGAGGGAATTTAAAAACTGATTTCCATATACCAAAGCCCTTCCCCATTCATTTATACAAGGGCCCTCAAGGGGTATTTCTGGATCAAAATTATTGTCTGCCTCCCTGTAGAAATTCTGATGCTGGTCACTGAAAATATTTGCGTGTTCATACACAATTAATTTGCTGGTATGGATACCGATGCTTACAATTATTTCTGAACCCTCTAAATTCAATATTTATTAGCAAATTCTGCTGGAAATATGTATCTTAAATGTTGGAGATAATAACTTCTACTTACTTTACTAATTAAATGGAGTAAAACACAGAGCCACCATCTTCAATCAGGTGGTCTGCATCTTTTGAAATTCCTTGGGCATGCCATTTTCACAAGTGTCTTCATCCTGGACACAAAAACACAAAGATTTAAACTAAAGCTTTATGCATTATACATGACTAGTAATGCATATGAAAATTTCAGTAATGTAGTATGGGCAGCTCTCCACAAAAGAACCTTCTGCTTTTTAAAGATGTATTTCTGCATAAAATTTATTGGATCATATTCTAACATAATGAATTAATATAATGCCTAACAAACTTCTCAGCTTCAGTGTGTAAAAAAGTGAATAGCAAGCATCTAAGAAAACATGTTATCATAAACAACTTCTACAAACATTCCCCTCAATCAATTCTTTTGTAAAGGGAGAAGAATGTAGTATACCAAATCCTTACCTAATGAATTAAAAACTAATTTTAAAGAGTACAAACCTTTCAATTCAAAATGTCAGGAAATGCCATGTCACTGTCTCTAATTTTTTTTCCTACTTACTGCTTGCTATGACAATAGTCTTGTTTGTGACTGAAACACATACTCAGATGTTTAGTTGTAAGCAGTGGGAGGTATTAATTTTTGAGTTATGCATCACTGGAGGAAACAACATTAACTAAGTTTGATACTGTTCCTTATATATAGATCTGTAGTTTAATGAGCCCTCCAACCAAATCCAAGTCACTAGTAAAGATGTTGGAATATGTAACTGTTTAACACAGTGTGTGTGTGTTTAGTATAGGAAGAACTAGAATGCGGTATTTGCATAGTGACGCATTCTGACCAATCAGAAAGTGCCTGATATTATCCTGACAGGTATATAAAGCAAGTGTCAGTTAACAGTCCCTCAGATAGAGATGACAGGGTTTGATAGGGCTGATAGACTTTGACAGGGCAAATATGTAGTAAGATGCAGTTTTGTCAGATATGGTCAAATATGTAATAGTGTTAGGTAAAGGTAAAGGTTCCCCTTGACATTTAGTCCAGTCGTGTCCAACTCTAGGGTGCAGTGCTCATCCCCGTTTCCAAGCCGTAGAGCCAGCGTTTGTCCATAGACAGTTTCCGTGGGCACGTGGCCAGCGCAACTAGACACGGAACACCGTTACCTTCCCACTGTAGTGGTACCTATTTATCTACTCGCATTTACATGCTTTCAAACTCCTAGACTGGCAGGAGCTGGGACAAGCGACGGGAGTTCACTCCGTTGCGTGGATTCAATCTTACAACTGCTGGTCTTCCGACCTTGCAGCACAGAGGCTTCTGCAGTTTAGCCCACCGCACCACCATGTCCCTTCGACATAATAGTGTTAGGATGTGAGAATTAATTATTTACTATAGTAACTATATCTGTCAGGTTTAAGGATGATATATTAACTAAGTCAAGTACAAATTTAATGCAACAAGTACCAAATGTCTAAACATTGTAAGTTTATTCTATTCCACATATGTTTTAAACAGTAAAAGTTACTTAATGTTTTTAACAAAGACCAACTGATAATGTTATTTACTATCAACTCCTGGCACAAACACACACTAGGTAGAGTACAATTTATACTCTGCATGTGGCTTTTTAAAAATTACATTGCTTAAAACTCCTGTACACATGCTCTGTCAGTTACATTTTATATTATTTTAAAATCAGACCAACAGAAAGTTATGACAGCCCATGTGAACAAAAGAAATAATAGAAGCTGAGAGTTTAAGCCTAGTGATGAGCAAACTCCCATGAATTTGATTAAAAAATGGGTCACCAGTTAATTAGCAGTACCTCTAGAAAACTAAACCACCACCACCCATCTACTCCCAACAGCTCAAAAGTGACTTGTAATTCTGGTTGTGCAATATTAAGTTAACTTGAGATCTCATCTCTTTGTTCTTAGTCCCCAGAACACAAATTTCCACTCCAAACACACATAAAGCCAAAGAATTTAGCTTAATAATTTTCCTGCACCTTTAATAGAAACAAAACAACCACTAGAAACCATCCATTATTTATGCTTGGCAAAGAAGAGTATTGCAAACATTCCAAATGAGGTGAGCTTCCAGCAATGACCTCTCGGCGGTCTCTGTAATATAAGTTAATGCCATGTGCCAGGTTATACTGAATAAATAAGCTTAAATACTGAAGAATGATGGTTGCTTTCAGTCTTCAGCATAATATGGAAATGTCAGAAGAACAAATATGATTAAAACATCAATGTATGTATACATTAACTAAGTTTGTAGGGAAAGTTTACCTACAGAGTAAGCACAGATGTGAACAGGTTCATCCCTTCCCTGGGACGGACCCTCCTCTTCGGCAGGAAATAATAAAGGCGTAGTCTTTATAACCTTTAAATTTTCATCTTTATTCTCTCCCACATCCACCAGCACACTGCTTACAGGAACAAACGTTTCTAACATAGGCAACAGGCCACAACTTTCTGAAACACAACTTTTGTCATAGTCCCATGGACTCAAAGGAGTTGACCCCCCCCCACCATCCCTTGGCTTCTGGCTTCAGGAGAGGGGCGCTCCGTATTGCACAGATAGTCCCACTACATGAGTGTCGGACCCACCCTCTCTCATCAGGTTCTTCAGGATGTTGGTATTTCTCTGCTTCCCACTCATGACTCAACTCGGCTTCTCTGGGCGCCATGATCTCAATCCATTCTTGAGCCATCACTCGTTGAGGTATTTCTCTCTCCTCGTCAGGATTAGGCAGCAAACCTCCCACTCTCAAGTTTGGAAAGTCCCTTATCAGACCCTGGGTGCGAACTCTTTCAAACACTTTTCTCCGTTCCTCTCTCTTCTTTCTTTCATACTCCTCCACCACTGAGCAGAACCTCCTCACCACTCCTTCATTTATCCCTTCTTCCCATACCAACACCTCTTGCTCCTCCCACTCTCCTTCTGCCAAGCAAATCTCCGTCTTTCCCACCCTGTCATCAAGGTTTAACTCTCCCGCCTTTTTAGTAACTGTCATCGGGTCAGTGGGATGATCCCTTCCACTCTGTTCTCTTTCGCCTTCTACACCTTTTACATCCAGGGACAGCATACTCTCCTCTACTCCTCCTTCACAACAGACGATTCTATTTATCCATACTGGAAGGTTTCATATTTAACATGCACAGAATGACCCTCGAGATTACTAGGAAAATAGCAACGTCAGACATGCCCAAAATGTACTATGGTGGATCCTTCCTTCCACATAGCAATCAATTAGGTTATATAGCTTGTTACCTCTGTGAACACAATTTGGTCCTCAATCCCATTCTCACTCTTCTCACTGCTGCCATTTAAAGTCTAACACAGGAAAAGCAAGATGATTCTCTGAAAGATAAAACTGTGAAGAGGAACTGGAAGCACAAGTTGTTTTGTAGCTGTAGTGCTATGTAACTTCTCTCTGGTTCCCTTGACACTGTTTAAATAGTTACAGGATTTAGGGATGCAACTAGACAGTGTGTAGTTATCTACAGATTCTCCCATTGTTTAAATTTTCAGTAAGCATCAAGAACCCAGTAGCAGTGTGGAAAAGAGAGAGCATTTCAAAGAATAGAGACTTCCTAAACATTGGTCTCCGGTGTGCCAAGAGTTAAATAAGTATCTACTTCTTAGGACTGCCTTAGGACAAATGCTTCTGCACATCACCATGAATCCAACAGCCCAGGATAGAGAACCAAGGCAATAAAGACCTCAGACACTACAGCCCACATTCCTTCTCTTTCACAAAACAAGATTGTATTTAGTGATACCTAGAAAACACCAAGAAACAAGAAGGGAATCCCACCAAACAACACACGGAGACAAATAATACATTTCATTAGTTAAATGACTGCATAAAGGCTACTGGCAAAACGTTAACGTTGGAATTTACTAAAGAATGGGTATTTGTTTAGCTGAAAGCAGCTTCACACGTATTAAAACCTGTGCCTTCTCTCTCTTTCCTTAGAACACCCAAAGCTATACTAATACATTAAACCCACCTCAGGATATAATACAAAAAGGCTTTCATCTTCCAAAGAAGGCAATGGTAATTTCAAAATGCACTTAGGCTGAAATGTCCATGTCTGAATCTGATCCCTCTGAAGTCTGTATTAAAAATTTCAAAGGCACCACAAGATTGTGTCAATTTAACATGTAATACACTTGATCATTCAGAACTTATTTCGAACAGATTTTAGCTCATGAAAGTAATAAAGCTTTTAAAAGTATTCTAATTTGGTTGTCAGGATGAAGTAAAATAGGCTTCGGAGTACCTGCCAGCCTATTTCAACTAGATAGTTTGGTAATTTTAGATAGCATTCTATACCAGCTTTCCTAAGAGCACTTTCTTCTGAGTTCACTGTGAAGAGGCTGTGTACACAAAAGCACTACATGAAACACGCAAGAACAACACATCTTTAATAAAACTGAAAAAGGATCAGATCACACAGAATACAGTTTTGAAAGATAAAACACAGCCAGCTATACATATATGTACATGTTTTTCATTCCCTCAAAGAGTCTCTGTAAAGGAATAAAGCTGGCCGGGTTTCCTTCTCCAGGGCGGGTTATCCCACATTCCAATCTAGATTGGAGAAGCAAACAGACACAGCTGGGTTTTGACTCTTCCCCCAGGCAAATACCAGGACCAATCTTATGCGAAATGAACTCAGCGACCTGGACAATCACTGTACAACACCTTTTTCCTATACACGCATTATTTCCTTCTCACCTTGGAAGTCTTCTTTTCACCCAACCTTTTAACCTCTATGCAAGATAATAAATTGCTTTCCATTGTAACCATCTATTTCCATAACTGCTGTCTATAGATCCAGTTGTAAAATTGTATCCCTTCTGTGATTCCCACTCCGATATGTTTGGATTCCTTTGTAACCCCATCCCTTCTGCCAATAGGTCATGAACCACCCAATTCTCCACCCATCTCCTTGTACCATGAACCATGCATTTCTCCTCCCATTCATTTGTGTAACCAATGGTATAAAAGTCCTGATCTTCCTGTGTATGACACGGTTTTTCTTGCCTACACTTGGAGGCATGACTGCCTGTCTTTTATTTAGCTAAATAAAACAGCAACCATTTGATCTCTCTCTCGTGCCAAGGTTATTGGCATTCAAACTTTGACTCACTATTCCGGAGACTAGCTTCTGGTTTCAACAGCTGCAACTTCTGAGCAGATGTGTATACAATTCTACTACAAATGTCCATTGTTCACTATGAAAGCCAGTTCAGCACTAAGTTCACCGTGTACATTTATTAAATATAAAGTGCGTGTCTGAGGATTATTTTTCTCTTCAGTCTCATGTAAACACACAGGGCCAATATGGACTGGATCCACCAGACATGAAGTTGTTGCTGTTTAATCGTTTAGTCGTGTCCGACTCTTCGTGACCCCATGGACCAGAGCACGCCAGGCCCTCCTGTCTTCCACTGCCTCCCGGAGTTGGGTCAAATTCATCTTGGTAGCTTCGATGACACTGTCCAACCATCTCATCCTGCCGTCCCCTTCTGCTCTTGCCCTCAAACTTTCCCAATATCAGGGTCTTTTCCATGGAGTCTTCTCTTCTCACGAGATGGCCTCAGCTTCAGGATCTGTCCTTCTAGTCAGCACTCAGGGTTGATGTCGTTTGGGATGGATACGTTTGTTCTCCTTGAAGTCCAGGGGACTCTCAAGAGTCTCCTCCAGCACCACAATTCAAAAGCATCAATTTTTTGGTGGTCGGCCTTCTTTATGGTCCAGCTCTCACTTCCATACATCGCTACTAGAAAAACCATAGCTTTGACTATGCGGACATTTGTCGGCAAGGTGATGTCTCTGCTTTTTAAGATGCTGTCTAGGTTTGCCATCACTTTCCTCCCAAGAAACAGGTGTCTTTTAATTTTGTGGCTGCTGTCCCCATCTGCAGTGATTATGGAGCACAAGAAAGTAAAATCTGTCACTGCCTCCATATCTTCCCCTTCTCTTTGCCAGGAGGTGATGGGACCAGTGGCCATGATCTTAGTTATTTTGATGTTGATCTTCAGACCGTTTTTTGCACTCTCCTCTTTCACCCTCATTAAGAAGGTTCTTTAATTCCTCCTCACTTTCTGCCATCAGAGTGGTACCTTGTTTCCCCAAAATATATTAATTTTTGCTCCAAAAAACACGTTAGGTCTTCTTTTCAGGGGATGTCTTATTTTTTTCATGTATGGCAAACTACATTTATTCAAATACAGTCCTGTCATCTTCTTCTGGTTGGTGCACAACAGTGGAGGCCAGGGTTTCACTCAACTGGGTTTATTTTTGGGGTAGGGCTTATATTACGAGCATCCTGAAAAATCATACTAGGGCTTATTTTCCGGTTAGGTCTTATTTTCAGGGATACATGGTATCATCTGCATATCGGAGGTTGTTGATATTTCTTCAGGCCATCTTAATTCTGGCTTGGGATTCCTCCAGTCCAGCCTTTCGCATGATGTATTCTGCATATAAGTTAAATAAGCATGGGGACAATATACAGCCTTGTCGTACTCCTTTCCCAATTTTGAACCAATCAGTTGTTCCATATGCAGTTCTGTTGCTTCCTATTCCACATATAGATTTCTCAGGCGATAGATAAGGTGGTCAGGCACTCCCATTTCTTTAAGGACTTGCCATAGTTTGTTGTGGTCCACACAGTCAAAGGCTTTTGTGTAGTCAATAAAGCAGAAGTAGATGTTTTTCTGGAACTCTCTGGCTTTCTCCATAATCCAGCGCATGTTAGCAATTTGGTCTCGAGTTCCTCTGCCCCTTCGAAATCCAGCTTGTACTTCTGGGAGTTCTCGGTCCACATACATGAAGTAGGGGAAGTTTAAATCATCTCCTTGCCAGTTTCCCCTAAATTATCCCCTCCCATGTAGAGGCTAAAATGTAAAAAGGAACCCTCATTTGGTTTCACTCAAGCTTTTTCCCTCCTTTTAAGGTGAGGGAAAAATTTAGAGAGGGGGAAACTGCAGGCACTTGCCACTACAGTGGTGCCCCGCAGGGGAAAAAAGCCCATAAGAACGCATTAAAACACGTTTAATGCATTCTTATGGGCACAAAACTCACCACTATGCGGAAATCCTCCATGCGACCACCATTTTCGCTGCCCGGTAAGCGGGGAATCCGGGCAGAAACACAGCGGGCGGCCATTTTCTTTACCCGGTGGCCATTTTGGAACCGCCGATCAGCTGTTTAAAAAATCGCAATGCGAAAATCAGTAAGCAAAACGCTTACCGATCACCACAATGTGATGTTGTACCATTAAAAACATCGCAATGCGATCGCATTAGCGATCGCAAAAACAACATTGCCATGTGGATTCGTCGTTAAACGGTGCACTCGTTAAGCGAGGCACCACTGTACCTTATTCTGTTTCAGGCCCCTATACGCCCTCTTGCAATTTTTTTTAAAGGGAGGTCTCTGATCATTCCCTGAGAGGTCTAAAAGATAAAGGAAAAAATATAGCAGCAACAGGGAGTGATTTGTTACTCAAGAAAAGAGAGGAAAGGGGTAACGAAGTCCTGCAGGATAAGCAGGGACCCTCATACCGGCAGCACCTTTGTCTATGTACTTAGCTTGGAGTAAGTTTACTAAATTCAAGAAGGCTTACTTCTGTGTAAGCAAACGTAACACTGCACTGTAACATACTTACATTTTTGAGGCTGCATGCTGACCTGGGAATAAGCTCTATGAAATATAAGAAGCACCATGGGTCTTACCTCTAAGTACCATGGGTAAAATTTATTTACATAAGTTGGGTTGGGCAATGTGTTCCTGGGGCCACACACAGCCTCCAGCACCATCCATTCCCAAGTGTGAACTGGAGCTCCTGAAAACCTGCAGGAGTGGTGACTGGCCTTCCTAATAGATTGTCTCCTCCATGGACACCATTTAACATCCCAGGATACCCATTATCTTTATTATCATTATCATTATCATTATCATTATCATTATCATCATTATTATTATTATTATTATTATTATTATTATTATTATTATTATTATTGGTGATGATGATGATGTAGAAGACTTTTAGCCAATTCAATTTTTTTTTTCATTTTTAGCAACCCATATAGCTCTCAGAGAGTGCGGAGAAGTGAAAACTGGCACCGCCTGAACCCAACAAAGTTATCTGCTTTAAGAGAATTTTTATTGTCAAATTTAGCCTACAATATGAAAATAAATTGCTTTAGACAGATATACGCTAAGCCGTATGCTAAGGAAATGAAGTTTAGGAACTGAAATAAGTGTAGGCTTGAGAGAAGAATTATTGCATATATTCCAGTTCCCCCATTCCAATCTGCTCCTCCCATGAAAACCTGGGAGCAAAGCATCCACCCCCCAACTGTCTTCAAAATATTTGGAAATGCCACCAGTGTAAAAGGCTGCATATAAATCAGAACTTATCCCTTAACACCAAAGTGCCCCGCTTCCAAGTAAAAGAGTTTTGTGGTTTCCATGTGTTTTTTCTAGTTCTTGTTCCTTTGGCCTTGATATTCAGGCTATTCAGAAGCGTAACTGAGCACCAAAAGTTGATGTGATAATTGGCACATTGCAACTAGACATGGAGATGCATGTCCTTATTTCTTTTGGGTGACTGCTGCTTGGTCTATGTATGGTTGTCTGAGAAAAGTATTCAGATGTTTCAGCCTGCTGCAGTCATACTTCTGACCAAAGCCAGTCCTGTAACATCTTCAGTGGCTTCAATTAGAGGCACGATTCAAATGGCAAGTTATGACACATGAAGCCCTAAAAGCCTTAAGACCACGGTATGTTAAGGATTATCACCTTTCATAGGAATTTGCTCAATTCAGCAGGCAAACACTATTTACTTAGATACCCGATTTAAGGGAGAAATCTTTTGTAGTTCCTTACGGCAATTTTAACTGACTACTGCTATGTTTTATTGTAATATTTTATAGGATTTGTTTCACCACAGTTTTATTATGCATAATTTTTATTGCACATATACACAAACATTATGAATTTTTATTGCAGAGATACATAAAGTCGTAAAATACCTTGGACTAAATATAAAAATGCAGAATAAACATTTAAGAATAAAACCAGTGTCTTTACTTAATGCTATTCTAAAAAGCTCCATCTTTTAATAGCTTTTTCCTATTAAAAAAGCTTCTATTCTGTCACTTTGAATAGTACGGAGACAATTAAACAAAACAGAAACCTACTAATTTTTCAGGAGCTCATCCTTTGTTTCTATAAATAAAGCAAAAAAGAACAAGTAGCTCATGACCAGAGGCCTTGGATTGTCATTATTCTGTTGTTTTTGTAGAGGCTAAGGAGCTAGGCAACAAGAGAAACAGCTGAGTACATAATCAGCAACTAATGTTAAATCAAAGCAGACATACAATTAGATTTGCTTCTTTGTCTAAGGACTGCTGGAAGTCTAAAATTGCCAGAGATAACAGTACTAAGACACAACCAATGTTACAGAAAACAGGCTTCCACATGTACTAAAAACCTTTCTACATATATCAATATTCATGCTAAAGCTGATCTATCCAAATACAGTAGATCAATGTCCTGTTTCCAGATCAGACTGCCATTCGACAAATTTCTGAGTATGTGCATGTGTATGTGGGGGCATACACAGAAATGCTTCACTGCTAAGCTGGTTTTACCCCACATGAAAGGAAATACTGGGGCACCCAGACATATTAAGTGTTTCTGCCATTAGGACAATAACAAGATTATTAATATCCCCACTTGGAGGTCAATAAAAAGTGGTTTGTAAATTTCTTCACAACAGCTTACTAAAGGGCTTGAATATATTAAAAAATGGAATCTATGTTTTAGAAAACAAAGGACCTTAACAGGAATGAACACTGAGTTCTTCAATGATAATTCACTGGATATGAAGTATGTGATGACAAGCCTGTTCCTATTACAACATTTTTGGCACTTCTCTTCCGTGTATGCAGTTCACTGAAACATGACGCCCAGCCTACAAAAAAGGACTGGTCATCCATACAGTGCACTAATTGCATGGACATAGTATTTATATAACCAAGAAGCTTATAACCTAACTCTACAGAGACATCTACAGACTTGTAGCACACAGAAATTGACACACATTTGTACGTATACACAATCAACTAATGAGCATAAACAAACTAAAATTTAACAACTCTAGTTGAGAAATAAACATCCTGTGAATCTAATGCAGGCAGAATGAAGTGGGCTAAGTAAAAAGATAAGAATACTTGATCTTCTAAGATATTCTTATTTGACAGAAACACCATTCAATGTCAACACAAACAGTAACTGTTCAGGACTAAATGTATGTTCTGTAGATATTGCAAAACAGCACAATACTAGAGAAAATAATAAAGAAGGTGGTAATTAGGACCTTATCAGTTACTGACCAATAATAAAACAAAACATCTATAAAAACTGGCAGATTTTAATTTTTGTAATATATCCCAATTTAAGATGCATGCCCTTTTTTACAACAATCTGACCACTAATTTACTGAACATTGCACATAATTCAACTTGCACAGAACTGCCCCTGAAAAAGGGCTAGAAGACATGAGATGGCTAAATAATGTTCACTGGTCCCTTGCACGATCTCCTCTCCATCATTGTGCTAGTGCTTTCCCCTCTTTCTACCGAAAGCTTCTCTCAGATCTCTTACAGTCTAGTTAGCTAATCCTAGCATAACACTTAGGTTCAGATCTGTTACCCTAAGTAATGTGGCAAATTGGCTATTCAAGAATTGGTATTCAATGTTTTTAAAGGAAAATGAATCAGACACAAGTCTATGTGCATACTGAGGGCCTAATCCAGGCTGTTACAGCATGTGTTTTTCTCAGAGGTTACATTATCTGGCTGTGAGGCCATAGGTTGGGAGTTCAGTTCCCCACTGTGCCTCCCTGACCATCAGGGGCTGGATGCGATGATCCATAAGGTCCCTTCCAGCTCTGCAGTCCTAAAATGGTGATGATGATGTTGCCTACTTCTGCAACAGTCCAGCCAGAGCTCCAGTTTGTCTTACTAAGGGCTAACTCAGACAGGGCTTTGTACCACTGTCTGATGTATTGCAGGGGTGGACTGGTTCACTCTTTTCCAGGAATCATATGATGTAATTGCTAGAATGGACCAATTTGCAGCCATTCCCAATACTGAAAGTGAACTTTTAGCCTCTAGAATCTACTTTTGCTTGTAGGTAGGTAGGTAGGTAGGTAGGTAGGTAGGTAGGTAGGTAGGTAGGTAGGTAGGTAGGTAGGTAGGTAGGTAGGTAGGTAGGTAGGTAGGTAGGTAGGTAGGTAGGTAGGTAGGTAAGGCGGGCGGGCGGGCGGGCGGGCGGGCGGGCAGGCAGGCAGGCAGGCAGGCAGGCAGGCAGGAAGACCTCTCTATAGGAAATGAATTTTCTGTTTTTGATTTGAACTCAGTCTGAGATACAACTGCAGTACCATCATAGTCAGGTAAATGGGACAGATTACATTATTTCCTAAAGCCCTAGCATAGGGGATTACAGAGACAATCAAGCAATTATCATAGCATGAATCAATGTTCTGTTCATGAAATAACCATACAAGGTGCAATTAAATAATTTTCCAGCTTCCTAAAATCCTTAAGGCATGTGAAAGCAGCAATTATACTAATAGGAATATTTATGTTCCTGAACAGCACAAGTAACAACACTGCAACCCTCTCTTGAGCATGAAACTTTATGTTGAGACATCACATACATCCTCTTGAGTATTCTTAACAGCTTCATGGCTTTAGAAAGCAGCCAATCTTAAATCGTATTTAAAACGCTTCAGGTGATCTGAACAACAACACATTTCACAAGGCCAGAACATCTTGGCTATATTTTCACACCTATTTCAGAAATCAGCACAAGTACATCTGGTTTTGATTAAACACTTACAAAAAACTGATACTGGCATATGATTCCCTGCACCTGGAACTTTAAAAGGAACCAGAAAGCCAATTTTTCAGGAACCCACTGGACATTCAGCCTAATATATTGTGCTCGTTAATCTTAGAAAGCTTGCTATAAAAATCTGCCTGCTGCAAACTTTAAGGGATAAAGCCAACTGCTCACCTCAACTACAGTAGAACTGTTGAAGAAATACAACATGGAGAAGCCACTGTGTTCCGTATATTACTTCTTTTGTGTGTGTGTGTGTGTGTGTGTGCGCGCGCACTGTAATTTTCCGTGTATAAAATGACACTTTTTCCTAAAATAATTGGGGAATTATTTCCTTCCTACCTGCCTGCCCGCCACCCATTGCCTCCTCCAGTGCGACTGGCAGGGCTCACCTCCAGCTCACGTTGCTGCCTTGTCCCCTCCAGTGGTGGAGGCAGTAGCAGCAGCAGGAGGCGGAGGCAAAGGAGCACTCGTGCGTGCTCGGGGCATCTCTTGCTGCTGCCCATTGACTGCTGCTGCCACATTGCTTCCTCCAGTCCTCCCTTCGGGCAGGGGACAAGGCAGCAACGACGTGAGCTGGAGGTGAGCCCCAGCATTCACAATGGAAGAGGTAATCGGGTGGGCAGCGGAGGCAGCAGCAACAGAAGACGGAGGTGGAGGAGTGGTTGCCCATTAACTGCTCCTCCGTCTCTGGCAAGGGTCAAAATTAGGGGGTCGTCTTATACATTGGGGGGGTCGGAAAAATACGGTATGCATTTTTTTCTACAATCTGCTAGTTCTCTTTCAACACTCCTTTCATACCCTGTTTCCCCCAAAATAAGACAGGGTCTTATATTAATTTTTGCTCCAAAAATGCAGTAGGGCTTTTTTTAGGGGATGTTTAATTTTTTTCATATACAACAGTCTACATTTATTCAAATACAGTCGTGTCATCTTCTTCTGGTTGCTGCACAAGGGTGGAGGGCATGGTCTCACTTAACTAGGGCTTATTTTGGGGGTAGGGCTTATATTACGAGCATCCTGAAAAATCATACTAGGGCTTATTTTCAGGTTAGGTCTTATTTTCAGGGAAACAGGGTACCTTTCCTGACTGCCTAGTGTCTATACAGCCCCATGACCAGTTTTTTCTCTTTAATGCGTTTTAAAAATAATATTTTTTGTTAACTCCTAAAATTAATTCTTTGCTTGTCTTAGCTTGCTTTTTCCTATTTTCTTTATTTTGGTTAGTCATGCCCATTTTACGAGGAAATCTTCCCAATTTGTAGAAGTTGTCCTTACTGACTTCCTTTCATACTTCCTTATCTCCTTTTTTTAAAGTGTGTATATACTTCTTTTAAGCTTTTATCATAATGGTTTTAAATTATCTCATTTCCTGGAGAGTTTTGATCTCCTTTACACCCTTCATTTTTAAGCAACCACTTTCTCTGCCCAAGTAATGATCTATCCTGAAACTGAATGCAAAGGTACTGAAGTTTTCTAGATGATTTTCCACCCGTGTTTATGAGACTAAAAGGAAAATGGCATTGGGTTAGTCAGGCTAAACAGGGCAAGATCAGGCGGTTTCAGGGGGAAAACCATGCCCCACCTCACACAGACTTCTTTAGCCCATTCTTTCCCTTAAAAGGAAAGATGGGGATGTAAGACCGGAGGCGAGAACCCAGCTATTCTCACTGGAGTGCCGTCCCATCCTCTCACTGTAAATAAGGAGGTACAAACTTCACCAGTTTCCCATCCCCGAAAGACAGGGCTACCGGAAGCAGATCCAGAGAAAGTGGAGAAAGAATTACAAAATTTGACGATTAGAGAACCCGGGAAGGAGATGATCGGAAAAGAACGGAAGCCCCGGGTAGAGTTGGAGGCGGGGCTGGCCGATATAAGGAGGGTAGAAGGGGGGGTTGCCTCCAGGTTGGGAGTGGATCTGGATGCAGGATCCCTGGACTGGGAAATGGGAAAGGCTTTGCGAAGCGGATTACAGGAGGAGAAGGGAAGTAACCCCCAGGCCATCATACTGGGGTGAGACAGAGGCAAAGGAGTGGAGGATGAAGTTAAGGGAAGAAAAGGAATGAGTTGAGAGGGAAAGATGAGAAAGAATAGAATGGAGGGTGATGGAGACCCAGATGATGGGGAGACCCATTGGACCATGGCAGACCACCGTGACCTCCAGGGAATCCGCCTGGGTGGACCACCAGGACGAGGACACTGTACCCTTAATGGAAGGGGAACCCGGACCGATACTGAACTCAAACATGTTGATAGACTGGCCTGAGCCTTGGAATCCTGTTGGGGGAAACCCTTTAAAGAAGAAGATTGGAAGCTCCTTTCTGACCCGTTGTTAGAAGGTGATAAAAGAGAGAATGCATTTGCAGATACTGGTTTCTTGCTGAACACCGTAATAAATATTACCCCCATTTCTTAACCTTGTAAGTCTGCTAATTTATTCGGAGAAAAGGTGGAGCCTTCTTTAGAACCCTCATAGGGGAAAACATGGGGGAGAGAACCTCACCCTTGTCCCTTCCTGCCTCCTTCTCTGTGGGGGAGCAGAAGAAATCTGCACGCTGATGATGTGCCATAGTACTGAACTTCCAATCAATTCAGCACTGGATACGAAGGATTTAATAAACCCTTTTGCATCCCTTTCTGCTTAGCAACTTAAGCAAAGAGACAGCCATCCATCTGCTTTGGCTCAATCTCAGTGATCACACATGGCAGAACTGGAAAAAAAATTGAGCGTTCCTAGGCCTGCTCCCCCACAAAACTCTAGTAACCTCTCAAATAATCCCAAAAAGATGTGGGTAGGCATAGATAAGGGATGGACTGCTTCAAAATTACTTGTATGTCATGTGGTTGCCAGTCATCAAAGCAGACCAAATATGGAACAAACACACCCTAATATAACTGTTGTTCCTGTCTAAGTAGTTTAGTAATATACCCTTGTCCAACAACAACCTGGACATGGTTTGCTTGCAATATTATAACTGAAAGACCACATACCTTTTATTTTTCCTACTCTATCACTTTTTTCCCCTCTTCGGTCATGTCTCTTCTGGGACACACTATCTTGTTTCTATTACTGTATGTCAGCTGCTTTAGGAGAATTTTTGCGTTGAGAAATGGGCTAGGAAGATAAAGTGTTGCCCTCCATGTTGTTAGCTCTGCAAATGACTCTTTCAAGGTAAGGCACAGAACACAGAAATATTGTTCTTTGTCAATGCAAGCTACACAATGTTTACATGACTGTAGTTAATGCTTAAGTATACAATAAAATTACTGGAAAAGTCATAACTCTTGATCTCAAAAGGGGGCAAAACTATAAAGTTTACATTCCGCTAAGATGTAAAACATCTTTTGTAAGTGTAAAACATACAAAAAATTGGTTACCTGTTAAATGCCACTCAGTTGCAACCTCTTCTGGAGCTTGACAATTCCTGCAGAGACATTGTTCAACTAGTTACCACACATATTAACAACATAAAAGTTGCAGAACAGCATTGCTTACAATAGCCACATAGTCTGAAGCCTCTGATTGTAATTAATAAAAATTCTGAAGTATCAGCTCAGACATTGCTTAAAATAATTAAACCTAAGGCACCGCCTAGTGGCATGCCTTATATACAACACTTGCTTCTATCTAGAATGAAGGAATAACTTTATCCTTTCATATAAGTGACAAAACTATTTCTTTATTAACTATATATAATTAAACTTTTAAGTACTAAGTACTTGGGTGAGATTTCATAATACTAGACATTGAAGAACTGTACTTCCATCCTGCATGCTGCTCACAAAATACAACAGGCTGTAGCTGAAATGTATTGGTATCTGCAGAAAGAAACCTTAGTAAAGGTAACTTCCTGGACAAACTTTGGCCAGACTGATGCATAAACGGATTTGTATGAAATCTTAGCTGCTTACTCCCAATCACCTTCCACTTTCGTTAACAATAGAGACCACTGCTTAGAATCTTTTCTGCAGACTGAAGAAGGGAGAGGAATTGTTTCCTGTGTGGTTCCATTGATGTGAACTGTTCTATCAGTAAGAATAATAGAATTGTGTTCCTGCCCACATACAGGTGCACCAAAGTAATTATCCTACATTAGATAGTGATGTGAATCTAAACAAAACAATCTAAACACAAGCTGCAATCTAGCAATTCGGCAAAACATCAATATTTCGGCATGCAGAAGTTTCATTGCCTTCAAGTAGGCCCATAAACATGCATGGAAAAAGACTGCACATTTTGTATTCCCTTTTCCTCCGTCAGCACAGTCCCAAGATTACCAAGTACTGTACCTGTGCCTAAGAAAATCTGTAATGGTAGTATTGGAAGGACAAGAATGGATTACTGTAAACTATTTGACATAACAAACATTGTTATGCAATGTTTGTTATTTATTTATTATACCCACTATTTATTATACCCAGCTTATTTATTATACCCACTAAACGAAAAATGGTAGTCACGTACTATTAAAAATATGGAAACGTTTTCACTGATATGCATTTTAACTGTCATTAAGCAATGGTGAAACTCAATATCCTCAATGGCAGATCAGCTACAGCCTGTAAGAAACTAATAGATCTATACAACATATGGATTCTTATAGCACCAGCCAACATAAAAACACCATCCAATTCCAGACATCAAATGTGTGCCAGGACTTAAAACAGCCCACTTCCTATGGGAGACAAACACATTAGGCAAGATCTTATAGGCATCTTTCTGTGTGCTCACAGAACTGTTTCTATCAGAGAAATGAGGAGGAGGAGAGCCATTTCCTCCCTCCTTCAGTCCCTCGTGTCATCTATCATCAAGTCAGGCTGTGACAGCACTGGCAAGCCAAAGGAGAATGGCTTGTTGAGGTTTGAGGCACAGCGTCTTTTATGCCTCTACTTGAATTAGGTGATCTCATGGAGGCCACAGATTATTTCTGATGCAGTTTGATCTGCGCCACAGATCCCCTTCCTTTGATCCCGCCCTCTGACATCCCCAGCTCTCCTTTCATGGTTCATTGTAAAGCCCCTGGGCTGCTTAAACACCAAAACAATGGGATTCCTGTCACATTGTTTGCAAGCATTGTTTCAAAAGAAACTTAGTATTGCACTTGAAACTGAGAGTAAGGGTGAAATTTTCCGACAGTATTTAAAGTTAAAAGCTGTGCTGGGATGCAGCTAGAGTAATGCCAGATACAAAAAAGTCCTTTTTATTTGGCCTGGCATTTACTATAAATGTCTTTGATTGTACAGATTGATTTACTTTTTTCAAATGTCTCTGCCATACGATGGAACAGTGTTTCCCAATCTTTTTGGGTCGCAACCCCCTTTTATAATAGCCAAGTCTGTGACACCTACTCAACACATTTGCATAAATTGACATTTTAATGGCGTAAAAAATTATTAAAATACATTTTCAGAATATTATTAATTTTAAGTTGTGTGTGTTCTGTACCGTCAAGTCAAAACCAATTTATAGTGATCCTATAGGGCTTTCAAGGTAAGTGAGATACTTAAGGAATGGCTTTTATCAGTTCTACTCTCCCAGTAAGTTTCCATAGCCAGGTGAGGATTCAAACCCTGTTCTCCAGAGTCCTACTCCATCACTCTATCCACTACACAACACTGGGAATCCCAATATAAATGTAATATACATTAATATCTATTAATGTAATAATACATAATTATGGGGTTCTGTAAGTCTGCCTCTACCAGATTAAATTCGAGAAGGAAAAAAAAACACAATACACTTTGAGTTAAATCTTTTTTTGAGTGGGGAAACAACTTTCCCTTCAGATCTCCTACCATCAAATAAGCCCCCTTAGTGAAGAGTCCCTCCCCTCCAAGCCCAAATAAACACCTTCCCCATGGGGCCCATCCCATGCTCCAACCCTCCCCGGTTCTCCTCCCTCACATTGCTTGCCATTCTTCTGCTTTCTCTCAAGCCCTTGCAAGCACACCTGCCACAATGCAGTGCCAGCCAGCCGGCCTAAATGCTGCTCCAGAGATGTCCCCCATCCCACTTTCCCCATAAGATCATCCGGCCTTTCAAACCCTGGTGTTTGTTTGTTTTTTTTACCTCCAAGTAACCCAGCAGGAAGGAAGAGAAAGCTCACAAGAGCAGAGGTCTTAAGTAGCCAAGGACAGCACAGTCTCTGGCTCCTTCTTGTGGCCAGTTCTGGTAATATGTTTAAGCAAAGCTTGAAAACATTTTTTTCTGGATTTTTTCTTTTAATATTTTCAGACTGTGGGTAAGTGAACCAGCGGATACTGATCCCACGATAACGGGGTCCTACTGTACATACAAAATACCAAAAACAAAGCATCTCTCTCTCTCCCTCTCTCTCAGAATACATGGAGCAGCCATATGTTGCCCCAAGTAACATCAACTAAATAGCAGTCACTAATGGGTTGTGAATTCTTGAACACAGGCTTCTTGAGCTGAGCAGAACTGGGCCCCTCCAGCTCTGCTCTCTGGGGCATCCTTTACCATGCTCAGAGCAACATCAAAACCAAATTCTATTCAGATCCTAGAAATTCAGGGGGGTGGCTACACTGGCAAATAATATGGAAAATGATCCAGGACTACATGAAGTACGAGTCAATATGATTCAACCTGGCGTCCCCTCCCCATCTGAATCTTTTTCTCTTCATTACTGGCACATCTACTCCCTCCCCCCCAGCAAATGCATTCCATCAGCTCAGATGGTGTGATAACTTATGTCAATGCAGTTTCAGGGGCTTAAAAAGAGGGGTTGGTGGCTGTTCTGTTTCAAGCCATTTCAGCTGACTACAGCAGCAGTGAGGCAGAGCAGTGGGCCCTGGCTGCTATCTGAATCTTCTCCACCTATAAGCTGGTGGCTGGGTCTGCTTGCTTTCTCTTCTCTTTCCATTCCTCCCCTGACCCTGACTTCAAGGCCTGGTGCCATTGTGGTGGGGCATCTAGGAGATCAAAGGAAAAAAAATAAGAGAAAGGAGTCAACAAAAAGTGAGGAAGAAATTGCTAACCAGCACTTCTTTGCAGCTGATTATGGCAGCTCTGCTGTAGCCATGCCTCCTGCAGACATGGATGGCCACAGCAATGCTACCTTAAACAAGCTGCAAACAAGGCTGGTTGCCAACTTATTCATCTCTTTCTGCTGATTTGTGTCTGGTTGGCTAAAGTGAATTTACCTAGAGAACTCCTAATTCCTGAGTGCAACTTCACAGAAGATTCATTATATTTTCTTTCATACCTGGATTCATATTAAAACATCATTCATAAGAAGAACAATAGACAAATACAAAATATAAGTGAAGAATGACTAATATATTTTGTAAGTGCTGAATGAAAGAGGTGGATGGTTGTTGTGTTTTTATCAGACAGGGTTTGAAGGCAAAGGCATAAAGCAATATAGCTCAACTCCCACCTGGAATACGTCTACACAAATTCCATTCACAGCAAAGTGACAAAAATCAGTGTCAAGCTAAATTCCAACAGATACACAATTAAATTGTAGAAGTTTTGAATTGCTATCAATAATTTCTCACTTACTGATATCAATGCCTCTGTTTTACCTGAACATCACACCCAAGCAGAGATATATTTACCACAGTATTATGCTGTTTTAATCCTATATACATTGTTACCATGTGGGACTAAATATCTTTCAGTCAGTGCCTTACTGATAAAGCCGTAATTTACATTTACTCAAATTGTTTGGTAGGATTTTGACTCTAGTCAAACAGTCTTGGTTCATCTTAATACCCTTCACTCTGACAGCTAAGTTTCAGAATAGCATTATAGAAAGTACACCAGTAAAAGGGGGGGGAGAGATTAGCAGTATTAAAAGGGATTTAAAAATTTCCACAGTTTACCTATTCTTATCAGGAATAATAGGATGATTAACCCACACCCTATGTAGTTCAGGTTTCAACAGCTGAAAGCCTCTCTAGCTTAGAAAATACCTACACTGTTTCTGAAAAAATGTAACACAGCTTTTGGTTTAACCTTCCAGAAGTCTTGAAGTACAATGCCTAAAACCTCCTGCAGCTGGCCATACTGGCTGGTGCTTCTACAAGCAGATTTCCGAGGCATTTGGAGGCTGAGGGCTCTCTACCACTACTGCAATATATGTGCTTATAGCGCTTAGCCAGCCTTACTACCAGTATGTCTTCTTTAAACAGATAGCCAACAACAGGGCTATATTTAGAGCTGTGTACCATCTCTTTTAATGTCAAGATGATATGCTAAGGTAAGTCAAATTTCAGGACAACAAATGCTCAGTTTTGTTACACACACTGATTATGTAAATTAAACAATTTCTGTATTACACAACATTTATTTCACCTCTATTACTTGGGCAAAGGGGACAACATGGCAAAAACTGCTATCCATTATTTTCTTGAAATCATGGGAAACGGGGGAGGTGCCAGAAGACTGGAGGAGAGCCAATGTCGTCCCTATCTTCAAAAAGGGCAAAAAAGAGGAACCTGGGAACTATAGGCCAGTCAGCCTCACATCACTCCCAGGCAAAATTCTGGAACAGATCGTAAAGTGGTTGTTGTGCAAGCACCTAGAAAACAATGCAGTAATAACTAGAAGCCGACACGGATTTGTCAAGAACAAATCCTGCCAAACTAATTTGATCTTGTATTTTGATCAGGTCACCTCCCTGATAGACAGAGGGAATGCTGTAGACGCAGTATATCTTGACTTCAGCAAAGCTTTTGACAGTGTCCCGTGATATTCTGATTAGCAAGCTAACTAGGTGTGGGCTAGATAGATCAAGTGTCACATGGATACACAGTTGGCTACAGAATCATAGAGTATGGTGAGTAATGGGTCCTTTTCTAACTGGGAGGAGGTAACTAGTGGGGTACCCCAAGGCTCAGTCCTGAGCCCAGTGCTCTTCAATATTTGTATTAATGACTTGGATGAGGGAGTGCAGGGAATGCTTGTTAAATCTGCAGATGACACAATATTGGGCGGAATAGCTAATATCCTAGAAGACAGAAACAAAATTCAAAATGACCTTGATAGGATGGAGCACTGGGCTGAAAGCAAGAGAATGAAATTCCACAGGGATAAGTGGAAAATACTGCACCTCGGAAAAAGAAACCAATTGCACATTTACAAGATGGGGGATACCTGGCTCAGCAAAACAACGAGCGAGAAGGATCTTGGAATTGTCATAGATCACAAGTTAAATACAAGCCAACACTGTGATGTGGCTACAAAAAAGGCTAATGCTATTTTAGGCTGCATTAATAGAAGTATAGTTTCCAAATCCGGCGAGGTGCTAGTCCCCATCTTTTCAGCACTGGTTAGGTCTCACCTTGAGTACTGTGTCCAGTTCTGGACACCACACTTCAAGAAGGATGTTGACAAATTGGAACAAGTTCAGCGGAGGGCAACAAGGATGATCAGGGGTCTGAAAACCAAGCCTTATGAGGAAAATCTGAAAGAATGGGGTATGTTTAGCCTTGAGAAAAGAAGGCTGAAGGGTGATATGATATCACTTTTTAAAATATTTGAAAGGCTGTCATACAGAGGAGGGGCAAGATCTGTTCTCGATCATCCCAGAGTGCAGGACTGGGCTCAAGTTAAAGGAAGCCAGGTTTCGGCTGAATATCAGGGGGAAAAAAAACACTTTTAACTCTTAGAGCAGTACGACAGTTACCTTGGGAGTTGGTGAGTGCTCCAACACTGGAGGCATTCAAGAAAAACTTAGAGGATCGCCTGGCAGATATGCTTTGGTTGTATTCCTGCATTGAGCAGGGGGATGGACTTGATGGCCTTGTAGACCCCTTCCAACTTCAGTTTTCTATGATTCTATGAAAACTAAGGGTGATTTTTAAAAATCTTTACAAAAATACTGAAATATTAACATATGAAACAACACATTAGAAACTGCAGTATTTTTAGTTGTATGCTGCCTTGTGTCCCTTCAATGGGAGAAAGGTGGGCTAAAAATAAAGTAAATAAATATATCAATATCTGGAGTTGCAAATTTTTGCCCCTCTTTTCACTAAAGCCTTGTTGTTGTTGCTATTTTCTTCCACACCCTTTTCTTCCTGTTACTAAACACAAAGGATGTGGGTTTTTTCGTTAAAAAAAGAAACTGGCAATAGGATTAAACTTTGATTTTTCTTAAGAATGTACAGTTTCTTCTCTGTCTTGCTTCTTTATGTACCACTCTGCATAGACTGTTTGTGGAAATGTGGTGAACAAATGAAGTGGTTTATTGATTTATAATGTAACATACTAATTTCTTTTTATTATGGTTTATTAAACCAGCAAGATTAAGTCCTGCAGATTAAAAAAAACACACCAAATCATTACTTGGTTTGGCAAATTCTTGCTTTACTTTCTCTCCACCTTCTTGGCCAATGTTTATTTATTTAAATTATTTGTATGCTGCCTTTCTCCTCATACAGAACCCAAAGCGGCTCACAAGTATAAAACAATCAGCATATAAATATAGTAAAAACAAATAAATATATATTAAGATTAAAAACAATTTTAAGACTTTTAAAAAAATCTTTAAGTTAATCAAGAAAACATTCCTGAGACACCTTTTCACGCCTGCCTGAAAAGGAAGGTGTTTGTCTGACGACCGAAGGACGAGAGGGATGAGGCTAACCTGACTTTTTCGGGGCAGCGCAATCCAAAGCCTGAGAGCAGCCACAGAGAAGGCCCTCTCTTGTGTCCTTGGGAAGACGGTGGTACCAAGAGCTTGATGTCCCCAGAAGATCTCAAGATTTAAGAAGGCTCATATGGGGTGATACAATCCTTCAAATAGCCTGGATCCAAGCCACATAGGGCTTTATAGGTTAAAAAAAAAAAAC